>NW_027362767.1:56295314-56722814 GCF_046119375.1 Phyllobates terribilis
CAGCTCCTCATATGTCTGTTAAACATGACTGCAACTGGAAAAAAAAAATCCTGTTCGGCACCATTCTGTTTCCAAATAACACTAGCGCCATCTTTAGGGCAAGAATGGAATTACAATACATCATTTTTTAATCCTCTGCTCCCCCTTTCTTTAGACTTCCAGCTGCTTCTACACAGACAGATAATAAGAATCTGCAAGATATTCAGAAACTAAGTTTTGAAACAATCACACATTTACAGTGACACACATTTTAATTGCCGGCTTCACAGCTTTTTAGGAACCCCCTACTGATATTTCAACAGTAGTAATGTGTTTTGAGAAACTAAACCGCTATAATACAGGATATGTTATGAAAGGTATCAATTTGTCTTTGAGTGATGAGAGATACATTTGTAGCATTTATCTTTTTTTCCCTCTTAATCCAGCGTAATACTTTCATTGCAGGGAAATGGATACTTTACATTTAAGCATCAAGGTTACCTTTTAAGCTTTATCATGCATTGTCGTCACCATCCTTGGATGACATTAGAAATTAGGGTTTATAGAGTTTTTTTATGTGTTTCTTTTGCAGAAACAGAGCCACACTTATCATATCGTTATGATCAGTGGCTGACCGCTGGGACTCTATTGTTGGGATATACCACCACTTTATGATTTTGAGAGCCTGATTATTAATAATTATCATGCTTTGCTTGCATTGAGCTATCATATTCGGCAGCACTGTCCCCATTGGGGCTCACGATTTACATTCCCTATCAGTAAGTCTTTGTAGTGTGGGAGGAAACCAGAGGACTCGGAGGAAACCCACGCAAACACGGGGAGAACATGCAAACTCCTTGCAGATGTTGTCCTTGTTGGGATTTGAACCCAGGGCCCCAGCGCAGCAAATCAACAATGCTAACCACTGAGCCACCATGATATCCGATCTCTGGCACCACTATTGCTTGAATACGCTGTCACTTTATGATTGGTCAGGGTCCAATTTCTGGGACCCATATTGATAAGAGAATGATAAGATATGCTATCGCTTTATGATCAACGAGGTTCTGACCTCTGGAACCATTACTGCTAGGATATACCACCACTTTATGATTGTGGGAGTCCATAATTTTTAATCTGTCAGGGTCAATCCTTTTGGATCCCATTTTTAGTATATGCTATCACTTTATGATGGTTTGATCTCTAGTACCCTAATGCTAGGATAAGCCAACACTTTATGATTAGTGGCAGTCTGACTCCTATTACTAGGATATGCCGTCACTTTAAAATCATGGGTTCCTTATCTCTAAGACTTTTACTGATCATGACAATGAATGGGCCTGGCTGCTGTCTCCTATACCCACAGCCTGGTGGCTGGGTGCTATGGGCCTGGCTGCAGTCACCTCTACCCATGGTCTGGTGGCTGTGCACAATGGGTCTGGCTGCAGTCATCTGTACCCACAGCCTGGTGGCTGGGTGCAATGGGCCTGGCAGCAGTCACCTATATCCACAGCCTGGTGGATGGGCGCAATGGGCATGGCTGCTGTCTCCTAAACCCACAGCCTGGTGGCTGGGCGCAATGAGGCTGGCTGTAGATACCTGTACCCACAGCCTGGTGGCTGGGCACAATGGGCCTGGCAGCAGTCACCTGTACCCACAGCCTGGTGGCTGGGTGCAATGGGCCTGGCTGTAGTCACCTGTACCCACAGCCTGGTGGCTGGGTGCAATGGGCCTGGCTGCAGTCAACTATATCCACAGCCTGGTGGCTGGGTGCAATGGGCCTAGCTGCAGTCACCTGTACCCATGGCCTTGTGGCTGGGCACAATGGGCCTGGCTGAAGTCACCTGTACCCACAGCCTGGTGGCTGGGTGCAATGGGCCTGGCTGCAGTCATCTGTACCCACAGCCTGTTGGCTGGGTGCAATGGGCCTGGCTGCAGTCACCTGTACCCATGGCCTGGTGGCTGGGCACAATGGGCCTGGCTGCAGTCACCTGTACCCACAGCCTGGTGGCTGGGCACAATGGGCCTGGCTGCAGTCACCTGTACCTACGGCCTGGTGGCTGGGCACAATGGGCCAGGCTGCAGTCACCTGTACTCACGGCCTGGTGGCTGGGCACAATGGGCCTGGCTGCAGTCACCTGTACCTACGGCCTGGTGGCTGGGCGCAATGGGCCATGCTGCAGTCACCTGTACCCACGGCCTGGTGGCTGGGCACAATGGGGCTGGCTGCGCTAGCTGTAGTTCCATGTCCCCACAGTCTGGTGGCTAAGCGCAATGGGGCTGGCTGCAGTTCCTGCAGTCACCGCAGCCTGTTGGTTGGACGCAATGGGGCTGACAGCATTTTGAACATTTCTTATGGTCTGGTGGCTGGGCAGCAATGCCATGTAGGAGAAAATTTCAAAGAGGACTCAGCACTATATCAGGATGAGTCGGACGACCACCAATCATAAACTAATGGCATATTATAGCAATATGTCATTGTTTGCTACAATACCAAGTACGGCCTATACAAAAAAAGTGCCAATTCTGCTCTGCAGATTGCCTGGTGTGGTGGAAGAGACAGCAATGCAATCATGCCACTAGTGAGTTCACTGACTACTACCGAAGTAAGTTGAGTGGGGCTATGACATCTACTACAGTCACGAAAGGATGATCAAAATGTAATGGCCGGAGAATGGCGTCGCTACAATAAAGGTGGCCCTGCACAGACTACCCCTCATACCCTTCCATGTGGGCAAATGGAATCTGCATGGGGTCCATTCTCGCTAGAAATGCAACAAAACCATTAGAAGAAAAAGTCCTAAACATTTCTCTTCTGCCTAAAAATCAGGATATTAAGGACTTGGAGAAGGGAAACTGGTTTTGAAAAGTCCTGACTCTTTGTATCCATCTACAAACTGTCCCCAACGTTCATTCCCAACCAAACCTAAGAGGTCGACGACATGCAGCCAGATACTAAGAGGGTGTTCACATTTTCACTTTGACTTGTGCCATCCAATATGTATGCCATGTGCAATAACTTTCTGTAATTTAATTTGTCTTGATAGAAAACTTTCAAGCACCCTAAATCCAAGTAGGATCTGCGATGTATGAATGGGCTATAGGTTTCCTAACCAATCTCAATGGCATTATAGACATATATAAGGCAGCGGAGTTGGGCTCAGGAGACCCATGGCCAGTTGGTGCATCATGGCCCGTACTTGGACAGTGAGCCTCGGATAGGTAAAACAGCTTAATAAGGAATTGTTGGCCCTGTTTGCAACACTCATCTATTAGCCAGAGTAGATAGTGACTGCAATAGGCACCTCTTGCTCTGAAGGAACCCCTGTGTCTGTGCATTACACAGAAAGCTTATTGATTTTAGTGAGAATTGTGCAATACTTCATTTCTCCTGTGGCAGCGCTGCAGGAAAATGAAGCACTTGCTGTTGCTTTTCTCAGAGATTACAGCTGATTGCTGGATCCTCAATACATCTGCAGCTTATAGTAATTACACAAGCACAAAGCTAAAAAAAAAGGAAAATCGCGATCTGGCGATCAGTATAAGAAAGCCATTGTCATTCCCTAATTCTGTACACGGAGCTGTGTGGTTTTGGCAGCGATACATAAAGCAAAAAAAAAACCATCAGTCTAAACACAATGTGTAATGTGCCAGAAGAAAGTGAATTATTACTTTGTTGATATTTACAAAGAATCTTGGTGACTACAAACTTGGTCCAAATGGCTCGTGTCCATCTGTCTGTCAGTGCTCGGAGCCAAGACGTAGGCATGCATTTGTGCTGCCTTTATATGTTTCTCTATGATTTACCGCCATGTGACAGAAGTTACACATCTGCTAAACTGAATATTGCTCTGTTTTACCTTCTGTCGCTTTTCTTCCAGCTCCGATAGAACTTCTTTGATGTGAATGATTTAGAACGGCGTCATGAATATTCCCAAAAATTGCAGATGGAAAAAGAAGACGGCTCGATCAATGTCACAATGTTATCTAGTGTTTAAGGAGTTGTCCTAGAATGGGGGATGTGAAGGATGGCACCGGAGAGATCACGCAGATCCCACCACTGCCACCACATGTAACTAACCCGCACCTCGCCACCCTGCCTGACGTCACTATTATGTAGGAGGGATCACGTGGTACGGTCTCCTCACTTGCACCAACGTGATGTTCCGCTCCCCATTGGGAAATGTAAGGTCAGATTGGTACAGTTTTACACAGAAACGCCCTGTCCACACAGGCCCAGGGAGGCACGGAGAGTGAGAAGATGTGGCCCATATAGTCACTGACATGGCACCACACTCGCTCACAACCCTGACAGGCTAAGAGGCCCCTTTCACTTACACCAGTGAAACAGCACCTTGTCAGCCCATTAGGACTGCCACCAGTCTTTAGATATAAGCCTGGTCCGTTAACGGGATTATATCGGGCCAGAAACCAGCCCCAGTAGCATGTAAAGTTAAAACTGAGAACACAGACGTGGATTCGTGGATCGAGATAAAAGAGTAACCCAAGGTTAAATTATATATTTAATCGCCTTAAGGGCACACTAGACCAAACACTATATACACAATGGTTATGCATATACAATGGTCAGATATGCAAATACAGGTGAAGTACAAAAGATATAAGCAGATGCAACAGGTCAGCTACCGGTTTGATGTTCGACCATGTGTGCTGGGTTGCATGGGGGCATGGGGCTGCCAGCTGGTTCCAGTTCATTCTCAGCACGTTACTCGATGTGGCCCCAGCTTTAGAAGTGAACAGCAAGCATGACAAAGAGAGAGTACATGGCTTTACACAGGCCTTTGAACCCCCTGGTTGGTCACACCCTTTTCCACTCCCAGGATGGTCCTTATCCCCCTCCCCTTGGTGTTAGCAGCTAAAACTCCCAAAACCTGTGAAGGATCATAACTTCCCAATGGAAGGTCTAAGGGTGGCAGTTCTGGTGCCATCGGATCCAGAAGGGCCCAAGTTACGCTTGGAGACTAAACACGGTGTCGCTACCTGACTTCCACTAGCCATTCTGTGTATCTCCCCACCCTGGGGTGCTAGTACGGATCGGGATTCTGGAAGGCGTTTGGCCTGTTCTAGAGATCTTGAAAATGTAACCGGTATGTGGCTAGGATGTACTATAACTCCATATTCTTCTTACATCTCCTTTATGAAATCCTATCTGACTAGACAAAGCAGGTACACAGCGTGGGCTCCACAGGAGGTCATTCTGTATGAACTTGGATACTAGCTGGTGTGGTTGGATCACCTGCTAAGCCAGGTGTCCTGATATAGCTACACATGCTAACAGAGGATTGTAAGCTGCCGTTAAATCCCCCCATATCCTTCACAGGGTATAACTGTGTAATCGCTGGTGGTTAAACCAATCATGAGCCCCAAAGTCCCAGGAGATTTAGTGAGCATGTTCCACCACTGCTCTAATCACTTTCTAAAGAAATGGTGATCTCACGTGATCACTAAAACCTTATGCACATAGAGGACTTTGAGCCACCTATTCTCATGATCAGCCAAACATCAATCATCTATCCTGTGGGTAGGTAGTAAATGTTGTTTATTGGACAAATTCTTTAAAAAATAAAATTAGTTTTTACTATCTATGTACCATAAATTTCAAATGGCAGCTGTAATCTGATCCGTCAGTGAGTTGGCAGTCCACCATGTGTCGGGAATAACAAATTTTAAAAGTTTTTAGAGTGAAAAATTAGTTTAGGAGGCAGGGGGGAAGAGAACAAGTGGCTCATTAATTGAGAAAGAAGCATAATCTGTGCCTCCTTTTTATTCTTCTCCTAGACCCTTGTCTTTTCATAGATTTCAAATGGCTGCTGTAATCTGATCCCTCAGTAAGCTAGAAATCCATCTTATACCGAGAAGCACAGGTTTTAGTAGTTTTTAAAGAGAAAAATAAGTTCAGGAGGCAGGGGGAAAGAAACGAAGTGGCTCATGAGTAGAGAAAGAAGCATATTTCTCAGAAGGGTGCTGGATAACCACTTAATTGTTCCACCTCCTGTTATCCACTAGTTTAAAAGCCTTTCTTGTTTTTGATGGTTTAGTTTTCCAACCCTGACATGTCATATTTGTGAATATTTCTCCAGAAATTTAAGTCCCGCCACTTGGCCCAATCTGGTTCGCCCTCATTTGGGCAGTTTGTACATAAACCATGCCCCCTTCCATCTCAGGAGTCCCGGTAAATCCAGGACAGTTGGCAACTATATGATATGTACCTTAGTCCTTCTTTTTCTCTGCCATATACTGTAGTCTGACAACCTATGTATGAAAAAATCCAAATTTAGCCTTACTGATGATGTCATACACCCCCTCAGACCATCCTCAGTCCTCCCAAATATGATTATGCTCCGTTTTCAAGATGACATTTTAGTAGGTTATGACCCTAAAATATGTAATTTGGTCCTTCTACATTTGATAAGCTCATTACAGCTGACAAACGTTTGTCACCATGAACATTTTTCAAGATGTTCTGCAGCAGTTAGACGTTTTTCCCTTTAGCAAATGCATCAAAAATGAAGTTAGTTCTGTTCTGGACAGCGGCCATTGCTATTCATGTGTCCCAAGCCAAACAGCTGCCAGGCAGTCCTGCGTGCACCAATAAAATCATCCATTTATACCCACTCAACTATATTATTTCTGGGCACTTCTTGCTGGATTTGTACTTTTCAGTCCCGACCCACAATCATTTCAGATATCTGGTGCCAGAGTGAACATCTGCTGTGCGTCTATTGAGTCAAGTCCAGCAGTTTGCCAGCTCTACCTGAGCCAGGAAAGAGACGAGTCCTCGCCGTCTCTGGAGTCCCGGTGTCACGCACGAGTCATCCCGTTATAGTTACGAGGAATATTGTTCACATAGACAAAAATGTTCCCGAGTACAAGGACGGGTCAATGTGCGAACAATCTCTACGGGCCGCCATTCAAGCACGGAACAATTATGTCATTCATTAATGCAACAATTATTTCATTAATTCTCTTTTCCTAAGTTATTTAATATACAAATATAGCGCAGCGGCTAACGATAAGCGCATTCCTAATTGAGAACATTGCTTTGTAAACGGCTTTGTCAAGTGTTCCGCCATGTGCCGAGGCAGGGTGAGAATGACATTAACTGCAGCATTCTGTTTGATCGGCTCTAGAGTTCTTTCACGCAATGAGTTTGCAGTTTGGATGCGTAAAAAAAAGCTGACAAAAAAACTCAAAATTAAACAGATAAAAGTCAACAGGCACCATCAGATGAATAAGAAAAAGTTATCACTGTGTCTATTTCCTGAAGGAGCATTGCATGGCCTATAAGTCTCCTTACACCGGCTTGGCACTCTTTACAAGTGAGGGGGCTTATATAAAAGAAAAAGGATCCCACTACAAAGCAAAGGGGATTGCCTGCTGATGATATATCAAGTCATTGTACCCCAGAATTCATAGCATGGACACAGTCCTCTTTTGCTTTCTTTCTTTCTAAGACCATATTTTAGTAAAAAGGAAACCATTAACTTTGACTATTTACCAAAGATCCCCAACAGAAAGTAATACAATTATGGATACCTATTGTCAACACTAGGGGGAGCTTATTGCATATGTATTACACCTCTCCCCATAGCTTGAATTGTATTCTAGAATAAGAGGTAAAGGATATTGTTACTCACCCATCCTGACTCCTGTGCCGGGAAACGCATCCTTCTTCTGTCTCTGTTCCCCTGCCATGGTAACCCAATGTGCTTTTATGATTTCAGATCCAATAAGCTTGCTCAGAGGGGTGCCACCTGAGTATTCAAGTAGTTGGTGTCCATGCTACCTGGACTCCTTCTTGTCTCAGAAACCACCAAAATCAGCTCACCTTTATCGCTGGGTAAGTTGCGCCATCTCTACATTGGACTCTCTGACAAACTCAGCTCTGCTATAACAATTGTGCTAGAGCGGCTTGCTCGGCTGTACATGGAGGTAGACACAGAACATTGTCTCTTTAAGGTTCGGATTGGTTTATTAAAAATGTCATAAACCAACCTAGAGTTCATAAAGTAAACACAGTCCATTCGGCATAATGGCAAAGCAAAATAAAAGATACAGCACAGTCTGTATATCAGCCGGGGTCTGGCCACTCAGGGTTAACAATAGCACATGGTCCAGGTTAGCACAAAACACAAGCTCTTCTCTCTCAGGAGCTGGCTGCTCCATACACTGAACAACACCTGAGTCAAAAGGCTGGCAATTTATAGCCCAGACCACACACTGAGGTGGAGATATGGAGAACAACCACCCGCCCACTCTATGGTTGTTCTCAACAAAACATGCCCTTTTAAATATAGCTGATTAACCCTCTCTGCACCTATTATGCAGGAGAAGACTTCCACGTTTCACATCACTAAAGCTTATAGCCTCAGTGAAACATATCTCCCCTCCAGTATTCTGCCAGTGACTTTATCACACAATGTACCAGCTCTGTATTAGATTCTGCTGTGAACTCAAATGTACTCACTCTCATGCGTCCCATGAGAGGCATATTGAGGGCAAGTGCAGGGTCTGTATATTGCAGTGGTAGCTGTGGACAGTCCTTGTCAGGGCGGGAGCCTTTGGGAACAGGGCAGAGTAGTATTCCCCTTTAGGGCTAAATAGGGGCAGAACCATATGCCTCCACTGATATGCCGCTGCGTTTCCTTATGGATGATGGCTCCCTCCACTGAGACAGCCCCAGGACTAACTACCACGGAGATTACTACAATGGGTGAGGACGTTCCGTTTTATATTTAATTTTTGTCTTATTCACCCTTGGGGTGATTTATATGGAGTGTATTGTCTTGCCTAACGGTAGTGGGATGCACACCGTATACCTACTCTGTATAGTGACTGATATGCACATGGTTAGATGCTCTGAACATTGGGGTCATTAAACACACTCCTTGTATCTTTTTTTCCATATATAGATAGATGCATATTGATATCTTTTCCATTGTTTAATGGTTTAAGAATGGTTCATATGAGTATTCATTATTGGGACAAGGAGTCGGCTCCATAGGCTAATTTGCTCTTCACCTTGGAGTCTCACTCTCAGTCCCTTCTTGGTACGACAGTGTCACTGTATTTTTGAGTATTATCATATATTTTTTGTCTTGGACATTGTTATACTTCTATATTGACCTTGATTAGGTCCTACTTTGGTTTTACTAAGTGTTGTACATTCTTAAATCTAATTAATTAAAGGTTATGTTTTAAATTACCCTGGCTGCCCTACATACAATCTTTACCATGTAATCTTAAAGGTATTAGCATTTTTCTGCCCTATTTCCACTGCCTGAACACGACTTATTTTGTCCTTAAATGGAAAAGACACAATTTAGTCCAAGCTGTTGTGTTTCATTCCAACATTTTGTCAAATTCCCACCTGGTGATTGCAGATGTATTTAATGTAATAGGGACGTTACGGATGCCTCGTCTACCGTGATTGGGGTTTGTGAGTAAAACCTGGTGTGCACGGCAGGTCTTGTTAAAGTGACAAGTGGGATTGACACACATTATGTTTCCGTGGAATCAGACCATTCCCGATGAGTTTTCTTTGTGAAAGCACATTCGATTTATCTCAATCTCTTGTCTACATCATTCGGATTTTGCCCATTAGGCAGCCAGATTGGAAGGTATGGAAAATAAAAATTGACTTGTGTTTTTCATACATCTTCTCCAGAGACCAGTAATGATTAATTGATAGACTAAGTTATCAATTGTCTACCGCCTTATGGGTTCTACCCATAGGCCAGGTCTATAAATCAATCACCCTCCGTCACGCTAGAGAATCTCATCATTTTCTTTGGAAAAGAGAGAAAGGAATTTCTTGAAATATCTTAATCCCGCGGAATAGGAAGATATTGAGGTTAAGACAAACATTTGAAGAAAACGGGGCTTGATCTAATGTAGAGGTTGTAGACAGAATTACGGTATATAGGGTGATATCGTCTGAAAGTGGATGGCGACAACATTTTACTCTTTACAGTTTTAAAGCCACAGAATTAAAAATATCAGTAGACATTACAGTGTTCCTTCAGTGCTCTTGGATCCTCATGTATGGTGCCTTTTTGTGGAGCCCTCTCCTTTGAAATTCAGCTGTTGTTGCCATTGTGTGTCATGTTACAGATGCAGTGGAGCTGCAGCCTGGTCAGGGTCACTACCTCAATCATCAGTTCCTGGGCTGCTGGAATCACACCTGTCACCAGTTTTCACAAAACAAACTGCGGACCAAATAAATAGATCTTCTAGACCTGATGAAGATGGTGTGCTTACTTTGAAATATACATCAAAATGACTGCATAATCTTTGACAGTTTAAACTGAATCTCCAGCCCGATTGACAACTCCTCAGTATCCCTCTTCCCCACTGCTGCTGAATCTCCTCCCTCCTAGCCTGACTGACAGTTCCTCAGTGTTCCTCCTCACTGTTGCTGATGAATCTTCTCCCTCCGAGCCTGACTGACAGCTCCTCAGTGTCCCTCCTCCCCACTGCTGCTGAATCTGCTCCCTAATAGCCTGAATGACAGCTCTTTAGTGTCCCTCCTCCCTGGTGCTGCTGAATCTCCTCCCTCCTAGCCTGATTAACAGCTCCTCAGTGTCCCTCCTCCCTGGTGCTGCTGAATATCCTCCCTCCTAGCCTAATTGACAGCTCCTCGGTGTCCCTCCTCCCCACTGCTGCTGAATCTCTTACCTCCTAGCCTGACTTACAGCTCCTCAGTGTCCCTCCTCCCCACTGCTGTTGAATCTCCTCACTCCTAGCCTGACTAACAGTTCCTCAGTGTCCCTCCTCCCTGGTGCTGCTGAATCTCCTACTTCCTAGCCTGACTGACAGCTCCTCAGTGTTCTTCCTCCCTACTGCTGAATCTCCTCCCCCCTAGTCTGACAACTCCTCAGTGTCACTCCTCCCCACTGCTGCTGAATATCCTTCCTCCTAGCCTGACAGCACCTCAGTGTCTCTGACGCGCCCCCTGGGCCAGTGCTGTTCTGGGGATTACCCGGAGCCGGATCAGATGGGGGTTGTAGTCTCCGAGTGGCGGCGACCCGGTCCGTGCCCAGGGTGTCAAACTCAGTGTGTGGCAGTCTTTACAGATGTTGTTAAATGTCCTTTAGTGTCGACTACGCCACCCGTTGATTTGCGGTCAAAAGGCCGCCGCTGCAGAAGGGTCCGCTGAGGCTGGTGGTGTGTGTGCAGCTGTGATAGTATAACCCCCAACGGGAGGGGTATAGCCTCAGGGGGTCAGTTGTAGAGGATGGTGGTTGTGAAGGTGCAGGATGAAACAGCAAGAAGACTCAGAGCCGGGCTGTGCAGTTCAGGGGTTTTTACTTACGGGTGTTCTTATGGTCACTCTGGCCTGAAGCGACCACCCGAGCCGTGCTGCGTCCACCAGGTCCTGGACTCGGCCAACCCCCAAGTAATTCTGGAGCGTGGTCCTGAGCTCCCTTTCTGACTTTCCCTCTCTTCTGGCCGTTCTCACTAGGGATCCACTTATGTCCGGCTCCCTCGGGTCTCTTGGTGGGTACACCTCTTCTGGGTTCCCTGACCCTATACTTGGTATGCCTTCCGAGTGAATTTAGTGAGGGTCGTGGCAGATCCTGCCCACGACCTCCGGTCTCTGGCTGAGGATTAGTGGCCTCCACCAGCTTGGGATCCGGTACCCTGGGTGCCAACCCTTCACCCTGCTGCTTGTATTCTGGGGTCTTGGGGTTCCTTCTCCTTCTCTCTGGGTCCTTCTGACTCCTCTCTCTCTGTCTCTCTCTGTCTTGGCCTTGGAGCTGGGCCCAGCCGGAACCACAACTCCCTGTCAGCCCTTCTGGCTGAGCTTCTCTGCTCTGCTCCTCTGACTCTGACAGACTGACCCACTCTACAAAAGACTGACCCTGATCTAAGATGGTGCCCACCTTATATACTCCCTCTATGTGTGAGCTCAGGTGACCAGCACCCAATGAGCTCCTAGCCTTACCCAGACTGCTCCCCCTATCTGCCCCTACACTACTGGGATGTTCCACCCCCCTCCCACTCCAGCCAGGGACAGACACTATCGTACCTGCACATATATTGGTGGGAGTACCGTCGATCTGTCCCCCGGAAATGGGATGTATGTAGTGTATGCAGCTATCTGAGCTCAGTTCCACACTCCATCCTTACCCGAGAGTGGAATACCACACCTCTGGCTTGAGGTGCAATACCCCTGTAGCAGCCGAATCCTCAGGGTGCTACATTCCCCCCTGGTAAATCACAGCACGTCCTCGGGCTGTAAAAGAATAAAAACATCCACAAACATACAATTTTTTTTTTTTTTCATAAAACATAAACATATAAAACAATATATATACTATCAGCATAAAACTTTTTCATATAAACATTTTTGTTCCTCCGGCCACGGTGCAACTTGTGACCGGGTAAAGTGCGACAGTCTCTTGTAGTAAAACAACGGTTTCCTATAAAACCGGTAGGGGGCGCCTTAGAAAGCGCAACTATATACAAGGGAAGGTGGCCGCTCTCAGTCCTCGACCAGTGGGGAAAAGGAATGGCTGTTCACAGTCCTCAGCCTGTGGGGAGATGGGACACACTGTAACAGTTCACTGGTCCCAACGGGGACCATATTGTAACTTAGCAGCATGGCATATACCCTGACGGGTAACTATGTACAGTCTCTTTACCGTACTTTAATGACGGCGTACTCCTGCTCCTCCTTCAGACCCGTCCGGGTCCTCTTGCTCCTCCTCGCACCGTAGCTCCTCCTCCGTCAGCCGGTGTACATGGAGAGCGTAGGGTCCTTTGGCACACTTGTGCCGGGTGAACGTGACCTCGTCCCCTACATATAGGTCACGACCTCTGTGTCCCTCCGGCAGATGGGACTCCACGTCTCTGCGGGTGACAAAGACGTCGCCGGGGGTGTGATGATCCCTGATGAAACCCCAACCGTGCTGCAGTTGGAATTTAATTACAGTCCCGGTGGCATGGGGACCGTGGGCTGCACGGGGGTTCCTCCTGGTCCGGCTCTTCTGCCCTGCGCTCTGTTCCTGCAGCCGCTGCTCTCGGACCCGCCTCTCTCTTCGCTCCCGGTCAAAGACCTCTAACTGCTGCCGGCAGCACTCCGCACGCTCAGCTGCGGCTGCCCGAGTCTCTTGGGTGAATCCCATGAGGTCTCCTCCGGTGGGGTCCCACGCAAACTGCGCTTCCTCCAATGAGAGTGGGGTGATCTTAACGGGCTTCGGAACCGGAATCAGGGGCTCATCTAGGGGTCTTTCTTTCCGGAGTCGGGGATGGTGGAACTCCGGTGGCCACACAAAGGGCTGCCCATCCGGGCACGTGTGCTGGGCAAACAAGTCTTCACCCAGGTGCGGCACGGTGGACGTTGAGGGCGCGGTGGTGGTAGCGGCGCCCGGGTTCACTAGGCCTTGCGACCAGGCTTGGGGCACCCTGAACGTAAAGGGCACCGTGAAGACGGCGGCGCCCGGGGTTACTTGGCCCAGCGACCAGGCCGGTGGCTCAGTGGAGGTAGAGGGCGCTGTTGGTACTGCGGCGCCCGGGGGTACTAGACCTTGCGACCAGGCCGGTGGTGTTTCCTGCTTTGCCGCGCTCAGGGTTGAGGCGCGTGACGTCACAGGGGTCGCGGCCGCGGCTTCTGCTTGAGGCCTTGTCTGGAGCGGTGACGATGCAGCGACGGGCACGGCAAGGGGAGTTTCGGGCTCTGCGACGGGGAGCTGGGGCAGGCTCACGGTTTCTCGGCTCGGGGTAGTGACGTCCCCTTTACCTGCCTCCGTCTGTTCAGCTCCCTCCTCGGCGCCGTCTCCGGCCTTCACTCCTCCTGCACCATCCTCAGAGGCGGTCTGTCTCCTCGTCTCGGGTGGCGTGCTTCGCTGGCGGGTTCTTGCCTGCTGGGCCATCTCTCTGCTCCATGCGGCCAGGACGTCCCGCTGCACTCGGGCCATCCTCTGAGCCAAGCCCTCCAGTGCGGTCTGTGCACGCTCCCGGTCTCGGGGGAGCTGTGCCAGGATCTCCACTAAGCCTAGTGGGGTTGTTGCTTGCAACAGGCTCCTGACCACTGGGTCGGTGCTGCCTGCCTCTCCCTCCATCTCCGGGTACGACTTCTCCGGAGTCCTCTCCAGACTTCTTGTCTCCGGGTGCGCTCTCTCCAGACTCCCCCAGGCTGCACCCATCTTCGCTCTCTTGTTCTGTCTCCGCCCACATTGAAGGTGGTCCCGGGGCAACTTTGTGATTGTCAGTTCCAGGGGCAGTTCTCTCACGCTGATGGACATCTCCAGCATCACAGTCTCTGTTGGTGGGGGCGGTTTCCGCTCTTGGCGCCATTCCTTGACCTGGCCCACGATGGGAGGTGACCTCTTGCCACCCTCTGGCACGCCCATAATGGCGTCCGCTCTTCCAAGGCGGGAAATCTTCTGGAAATGGCGGGAATCGTCTCCCAGTGGCGGGAAACTCCGTGGATGGCGGGAAAAAGCTGCAGATGGCGGGCAACCGGCGGGAAACGATCCGTGATGGCGTCCCATGGCGGGGACCCTCTGGAACCGGCGGGAGACTTCTTCTTAAGGTAAATTTGAACTTCTCTTCAGGCACGCAGTACCCGGTGGTTGTGGGCACGAAATCCTGCCGACTACGCCAAAGTTGACGCGCCCCCTGGGCCAGTGCTGTTCTGGGGATTACCCGGAGCCGGATCAGATGGGGGTTGTAGTCTCCGAGTGGCGGCGACCCGGTCCGTGCCCAGGGTGTCAAACTCAGTGTGTGGCAGTCTTTACAGATGTTGTTAAATGTCCTTTAGTGTCGACTACGCCACCCGTTGATTTGCGGTCAAAAGGCCGCCGCTGCAGAAGGGTCCGCTGAGGCTGGTGGTGTGTGTGCAGCTGTGATAGTATAACCCCCAACGGGAGGGGTATAGCCTCAGGGGGTCAGTTGTAGAGGATGGTGGTTGTGAAGGTGCAGGATGAATCAGCAAGAAGACTCAGAGCCGGGCTGTGCAGTTCAGGGGTTTTTACTTACGGGTGTTCTTATGGTCACTCTGGCCTGAAGCGACCACCCGAGCCGTGCTGCGTCCACCAGGTCCTGGACTCGGCCAACCCCCAAGTAATTCTGGAGCGTGGTCCTGAGCTCCCTTTCTGACTTTCCCTCTCTTCTGGCCGTTCTCACTAGGGATCCACTTATGTCCGGCTCCCTCGGGTCTCTTGGTGGGTACACCTCTTCTGGGTTCCCTGACCCTATACTTGGTATGCCTTCCGAGTGAATTTAGTGAGGGTCGTGGCAGATCCTGCCCACGACCTCCGGTCTCTGGCTGAGGATTAGTGGCCTCCACCAGCTTGGGATCCGGTACCCTGGGTGCCAACCCTTCACCCTGCTGCTTGTATTCTGGGGTCTTGGGGTTCCTTCTCCTTCTCTCTGGGTCCTTCTGACTCCTCTCTCTCTGTCTCTCTCTGTCTTGGCCTTGGAGCTGGGCCCAGCCGGAACCACAACTCCCTGTCAGCCCTTCTGGCTGAGCTTCTCTGCTCTGCTCCTCTGACTCTGACAGACTGACCCACTCTACAAAAGACTGACCCTGATCTAAGATGGTGCCCACCTTATATACTCCCTCTATGTGTGAGCTCAGGTGACCAGCACCCAATGAGCTCCTAGCCTTACCCAGACTGCTCCCCCTATCTGCCCCTACACTACTGGGATGTTCCACCCCCCTCCCACTCCAGCCAGGGACAGACACTATCGTACCTGCACATATATTGGTGGGAGTACCGTCGATCTGTCCCCCGGAAATGGGATGTATGTAGTGTATGCAGCTATCTGAGCTCAGTTCCACACTCCATCCTTACCCGAGAGTGGAATACCACACCTCTGGCTTGAGGTGCAATACCCCTGTAGCAGCCGAATCCTCAGGGTGCTACATCTCTCCTCATGGTGCTGCTTAATATCCTCCCTCCTAGCCTGATTGACAGCTCCTCATTGTCCCTCCTCCCCACAACTGCTGAATCTCATCGCTCCTGGCTTGACTGACAGCTCCTCAGTGTCTCTCCTCCCTTTTGCTGCTGAATATCCTCCCTCCTAGCCTGATTGACAGCTCCTCAGTGTCCCTCCTCCCTGTTGCTGCTTAATATCCTCCCTCCTAGCGCGATTGACAGCTCCTCAGTGTCCCTCCTCCCCACTGCTGCTGAATCTCCTCTCTAATAGCCTGATTGACAGCTCTTTAGTGTCTCTCCTCCCTGGTGCTGCTGAATCTCCTCCCTCCTAGCCTGATTGACAGCTCCTTAGTGTCCCTCCTCCCTGTTGCTGCTGAATCTCCTCCCTCCTAGCCTGATTGACAGCTCCTCAGTGTCCCTCCTTCCTGGTGCTGCTTAATATCCTCCCTCCTAGCCTGATTGACAGCTCCTCAGTGTCCCTCCTTCCTGGTGCTGCTTAATATCCTCCCTCCTAGCCTAATTGACAGCTCCTCAGTGTCCCTCCTCCCTGGTGCTGCTTAATCTCCTCCCTCCTAGCCTAATTGACAGCTCCTCAGTGTCCCTCCTCCCCACTGCTGCTGAATCTCTTACCTCCTAGCCTGACTTACAGCTCCTCAGTGTCCCTCCTCCCTGGTGCTGCTTAATTTCCTCCCTCCTAGCCTAATTGACAGCTCTTCAGTGTCCCTCCTCCCCACTGCTGCTGAATCTCTTACCTCCTAGCCTGACTTACAGCTCCTCAGTGTCCCTCCTCCCCACTGCCGTTGAATCTCCTCACTCCTAGCCTGACTAACAGTTCCTCAGTGTCCCTCCTCCCTGGTGCTGCTGAATCTCCTACCTCCTAGCCTGACTGACAACTCCTCAGTGTTCTTCCTCCCTACTGCTGAATCTCCTCCCCCTAGTCCGACAACTCCTCAGTGTCACTCCTCCCCACTGCTGCTGAATATCCTTCCTCCTAGCCTGACAGCACCTCAGTGTCTCTCCTCATGGTGCTGCTTAATATCTTCCCTCCTAGCCTGATTGACAGCTCCTCATTGTCCCTCCTCCCCACAACTGCTGAATCTCATCGCTCCTGGCTTGACTGACAGCTCCTCAGTGTCTCTCCTCCCTGTTGCTGCTGAATATCCTCCCTCCTAGCCTGATTGACAGCTCCTCAGTGTCCCTCCTCCCTGTTGCTGCTTAATATCCTCCCTCCTAGCGCGATTGACAGCTCCTCAGTGTCACTCCTCCCCACTGCTGCTGAATCTCCTCTCTAATAGCCTGATTGACAGCTCTTTAGTGTCTCTCCTCCCTGGTGCTGCTGAATCTCCTCCCTCCTAGCCTGATTGACAGCTCCTTAGTGTCCCTCCTCCCTGTTGCTGCTGAATCTCCTCCCTCCTAGTCTGATTAACAGCTCCTCAGTGTCCCTCCTCCCTGGTGCTGCTGAATCTCCTCCCTCCTAGCCTGATTGACAGCTCCTCAGTGTCCCTCCTTCCTGGTGCTGCTTAATATCCTCCCTCCTAGCCTAATTGACAGCTCCTCAGTGTCCCTCCTCCCTGGTGCTGCTTAATCTCCTCCCTCCTAGCCTAATTGACAGCTCCTCAGTGTCCCTCCTCCCCACTGCTGCTGAATCTCTTACCTCCTAGCCTGACTTACAGCTCCTCAGTGTCCCTCCTCCCTGGTGCTGCTTAATTTCCTCCCTCCTAGCCTAATTGACAGCTCTTCAGTGTCCCTCCTCCCCACTGCTGCTGAATCTCTTACCTCCTAGCCTGACTTACAGCTCCTCAGTGTCCCTCCTCCCCACTGCTGTTGAATCTCCTCACTCCTAGCCTGACTAACAGTTCCTCAGTGTCCCTCCTCCCTGGTGCTGCTGAATCTCCTACCTCCTAGCGTGACTGACAGCTCCTCAGTGTTCTTCCTCCCTACTGCTGAATCTCCTCCCCCCTAGTCTGACAACTCCTCAGTGTCACTCCTCCCCACTGCTGCTGAATAACCTTCCTCCTAGCCTGACAGCACCTCAGTGTCTCTCCTCATGGTGCTGCTTAATATCCTCCCTCCTAGCCTGATTGACAGCTCCTCATTGTCCCTCCTCCCCACAACTGCTGAATCTCATCGCTCCTGGCTTGACTGACAGCTCCTCAGTGTCTCTCCTCCCTGTTGCTGCTGAATATCCTCCCTCCTAGCCTGATTGACAGCTCCTCAGTGTCCCTCCTCCCTGTTGCTGCTTAATATCCTCCCTCCTAGTGCGATTGACAGCTCCTCAGTGTCACTTCTCCCCCCTGCTGCTGAATCTCCTCTCTAATAGCCTGATTGACAGCTCTTTAGTGTCTCTCCTCCCTGGTGCTGCTGAATCTCCTCCCTCCTAGCCTGATTGACAGCTCCTTAGTGTCCCTCCTCCCTGTTGCTGCTGAATCTCCTCCCTCCTAGCCTGATTAACAGCTCCTCAGTGTCCCTCCTCCCTGGTGCTGCTGAATCTCCTCCCTCCTAGCCTGATTGACAGCTCCTCAGTGTCCCTCCTTCCTGGTGCTGCTTAATATCCTCCCTCCTAGCCTAATTGACAGCTCCTCAGTGTCCCTCCTCCCTGGTGCTGCTTAATCTCCTCCCTCCTAGCCTAATTGACAGCTCCTCAGTGTCCCTCCTCCCGACTGCTGCTGAATCTCTTACCTCCTAGCCTGACTTACTGCTCCTCAGTGTCCCTCCTCCCTGGTGCTGCTTAATTTCCTCCCTCCTAGCCTAATTGACAGCTCTTCAGTGTCCCTCCTCCCCACTGCTGCTGAATTTCTTACCTCCTAGCCTGACTTACAGCTCCTCAGTGTCCCTCCTCCCCACTGCTGTTGAATCTCCTCACTCCTAGCCTGACTAACAGTTCCTCAGTGTCCCTCCTCCCTGGTGCTGCTGAATCTCCTACCTCCTAGCCTGACTGACAGCTCCTCAGTGTTCTTCCTCCCTACTGCTGAATCTCCTCCCCCCTAGTCTGACAACTCCTCAGTGTCACTCCTCCCCACTGCTGCTGAATATCCTTCCTCCTAGTCTGACAGCGCCTCAGTGTCTCTCCTCCTGGTGCTGCTTAATATCCTCCCTCCTAGACTGATTTACAGCTCCTCATTGTCCCTCCTCCCCACAACTGCTGAATCTCATCCCTCCTGGCTTGACGGACAGCTCCTCGGTGTCTCTCCTCCCTGTTGCTGCTGAATATCCTCCCTCCTAGCCTTACTGACAACTCCTCAGTGACCCTCCTCCCAGCTGCTGCTGAAATCTCACACTGCTAAGCACAAGCTGCAGCTGACAGTCAGGCTGTGTAGGTAGAGATTGAATGCACTTCAACTAGAGCTCTAAAACTCTATAGCTGAAGGCATAAAATGCTCATTTCAATAGTAGAATTATACAGCTATTCTGATGTGGAAGTTTAATGTAAGTACACCATCCTCATCAGGTCTAAGATTTCTATTTATAAGGATTTCCTTCCTGCTTTAGTATTTATTGTGTATGGACCCAGGGTGGGAAATTAACCCCTTTACACCAAAAGGTTATATGCACGTGAATGACCAGGCCAATTTTTACAATTCTGACCACTGTCACTTTATGAGGTTAGAACTCTAGAACGCTTCAACAGATCCCACTGATTCTGAGATTGTTTTTGCATGACATATTGTATTTCATGAGAGTGGTAACATTTATTTGATATGACTGGCTTCTTTTGTGAAAAAATCAGAAATTTGGCGAAAATTTCACAATTTTCAAACTTTGAATTTTCATGCCCTAAAATCAGAGAGTCATGTCACACAAAATAGTTAATAAATAACATTTCCCACATGTCTACTTTACATCAGCACAATTTGGGAACCAACGTTTTTATTGTTAGGAAGTTATAAGGGTTAAAAGTTGACCAGAGATTTCTAATTTTTCCAACAAAATTTACAAAACCATTTTTTTAGGGACCACATCACAATTGAAGTCACTTTGAGGGGCCTTTATGACAGAAAATACCCAAAAGTGACACCATTCTAAAAACTGCCCCCCTCAAGGTGCTCAAAACCACATTCAAGAAGTTTATTAACCCTTCAGGTGATTCACAGGAATTTTTGGAATGTGGAAGAAAACAATGAACATTTAACTTTTTTTCACAAAAATGTTACTTTAGACCCAAATTTTGTTGTGCAATTTCTCCTGAGCACGCCGATACTGCATATGTGGGGGAAAACCACTGTTTGGGCGCTCGGCCGGGCTCGGAAGGGAAGGTGCACCATTTGACTTTTTGAATGTAAAATTTGCATGAATAATTAGCGGACGCCATGTTGCGTTTGGCGAGCCCCTCATGTGCCTAAACAGTAGAGATGAGCGGTGTTCGACTAGAACTGTTCGGCAATCTCAAATTCGAGCTGTTTTGGGCGGTGTTCGAGTCCTTCGACGAACGCGAACGATTTGCAAAAAATTCGGCTGTTCGAGATTATGTTCGATAACTGTTCGTGCACCAAAAGTGTGTCCTGCATGTCTGGCGCTATTTAGAGCACCAATCATGCAGGGATTTCTGCCACTCACTGTAATGCCACAGCCATGGTGGTTGTGGCATTACAGTGGTTGCCCAAATCGATGGGAATAGTGCTCACAGTGAAACATGAAAAGCCGGCAATTCAGCAGCGGCGTACACCGGTACCCAACAATTTAGAACAGAAAGAATAGAGCATCACACATAGATTAGATAGATAGAAACATGTCAGTCACATATATAAGAAGTACAGTGACAGTGTTGGTTACTGTACTTGTCATTTAGTGTTAAAGGATTTATTAAAAAAAATATTAGTGTTTTCATGCACCGTCTCTTTAAAAAAGCCGGCCGGGAATTCAGCATCGGTACCCGACAATTTATAACAAAAGAATAGAGCATCACACATAGATTAGATAGATAGAAACATGTCAGTCACATATATAAGAAGTACAGTGATAGTGTTGATTACTGTACTCGTCATTTAGTGTTAAAATAAAGGATTTATGTTAAAAAAAATGACGTGGGGTCCCCCCTATTTTAATAGCTAGCAAAGGCTAGGCAGACAGCTGGGGGCTGATATTAATAGCCCAGGAAGGGTACCATGAATATTGGCCCCCTCCCAGGCTAGAAACACCAGCAGTCAGCCACCCAAGAAATGGCGCATCCATAAGATGCACCAATTCTGGCACTTAGCCTCGCTCTTCCCACTGCCCTGTAGCAGTGGCAGTGGGGTAATAGGGCTGGGGTTGATGTCAGCTTATAATGCCAGCTGACATCAAGCCCAGGTTAGTAATGGAAAAGCGTCTATAAGACACCACCATTACTAACCCCATAGTCAAAGTTAAAAAAAACACAAACACCCAGAATAAAGTCCTTTAATTGAAATAAACACACAATTCTTTATTGTTCTAAATTAAACTATACTTACCATCACGCCCATTCCAGCTGAAGCCAATGTCTTCTGCAATAAAAGTAAAATAATAAAGCAACATCATCCTTACCTTTCCATGGTTCCCACGACAGCTTCAGCTCTGCTACATGCACATGACAGGCTGGATCGCAGCCGAATGCTGCCATCCAACTTGCCATGCCGCAGACACTGAGAAGCGCAGGCATGCTTGTGCTCCTCAGTGTCTCGCTGTGACGGCATAAAGATGAACCGAGGTCATGTCCAATGAACTCAGCTCACCTCATGCACGTCACTGACAGCGTGGGAAAATTCTCCTGCGCTTGCAGTCAGCGTGAGAGAATTCTCCTGCTGAAGCGCTGAGCGCAGTAGAATTTTCCCACGCTGTCAGTGACGTGCATGAGGTGAGCTCATGTCCAATGAACTCAGCTCACCTCATGCACATCACTGACAGCGTGGGAGAATTCTCCTGCGCTCAGCGCTAGAGCAGGAGAATTCTCCCACGCTGAGATGGCATTGAGATGACAGGCTGGATGGCAGCTGAGCGCTGCCATCCAGCATGCCATCCTTCATAGACACTGCAGAGCGCAGGCTTGCTTGCGCTCTGCAGTGTCTCTGAAGGATGACAAGCTGGATGGCAGCACTCAGCTGTGATCCAGCCTGTCATCTCAATGCCATCCCAGCGTGGGAGAATTCTCCTGCTCAAGCGCTGAGCGCAGGAGAGTTTTCCCACGCTGTCAGTGACATGCATGAGGTGAGCTCATGTCCAATGAACTCAGCTCACCTCATGCACGTCACTGACAGCATGGGGGAATTGCCTGCGCTCTGCAGTGTTTATGAAGGATGGCATGCTGGATGGCAGCTCTCAGCTGCCATCCAGCCTGTCATCTCAATGCCAACCCAGCGTGGGAGAATTCTCCTGCTCAAGCGCTGAGCGCAGGAGAATTTTCCCACGCTGTCAGTGACGTGCATGAGGTGAGCCGAGTTCATTGGACATGGCCTCGGCTCATCTGGATGCCATCACAGCCAGACACTGAGGAGCGCAAGCATGCCTGCGCTTCTCAGTGTCTGCGGCATGGCAAGCTGGATGGAAGCTTTCGGCTGTGATCCAGCCTGTCATGTGAATGTAGCAGAGCTGAAGCTGTCGTGGGAACCATGGAAAGGTAAGGATGATGTTGCTTTATTATTTTACTTTTATTGCAGAAGACATTGGCTTCAGCTGGAATGGGCGTGATGGTAAGTATGGTTTAATTTAGAACATTAAAAAATTGTGTTTTTATTTCAATTAAAGGACTTTATTCTGGGTGTTGTGTTTTTTTAAATACTTTACTAAAAATTCATGGCGGTCATGACTAATATTGGCGTGACTCCATGAATTTCGGGCTTAGGGCCAGCTGATAATGCCCAGCTGGCCCTAACCCCTTTATTACCCAGTGAGCCATCGCACCAGGGCCCTGGATGAGTTGGGTACAGCGCCAGAAGATAGCGCTTCTATGAACGCGCCATTTTCTGGGGTGGCTGCGGACTGCAATTTGCAGCGGGGGGGGCACAGAAAGCTTGGGCCTCCCTGCGCTGTAGATTCCAGCCCCCAGCTGCCTAGTTGTACCTGGCTGGACACAAAAATAGGGTGAAGTCCCACGTATTTTTTTTTTAGTTATTTCATGAAATTCATGAAATAATTTAAAAAAAAGGGCTTCCCTATATTGTTGTGTCCGGCCAGGTACAAATAGGCAGCTGGTGGTTGAGGGCAGCCCGTTCCTGGATGCTGTACCTGGCTGGCATACAAAAATATGGCGAATCCCACGTCAAAATTTGGGAAAAATTAATTAAAAAATAATAATAAAAAATAATAATTTAGGGACAGCATCTTTATTAACCCCTCAAGTGGAGTGGTTAATAAAGATGCAGTCCCTAAATGTGTTTTTTTTTTTTTTTTTTATTGAATTTTTCACCAAAAATTTGATGTGGCCTTCGCCATATTTTTGTGTCCAGCCAGGTACAGCAGGCAGGAACGGGCTGCCCCCAGCCCCCAGATGCCTATTTGTACCTGGCCGGACACAACAATATAGGGAAGCCCTTTTTTTTTAATTATTTCATGAATTTCATGAAATAATTTAAAAAAAAAATACGTGGGGCTTCGCCCTATTTTTGTGTCCAGCCAGGTACATCTAGGCAGCTGGGGGCTGGAATCTACAGCGCAGGGAGACCCAAGCTTTCTGGGCCCCCTCCCCGCTGCAAATTGCAGTCCGCAGCCACCCCAGAAAATGGCGCGTTCATAGAAGCGCCATCTTCTGGCGCTGTACCCAACTCATCCAGGGCCCTGGTGCGGTGGCTCACTGGGTAATAAAGGGGTTAGGGCCAGCTTGGCATTATCAGCTAGCCCTAAGCCCGAAATTCATGGGGTCACGCCAATATTAGACATGGCCGCCATGAATTTCTAGTAAAGTATTTAAAAAAACACAACACCCGGAATAAAGTCCTTTAATTGAAATAAACACACAATTTTTTAATGTTCTAAATTAAACCATACTTACCATCACGCCCATTCCAGCTGAAGCCAACGATCTCCTGCAATAAAAGTAAAATAATAAAGCAACCTCATCCTTACCTTTCCATGGTTCCCAGGACGGCTTCAGCTCTGCTACATTCACATGACAGGCTGGTTCGCAGCCGAAAGCTGCCATCCAGCTTGCCACGCCACAAACACTGAGAAGCGCAGGCATGCTTGCGCTCCTCAGTGTCTCGCTGTGACGGCATCCAGATGAGCCGAGGTCATGTCCAATGAACTCGGCTTACCTCATGCACGTCACTGACAGCGTGGGAAAATTTTGTTCTAAATTGTCGGGTACCGGTGTATGCCGCTGCTGAGTTGCCGGCCGGCTTTTTTAAAGAGAGTGTCTTCTGAGCAGTTTTTCAGCTTTTGGACACCTTTGAAGGTGTTTTCTATGTGTTTCTATGTGTTTTTGTTTGACTGACATTGGTTTTAACGGTGTTGGACGGTGTTCTAAGGTGTTCGATGAACAGTTCCACGAACATCCCGGTGTTCGACGAACCGAACCGAACCCGAACACTATGGGGGTGGCTCAACACTACTAAACAGTGGAAACCCCCCACAAGTGACATCATTTTGAAAACTAGACCCCTTAGGGAACTTATCTAGATGTGTGGTGCTTCACAGAAGTTTATAACATTGAGCCGTAAAAATATAATTTTCACATTTTTCCCACAAAAATGTTTTTCAGCCCTCAATTTTGCGTTTTCAAAAGGGTAACAGGAGAAATTGCACCATACCCCTTAAGGAACTTATCTAGATGTGTGGTGAGCACTTTGAACCCCCAAATATTTCACAAAAGTTTATAACGTAGAGCCGTGAAAATAAACAAAATCAGTTTTTTCCACAAAAATGATCTTTTAGCCCCAATTTTTTATTTTCACAAGGGTAACAGGAGAAATTGGACCCCAAAAGTTGTTGTGCAATTTTTCCTGAGCAAGCAGATACCACATGGTAGTTGAAAACTACTTTTGAGGCACAGAGCAAAGCTCAGAAGAGAAGAAGCGCCATATTGGAGTTGATATTTTGCTGGGCTGGTTTGAAAAAAGGTGCCAGAACAGCAGCACCCCCATAATAGGCCCCATTTCACAAACTACACTTCTCAATGAATCCTTCTAGGGGTGCAGTGAGCATGTTGACACCACATATGCCTCACAGAATTTTACACCATTGGACGGTGAGGAAAGAATAATTACATTTTTACCATCAAAGTTTTGTTTTAGCCACAGATTTTACATTTCCACACTGGGAAATGGGTAAAAATGGCACCAAAATTTGTCACACACTTTTTGCTATATGTAGAAATACCCCATATGTGGCTGTACAGTACTGCTTAACCACACGGTGAGACTAGGGAGGGACAGAGCGCTATCTGCCTCCTGGAGAGCAGATTTTCCCAGAATAGTATGCAGACTCCATATACACAGCTCCTACGTAATTCAGATGAACCCCCGAGGGATCCATTCACTATAATGAGACAGCAGAGTTAGGGTTCTTTCACACGTCAGTGTGTCCGGTACGTGTGGTGACAGTTTCCACATGTACTGGAGACACTGACACATGTAGACCCATTCTATGCACATGTCAGTGTGTTTCCACAGACCATGTGTCCGTGAGCAAAACACATTGACATGTCCATTTTCTTCGCGCTGCATGGGCCGCAAAATGTCCCACACTGATGACACACGGATGACATCCGTGTGTCATCAGTGTGACACGTACCAGAGCCTGAGAATCAGTATACAGTTAGTGTTGTTCCCAAGTGCCAGGTGCTGAATGATGCCCTCATCATTGTCCCCTGCTTGATCTGCGATCAGCGCAAGTAAGGTACAATGATGAGAGTAGCATTTTGCTCCCGCTGTGTCCTGGTGTAAAAATAAGAATAAAGTAAAAAATTCCTTATACTCACCTGTCCGAAGATGTCCCAAGCTGTAATCCACCTGACCGCTCATGCAGGGGAGCCGGGGAGAATGACTCACTTCAGCAACGGGGCCCGCTCGCTGGAGTGAGTCATTCTCCCCGGCTCCTCTACATTTGCGGTCAAATTGGTTACAGCGGGAAACATCTTTGGACAGGTGAGTATAAGGATTTTTTTTATTTTATTCTTATTTTTACACCAGGAAACAGCGGGAGCAGAATACTACTCTCAACATTGTCCCTTGTCCATGCTGATCACAGCGCCGGTGGGGGACAATGATGAGGGCAGCGCCGATACCCGTCGCTTGGGAACAGCGCTAACTGTACTGCTGATTCCCAGGCGCCGCTACATGTGCTCCTGATGCGGCACACGGTTGCCATACGTATGCCACACGGACACGGATATCTCCAGTTGTGTTTTTTCCGGTACCGAAAATATCAGGACGTGTGAAACCGGCCTTACTCTGGACTACATCTGGCCTCTGTTTAGCTGTGTCCTTTTTCTCAGAAGTTCACAATACTGTGGCCTATGGCACTTTTATGCACACCTAATAAAAAGGCGGACACTGTGGGATCACAGTCCAGACTGCTTTCACGGTGCCTCTATCTGCCTCATTACAGGGAATCTTCCGCTGGTGGCCCCGTCTGAATCACGTATGTCAGAGATTTACACGGAAACCCTAGTGTAAGTGCTCAGCGCAGAGCACAGGATAAATGTGAGCAGAGTCTTACTGTGATCTTTGGGAGGCAGAATGAACAAATCAGCAGCAGGTGAAAAATGTGTTTTATTTATTTTTTACGTCGTTCCTTGTGCGGTATAAGTGATTAGACAACTTCATTCTTTGGTTCGGTGCGATTACAGCGATACCAGATTCATATTGGGTTTTTATGTTTGCCAGCTGTCACTGCAAACAAAAAAAAAATAGTTTTTTAAAGACTAGTTTTCGCATCGCCATATTTTAAGAGCTATAATTGGTACCATTTTGGTACCATATTGGTACCATTTTCAGGCTCATGACATTTTTTGATCGCTTTCTATTCCAATTTTTGGGAGACAGAATAAACAAAAACCAAGAATTGTTTTTTGGGGGATTTTTATGCCGTTCTTCATGTGGTAAAATTGATAAGGCAGCTTTATTCTTCGGGTCAGTACATTTACAGCGATACAATACAGGGTGGTCCAAAAGTAGGTGGACAGAAAGTATAATAAGGTTATGAAGGGGGAGATTTATCAAACATGGTGTAAAGTGAAACTGGCTCAGTTGCCCTTAGCAACCAATCAGATTCCACTTTTCATTCCTCACAGACTCTTTGGAAAATGAAAGGTGGAATCTGATTGGTTGCTAAGGGCAACTGAGTCACTTTCACAGATCTAGTTTTCTCAGATAGATCTCCATCAAATCTGTTTTCTTTTCAGATAATTCAGATATCACATAATGGCAAATAATTTAAATACAGATCAAAGAAAATGGATTTTAACAGAGTACTGGAAATCTCAAAATGCTGAAACCGTTAGAGCAAATTGGGTTGAAACATTTGGTACTCAAGCCCCAAAGAGACAAACCATTTACCGCATTCGTGACAAATTCAATGCTACTGGCTCAATCCTTAATGCTCCAAAAACTGGTCAACCCGAAACAGTCTGTGCAGAAGATAATAAACAACTTGTTGCTGAAACATTTGTTCAGAGTCCAAAAAGTCACCAGAAGAGCCTCTTTGGAATTGGGAATTTCACGAGCTTCTATCATGCGAATCCTGAAATCTATTGGGTGGAAAGCTTATTGTCCACGTTTAATTCATGGTTTATTGGAGGATGATCCAGACAGGCGGCTGCAATTTAGTGAGATTGTGCTTAACGAAACTGAAGAAAATCCAGTAATTTTAGATAACATTATGTGGAGTGATGAAGCTTCTTTCAAATTATCCGGCCATATTAACAGACATAATTGTATTTACTGGTATAATGAGAAGATGCATTTAACATTAGAGCAACAAGTAAATGAGCCTGGTGTCAATATTTGGGGTGGTATTTCAAGTTTTGGTGTTTTAGGACCAATATTTTTTGATGGAACAGTCACAGGAGATAAGTATCTCGAAATTCTAATGAATCAAGTTGTTCCCCAGTTACAGCAATAGCCTAATTCAAATGACCTTTATTTCCAACAAGATGGGGCCCCTCCACATTATTCAAGAGTGGTCCGCGAGTATCTTGATGAAACATTTCCTAATAAATGGATTGGCTGAAGAGGCCCACTTGATTGGCCGGCACGTTCACCAGCTGGGTGTACAGGTAGGGCAGGCAGCTGTCTGCGGGTCCTTTGGCTTACCGCAGGCATGGCAGGCTCACTGTCAGCAGAGGGTTGATTCTCCTGGGCAGCTGATACAGGCTCTTCTGCCTCTGGAACCGCTTGCTCCTCTTCACCTTCCGGCTCTGGTGTTGGTTGTTGCTGTGCCGGTTGCAGGAAATGCAGGACGGGTACCACTATGGCATCGTTTATTCGAGTCCAGGACTGAGGGAACTCTCCGAGAACGGAGCTGATCATTTCTTCCTTGTCCTCTGCGGGTTCTAGGTCACTCTGATCCTTTTCTGCACTACGGAGTTGCTCAGGGCACCTTTTGAGGTGGTCTCTGGAGACAGTACTAGTGGTTTCTCCTCCGTCCTTGGTGATTACGCACACATTCGGGTTGTCGTGGTCAGACTGCAGTACGGTGTAGGGTTCCCTTTCCCACTGGTCATCCAACTTATGTAGCCTTCTCTTCCGCTTCAGGACCTGCTCACCAGGTTCCAGGGGACCAGCAGGGGCGTGTTGGTTGAAGAGTTTTTCTTGCCTCTCTCTCACCTGGGCCAGGCTCTTCTCCACACTCTCCTGTACCTTCTTGTACTGCAGTTGCCTTTCCGTATCCCAGTTCGCATCCGGGGAGGTGTCCTCAGGTGTTAGGACTCCTATCTCCAGGTCTACGGGCAGCTTACCTGGTCTGGCTCGCATCAGGTAAGCCGAGGTGCAGTTTGTAGCATTGACTGGCATATGATTGTATAGGTCTATCAGGTCCGGCAGTTTTTCTGGCCACAGGCTGCGTTCCTCCAGGGGCAACGTCTTCAGGAGGTCAATGACTATATTGTTCATTTTCTCACACATCCCGTTGGTTTGTGGGTGGTAAGGCGTTGTCCGAATCTTCTTACAGCCATAGAGGTTGCAGAACTCTTGGAAGATTTCAGCCTCGAACGCTGGACCCTGGTCTGTCAGGACCTGTTCCGGATACCCGTGTGGACGGCAGAAGTATTGTTGGAAGGCTCTGGCCACTGTTTGGGCTGTCAAGTCTTTTACCGGGACCACCACGAGAAAACGGGAATAGTGGTCAACGATTGTCAGGGCGTAGATGTACCCTGACCGGCTTGGAGCCAACTTGACGTGGTCTAGAGCTACCAGTTCAAGAGGCTGCGTGGTGATGATGGGCCTCAAGGGTGTCTTCTGGCTGGCACGGTCCTTCCTCCTTAGGTGACAAGGGCCACAGTCTCTGCACCACTTCTCTACAGCCCCTCTCATGCCGACCCAAAAGAACCGTCCTCTTAGCAGGAACTCCAGTTTCTTCCAACCGAAGTGACCCGCTCTGTCATGGTAAGCCCCCAGGACCATAGCTGCATCCCGCCTTGGGACCACGACTTGCCAGGTCAGCTCGTGCGTCCGGTGGTTGACAATCCTTCTGCACAGCTTGCCGTCGTAGAGGAACAGCTTGCTCTTCTCCTTCCACAGCTGCTTGGCTTCCTCTGGAGCATCCGGATCCATGCGGGCGTCCTCCTGGGTCAGCAGATCTTTCACCAGGCGGATGGCAGGGTCACTTTCTTGGGTCTCGGCCCAGCTGTGGTGAGGTAGGGGATTGATCATCACGGTTGTTAGATCCTCCTCCTTCACGCGGTGGGAGTATTGAGCGGCTCCATACGGGTGGAACGCGAGGAGTTCTACCTCCTCCAGCTCTTCTGGGTCTTCGTCACCTTCAGGTAAGTGAGGCATCCTCGATAGGGCGTCAGCGTTGGCATTGGTTTTGCCGGCCCGGTACTTGATCACGAAGTCATAGTTGGAGAGACGGGCCATCCACACCTGTTCTAGGGCACCCAGTCTTGCATTGTCCAGGTGTGTCAACGGGTTGTTGTCCGTGTACACGGTGAACTTTGCGGAGGCCAGGTAATGCTTGAAGCGTTCTGTCACGGCCCACACCACCGCCAAGAATTCTAGCTTGAAGGAGCTGTAATTCTCCGGGTTCCTCTCGGTGGGTCTCAGCTTCCGGCTGGAGTACGCGATCACCCTTTCTCTGCCCTGTTGGTTTTGGGACAGTACTGCTCCCAGTCCCACATTACTGGCGTCCGTGTGGAGAATAAAAGGCTGACCATAATCAGGGTAGGCCAGGATCTCATCCCCCGTGAGGGCCATCTTCAACTGGCGGAAGGACTCCTCTTCCGGTTTATCCCACTTGAAGGGCGGCTTTTGGCTCCTGGACTTAGACTGTTCGATTAGGAGGTCCTGCATAGGAGCTGCCATCCTAGTGAACCCGGGGATGAACCTTCGGTAGTAGCCTACCAATCCGAGAAACTGTCTCACCTCTTTGATGTTCGAGGGGCTTGGCCAGCTCTTGATTGCCGTGACCTTGTCAGGGTCGGGGGCCACTCCTTCCGCGCTTACCACGTGCCCTAGGTACTAGACCTTTGGTTTCAGCAGGTGACACTTCGATGGTTTCACCTTCAGGCCATAGCCTGCCAGGGCTTCGAACACCTCGGCCAGGTGCTTTAGATGGTCCTCGTAGGTCTTTGAATAGACGATCACGTCGTCCAGGTAAAGGAGGACCGTCTCGAAGTTTCGGTGCCCTAGACAGCATTCTATCAGCCTCTGGAAGGTCCCTGGTGCATTGCAGAGCCCGAAGGGCATACAGTTGAACTCACTCAGTCCCATCGGGGTGGTGAAGGCGGTCTTCTCCTTGTCAGCCTCTGCCACAGGAACCTGCCAGTACCCGCTAGTAAGGTCCAAAGTAGAAAAGAAGTTAGCTGATTTTAGTGCGGCTAAAGACTCCTCTATTCTACGCAGCGGGTATGCGTCTTTATGGGTGATACGGTTGATTTGTCTATAGTCTACGCACATTCTCATGGTGCCGTCCTTCTTTTTCACCAGAACCAAGGGGGATGCCCAGGGGCTACAGCTATCTCTAATGACCCCAGCTTCTTTCATTTCTTTTAGCATGCCCTTTGCATTCTGATAATGTGCAGGGGGTACAGGTCTGTGTCTTTCTTTTATCGGTGGGTGGCTCCCTGTGGTGATGTGGTGTTCTATCCCCTTTACTCTGCCGAAGTCTAGCGGGTGCTTACTAAAGACTCTCTCGTACTCCTGTACCACATGGTAGACTCCTTGTTTTCGGTGCAGGGGAGTGGAGTCAGCACCCACATGGAGTTTCTGGCACCAGTCCTCCTTTTGTTTCTGGGAGCCATTACCCTCCGCCTGTGGAGATGGAGGCAAGGGTTCCACGGCCCTGATAGCTTTGTGTTCGACAACAAACAGTTTGGCGAGTGTAGCGTACCTGGGTAAGTGTACTTCCCTCTCCCCAATGTTGAGGATGCGGACGGGCACCCTCCCATGACGGACATCAACCACCCCCCGGGCTGTCAAAATGGTGGGCCTGCTGTCTGAGTACACGGGTTCTACCATGGCTTGGTAGTCTCTACCTCTCAACCCGATTGCAGTCCGACACCAGATCATCATTTCACTTTTGGGAGGCATGGAAATGGGGAATGGGTCACTCAGTCTTACGCTACCAATCTCACCACCAGACAGTTCTACCTGCTGCCGTCTCATCAGGGCTTTTATCTCCTTGTTGAGGACTCTCTGTTGGCTGGAACTAGCATTCACCGCCACCTGTTGTAGAATTACAATTACCTCTGAAAGACAATTTTCAATCACGTTAGTACCCACAGTTATTTTAGGGTGACTTTCACGACGGTCAATGTCCACAATAATTACTCCCTGTGCCGGCAGTTCAACTTTACCAATCTTAATGGTCATCTCCTTGAACCCCATCTGCGGCACGGGTAAGCCATTACTGGCGATGATGCTCAAGTTACTGTCTGGATACCGTGTGATATCAGCATCAGTCCAATACTGCTTAAAAAGTACATAAGGGATAGTATTTACTTGCGACCCAGTATCCAGCAAGGTGCTCATGGGGATACCGTCCAGCACCGCGGGTAAAACCGGGCGCCCCCCCAACGTACTTATCACGCCAATTATAAGGGCCTGGTGATCTTATGCCTGGGGGTTGGCCCTCTGCCCTAGGTTGGACCCGTTTAAATTACAGTACCTGGAAATGTGTCCGGGCTGGTTGCATCGGCGCAAATGGGCTGTCCATCCTCTGCGTAGCGGTCTGTGGGCCTCCCTCGGAACGACGGGATCCTCCTCTGTTGACGCCACGGGACATCCTCCGGACTTGAAGCCAGCTCGATGGGTCTTGACGGGTCCACTTGTAACACCTGGACGGTTCTGGTCAACGCCGCGACGCTCCTGGTCAGCTCCTGGACTTGGTGGTGCAGATCTTTCGACGGGGCTTGGTTCAGGGCCTTTGCATCAGCCCCCACGGAGTCCATAGAGGAGGGCGCCACCTCCTGGTGGTAGGTGAGAGCAGGGCGCCGGGGGTTTATAGCGCCACTTGTTGCAGATTCACGGAGCACCCTTATGGCCCTGTCCTTGAATTGGGCAAAGGTCAGATCAGGCTTCTGAAAGAACATGAGGCGCAGCTGGGTCCTGTGGGCGCTAGACAGCAGACCTTCTATAAACTGTTCTGTTAGTAGCTTATCCGTTTCCTGCACGCTGCCAGGGTCAGCTTGTTGGATGGCCCTCAAGGCTTCCTGCAAATTTAGGGCATAGTCTCTGATGCTGTCCTGTGCCCGCTGCTTACATCCATAGAACCTCATTTTAATTTCAGCGGAGGTACGTGTGTCAAAGGTACCCCGCAGCCGGGCCAGAATACCCTTCACAGTCCTTTTCTCCTCAGTGGGCCATGATTTTACCTCTCTTTGGGCTGCGCCAGTTAACTGCCCTGTTAATATGCTGACCTTCTGTTCCTCTGTCAGGGGGTAGACTTGGAACAAACTGTACAGCCTTTCCTTAAAGTCAGTTTGGGCATGGGGCTCCCCTGAGTACTTGGGCAGCCAGGCCGCTCCAGGGATGTAGGGCAGGGAAAATTGCATCACCGCTGGTGCAGCTGCGTTGGTGGTAGTGGGCGCCTCTGTATCCGACATCTTCCTCCCCCCTAGTTAAGCGTGGCGTACCTTCCGACGATCCTCTTCTGTAGGCTGCTGCTCCGCTGCTGCTGCTCTGGAGGAGGACCTTGCGTCGCGTCCTGGTGACGTCAGCGTCGCTCTCTCTCCCTTCCAGGACCTTGCGCAGCGTCGGTGCGTGGGGCAGAGCTTCGGGTCTCGCGCGGTTTGGACGTCCACGCCCCTCTTCTTCCCGCGCGCCGTCCTGAAGATGGCGTCCGATGGCGGGAAAACGGCTGAAGATGGCGGGAACCGATGGAAGATGGCGGGAGACGGCTGGAAATGGCGGGAAACGGCTCCGGACGACGGGAAACCTCTTTTCAGGTAAGTGCAAAGTCTTTTTCAGGCTCGCAATACCCGTTTGTGGCGGGTTGGTTGCAATCCTGCCGACTACGCCAAAGCTGACTCGCCCCCTGGGCCGCGGGGCACTCGGATCCGGGCAGTAGGGGAACGATGGGAGTAGTAGTGGCAACCCGGCTCTGTGGCTCAGGGTGGTCAGGCCAGTGGTAGTCCGTTATGCGCTGATGATTATGTCCGACTACGCCACCCGTGGATTGCGGATATTAGGAACCGCCGCAGCATGCAGACCGCTGGGGCTGATGAGGTGTGCAGCTAGGGTAGTGTGACTCCCCACGGAAAGAGTGCGGCCCCAGGGCAGTATAATGGATGGTGGGAGTGATGGTGGTGAGAGTCTCCTCCTTATAGGGTAACAGCCCACGTTTCCGAGCTTTCCGTGTACTCTCGCCTGTATGGCCTGCGACGTAGGTTCCTTTCTGCTCCCGGCCTGGTACGGCTTTACTGGTCCCTTCTGTTGTGGCAGAGCCTCCAGGTTTCTTAGGCCAAGGAACATACAGTCCCCTGCGGACTGGGTATCTGCTGTGGGATGTGGAATCCTCCCAGCCTCAGACACCAAAGTCTGGTAAATTAAGTCCTTTATCTGCCAAGACAGGCTCACTTCGCCTCTTGTCTCTGGCCTGTGGCTCTCCTCCTGCCACACTTCCTCTTAGGTGCAATACAACTTTCTGTCCCTGTTCTGCTCCGGGACACGTCTCAGTGCTGAGACAGGTCATCCAGTTCTCTCTAACCCTGCCCCCAGCACCAGCTTTTATAGGGGCAGCCTGCTTCCCCTACTGGCCTGAGACAGGAGGCACTGCATGCTAATGTTCCCCTGACTAGAGAACCTCCCCCTTGCTCTCAGACACAGCTTTATTACATTTTGTGGCATCCAGGCCAGGGTGACACAGTAGCATCCAGGATGGCACATCAATGTGAGCTGTGGCAAGAAGGTTTGCTGCGTCTGTAGCGTAGTGTCCAGAGGCTGGAGGCGCTACCAGGAGACAGGCCAGTATACCAGGAGACGTGGAGGGGGCCTTAGGAGGGCAACAACCCAGCAGCAGGACCGCTACCTCCGCCTTTCTGCAAGGAGGAACAGGAGGAGCACTGCCAGAGCCCTGCAAAATGACCTCCAGCATGCCACAAATGTGCATGTGTCTGCACAAACGGTTAGAAACCGACTCCATGAGGGTGGTATGAGGGCCCGCCGTCCACAGATAGGGGTTGTGCTCACAGCCCAACACCGTGCAGGACGCTTGGCATTTGCCACAGAACACCAGGATTGGCAAAGTCGCCACTGGCGCCCTGTGCTCTTCACAGATGAAAGCAGGTTCACACTGAGCACATGTGACAGATGTGACAGAGTCTGGAGACGCCATGGAGAGCGATCTGCTGCCTGCAACATCCTTCAGCATGACCGGTTTGGCAGTGGGTCAGTAATGGTGTGGGGTGGCATTTCTTTGGAGGGCCGCACAGCCCTCCATGTGCTCGCCAGAGGTAGCCTGACTGCCATTAGGTACCGAGATGAGATCCTCAGACCCCTTGCGAGACCATATGCTGGTGCGGTTGGCCCTGGCTTCCTCCTAATGCAGGACAACGCCAGACCTCATGTGGCTGGAGTGTGTCAGCAGTTCCTGCAAGATGAAGGCATTGAAGCTATGGACTGGCCCGCCCGTTCCCCAGACCTGAATCCGATTGAGCACATCTGGGACATCATGTCTCGCTCCATCTGTGGCGCCCCTGAGGGTTCAGTCGCCACAGGGGTACTGCACCGCAGAACGAAGTGTGGTATCTCCTCTCCCAGGTAAGGATGGAGTACTACACAGGACCCCAACCACACACTCAACACTACACCACTCCAGTTCTGCAGGGGGCCTAAAGCACCATAGTGCTGCCCCTGGCCTGAATGGAGGAGTTGGGGGAAACCAAAGTTAGGGGGAACCACGTAGTGAGTGAGGGTGGAGGAAGCATTTACCTAAGCACTTTATTAGAATTCTATATCACTGGAGGATATTTTAATAACAAGGTCTTTGGTCATGAGTCTTTGCGACGGCAAGTCGGCACAAGGCTGCAGCCGGCTGAGGGTCCATGGTCCCCGGTCTCAGGCCTCAAGACGGGGGGTCGGGGCAGAGTTATAACCGGCTCTGTCCCCGGTCAGGGTCCAAGCAAGAAGTCCCAGGAGGGGAGCAGAGGAGATAGGCTCCACAGGCGAAAGGATCTCAGGGGGTGCGGACGGAGCGGAGTCGCCACCTGCATACCTTATTCTGGCCCAGCCAGAGAGACCCGGCCCCAAGAGGGGGTACCGGCCCCCGATTATCTGACTTTGCACTTTACGTCTCTGTCGGAAAAGTCTGGAGGCTTATGTGGATCCTAGGGGGATACGGATGGAGCAGAGTCGCCACCTGTATGCCCTAATCTGAGTTTATCCAGAGGGACCCGGCCTTACGTCACGTTCTCACCACAAGTCACCAAAAAGGGCACCCAGTCGGTCCGGGAACTACGCGTTACCCACAAGGGACATCGCAGTACCCGTACGCGACTCAGTGGGGGACACAAGGCGGGAGAAGTTGAACAAGAGAGGAACACACTAGAGCGGGGGTCCTGACAAGTGCTCCTGAACTATCTGGCGAGTGCTGAACCCCACCCTGGCGGCCGCAGCTCGCCGTGTGACAGCAGAGAGAAGCTCTGAGCTGAGTAAACACCAAAGTGAGTAAAGACTTGGATGACTTCAACTACCGCCTCTGTCTGTTCTTTCCTCCACGGCTCTGCACCGGCCAACGCTCTACTCTACACCCTCTCTACACTGCCCTAAGGCCCCGCTCCACCTGTGAGGAGCCGCACCAACTAAGCTGCCTGAACACCGGCCTCAGAGGACTGTCGCAGCGCTGGTGATCCTCACCAGACACCACGGGTGGCGTCACGAACATTCCCCTATCCCATATAACTTTCCCCTTTTCCTTTTTAAGAGTGACCCCAGGGTACGGGCCCGGGAGCCGGCCACCACGACATCCCCCAAGATCAGGCAACAACAAGGCCCGGGCGCCGAGTTGTCCCCATCCCCTGGGAGCGTCACATCCACCAATGTCACGTTGCACCACATACTGTCCAGTAGTTGGCACCAGGATGGGCAAAGTCGCCACTGACGACCTGTGCTCTTCACATATGAAAGCAGGTTCACACTGAGCACATGTGACAGATGTGACAGAGTCTGGAGACGCCGTGGAGAGCGATCTGCTGCCTGCAACATCCTTCAGCATGACCGGTTTAGCAGTGGGTCAATAATAGTGTGGCATTTCTTTGCAGGGCCGCACAGCCCTCATTGTGCTCGCCAGAGGTTGCCTGACTGCCATTAGGTACTGAGATGAGATCCTCAGACCCCTTATGAGACCATATGCTGGTGTGGTTGGCCCTGGATTCCTCCTAATGCAGGACAATGCCAGACTTCATGTGGCTGGAGTGTGTCAGCAGTTCCTGCAAGACGAAGGCATTGAAGCTATGGACTGGCCCGCCTGTTCCCCAGACCTGAATCCGATTGAGCACATCTGGGACATCATGTCTCGCTCCATCCACCAACGTCACGTTGCACCACAGACTGTCCAGGAGTTGGCGGATGCTTTAGTCCAGGTCTGGGAGGAGATCCCACAGGAGACCATCCGCAACCTCATCAGGAGCATGCCCAGGCATTATAGGGAGGTCATACAGGCACGTGGAGGCCACACACAATACTGAGCCTCATTTTGACTTGTTTTAAGGACATTACATCAAAGTTGGATCAGCCTGTAGTGTGTTTTTCCACTTTAATTTTGGGGGTGACTCCAAATCCAGGCCTCCATTGGTTAATAAATTTGATTTCCATTGATGATTTTTGTGTGATTTTGTTGTCAGCACATTCAACGTTGTACAGAGCAAAGTATTCAATGAGAATATTTCATTTGACTCGCCCCCTGGGCCGCGTGGGGAACCCGGAACCGGGCCTTTGGTGGGACGCTGGGGGTTGTAGTCACCGTGGCGATGACCCGGTCCCGTGGCTCAGGGTGGTCAAACCAGTGGCCGTTGATATGGTTTTCATTATTTTCAAATGTCCGACTACGCCACCCGTGGATTGCGGTCAGGATGAACCGCCGCTGCAGGGCAGACCGCTGGGGCTGGTGTTGGTGAGCAGCACAGGGATGGTATAACTCCCCACGGGAAGAGTGTAGCCCCAGGGCAGTGTAGGTGAATGATGGGGGTGATGGTGCACGGGAATAATAACTCAGAGTCTCTGTAATGCAGTCCAGGATCTTTACTCACAGTTCATTACTCCACGTTACTCCGGCCGGCTGTAACTTTCCGAGTCGCACCATGTTCACCAGGTGAGGGGGCTCGGCCAACTCTCAGATAATTTTGGAGCACTTCGCAGGACCCCCTTCTCGTGTCCTTCCTCTGGCCTGTCATACCCCACCAGTGACCACGCTTCTGTCCGGCTGCCTCGGGCCTTCTCTGGGTAAACTTCGGCGCCAGTTTCCCTGACCCTATGTGGTGCCTTCCTAGCGGGTGTAGCGAGGGGCTGCACCATATAAAATGTCACAGCCTCCGGTTTCTAGTTGAGGGTAGTTCCCCGCCTCCACTAGTTTCGGGGACCGGTCTCCCCCTTGGCCTGACCCCACTACTCAGGTAGAAGCGGGCGTGTGGTGGCTGCCAGCCAGTCCACACCCCTGGGGTCCCTTCTCTCCTCTGTGTTCCTGGAGCCTCCTCCGCTCTTCTTCATCTCTTCTCCCCTCCTCTCTCTCTCTCCTTTCAGTGCTGACTGGGTCTCACAGGCTAGACCCGGGTCCGGAGCAGAGCTCCACAGAGTCCTGCTCTGTCACATCTTCTCTCTGACTCTACTGAACCGACTTCTCTCTGAACTAAGATGGTGCCCACCTTTTGTACCTCTCCCTAGGTGTACCCAGGAACTGCTTCCTCCCTGCTCCTGCACTATCGGGTTCCCCCTTTACTAGGTGTTCCCTTTCCCCACTCCAGCCAGGGACAGGGACTGTCGTGCTCTACTTGGAGCATATCGGTCGCCGTGCCCCCCGGACATGTGGTGTAATGCATGCAGGTGTCGGGGTCCTGGTCCACACTCCATCCTTACCTGAGAGTGAGATATCGCACATCTGGAAGAGATGCAATACCTCTGTAGCAACCGAACCCCCAGGGTGCTACACATTCATTCAGATCTAGGATGTGTTATTTGAGTGTTCCCTTTATTTGTTATCTGGGCATGCTCGGGTGTTATCCGAGTATCTTGGGCGTGCTCGGCTATTATGTTCGAGTCCCTGCGGCTGCATGTTTTGCGGCGTTAGACAGCTGCAACCGATACAGGCATTGTCTAACAAACAGGAAATCCCCACATATGCTGCGGCTGTCTACTGCTGGAAAACTTGCAGCCTCAGGGAGGCAAAACATTATCAGAGCACTACAAGATACTCGGATAACACCCGATCATGGTCAGATAACACGTTATCCCAGCACGTTCGCTCATCCTTATTAAATAGCCTTTTTTGATTCTGAATTTTATGCCCAACATTTAAAGGGAGGAGGTAATATTTAATTTTTTCTTTACTGTGGGCCGAGAAAATATAATGTACAATTATGTACTAAATGGTAAAATATTGTAAAAGACTTTGAGGAACGTGCCTTAAGATTACAGCCTAATTCCCTAAAATCATCCCCTACATCTAACTTTGTCTTTGGTGCCCATGTGATCCATGACCGCTGGGTCCTCACCAGCCCTCCTGGTAATCTGTCACCCTATCAGTGATGTACACCATGACCGCTGGGTCCTCACCAGCCCTCCCGGTAATATGTCACCCTATCAGTGATGTACACCATGACCGCTGGGTCCTCACCAGCCCTCCCGGTAATATGTCACCCTATCAGTGATGTACACCATGACCGCTGGGTCCTCACCAGCCCTCCCGGTAATATGTCACCCTATCAGTGATGTACACCATGACCGCTGGGTACTCACCAGCCCTCCTGGTAATCTGTCACCCTATCAGTGATGTGCACCATGACCGCCAGATCCTCACCAGCCCTCCTGGTAAGCTGTCACCCTATGAGTGATGTGCACCATGACTGCCAGGTCCTCACCAGCCCTCCCGGTAATATGTCACCCTAGCAGTGACGTGCATTATGACCACTGGGTCCTCACCAGCCCTTACGGTAATCTGTCACCCTATCAGTGATGTGCCGAATTTGAGCGCCAGGAAGACGACACCGGTCTTTGTGACAGATTGCCCTCTCTGTTTCCCTAATAATGGAGTCCTCCATTGCCAGCACCTGTCTGGCCTGCCCTGAGTTCCTAACTCACTAGAGCAGATTCTCCCCTGGCTTTCAGAGGACGGGTCTTCCTGCAGCAGTGCTACCCCAGTCCTGATATTCCCCTCTCATTTGCCAATTTGGCAAACTTGTTGGGGTGTGCCAGATCAGGACTAGCCTCCCAGACTCTCTTCCCTCTATCCCGCCTGCTGTCCTGCCGATCCATGCTACCATCCTCCTACACATCAGCCCCAGTGAGCAGCAAGCGCCTTTCCATATGGTCTATGGATCTCAGTGCTGACAGCTGTTCATTTAGATCCAGTACCTGGGCTTCCAAATGTTCAATACGCCCACATATCGCACCCTCAAACGGCTGGTCAAGAATTGCATACTGTACATGCGACAAGATGTACACTGGAAGGTTGTCAGTAATGGAGCACATTTAACTAATGAGAATGGCACAAGACAGGAATATAAACAAGTGAATTAATACAGGTTACGGTCCATGTAGATGTGGCGCCCCTGAGGGTTCGACCGCCACAGGAATGCTGCACTTCTCCAATGGAGTGTGGTGTTCCTCCTCTGAGGTAAGGCCAGTGTAATGGTTGTGACCTAGCCTTGCATCCAATACCACACTTCTCCACCAGAGGGAGCTAGTATGCACTAGGTGCCGCTCCCCTGGTTACAGGGAGACTGGGGAACACAAAGTGGTAGGAACCAGTTAGTGGGTGTGGGTGTAGGAACAACTAATTGGTTACACTTCAAATTTCAATATTTAATAGAATGCCATCTTTGATCTTGGTCCTTTTCTGCTTCTTTTTGGTCCTGTCCTTCTAAGTGGTCGTACTGTGCTGTCAAAATACTGTGTGTAATGTGACTTCCCTCCGGGAGCGCAGATCCTGTGTGGGCCTGCACCGAGAAGGGACACAGCCCTCGTACCCTGATCTCGGGACGAGAGGTAGGTTGCAGACAAGGAATGTCTCAACCCGGCCGAGGACCAGGATCAAGAAGGCCCGGGAGCTTTAGAGTGTGGCTCCCTAGCAAATGGGTCCCGGGGAGGATGCAGACGGAGCGCAGCACGCCACCTGTCCTCGCCTACCTGATTTATTCAGAGGGATTCCGTCTGCAAGAGGGGTACCGGCCTCCGACACCCACCCTTGTACTCTACGTCCAGGACGGGAAAGCCCGGTTAGGCCCTGAGGATCCCGCCAGGCGTCGGATGGAGAGGAATTGCCACCCGAGCCCTACACCTGAGAGGAGCTCAGAGGGAGACCCTGCCTATCTACACACGCACAGACGGGAAAGGGTGAAGTCTGTAGTGCAGGAACACTCTGGTGTAGGGTCGCTACCGAACACTGGACTTCCTCGGAGGTAGTCGGACCCCCGTCCCTGGTGGCCGCAGGACTCCGCGAGGAGCAGGGAGTCGCCTTCCCGCTAACGTCTCTGAGTGAGTAAAGCCTTGGAAGTTCACCCCTATGGCCTCCGGACTGTTCATTACGCGCCATACCACGCGACGCGGTGCCCGTACTCCCTGCCCTACTACTATCCCCCTTCATCCTGCCTTGCTTGCCCTGAGGCCACGCTCCGCCTGTGGGGAGCAGTGAGAACTCTAGCCGCCATGACACCAGGCCTCAGAGGACTGTAGGGGTGATGGTGGCCCTTCACCAGACACCACAGGTGGCGTAGTCGTTAATCAGCCACTTAACCCGGAATTGCCCACACCATCTCTTTCTAATGTGATGGCCCTGAGCACGGGTCGGGCCCGGGCCACGGCTGCATCCCATCTCTTCAACGCAGTGCCCGACACCGAGTCCCCCAACACCCAGGGTAAAACACGGGCTTTCTGAGTAGAGGTGTCATAACCTGGTGTAGTCGGCAGGATATCGTGCCTGCAGCAACGAAGAAGAGTGCCCATTGCTAACGGGTACTGTGTGTCTTACATCTTGAACTGTTGTTTTACACTTAAGATGGCGCCCGCCCAAGAAGAACAGACCCCATAATGCTGTGAAAAGACTGTCTTTGAATGCCTCCCATCGTGGGCTGGGCTCCTGCTTGGCGCCAAAAAATGTGGACTGCCCCTTCCATCAGAGACTGTCCGCGGGGTAATGCCCGTCAAACTGGATGGGCTGAACGAAGGCGGGCCTGTCAGCATTCCGCTCAGGAACTGCCTCGAAAGAGGAGGAAGAAGCAAAGCAAAGCTACAAGGTGCGGCCATTGTAGTCGGAGCTTGGCAGTCAACGGAGGCAGACATGGATGCCTCTGGGTAACAAGACCATGCATCTACTGAACCCTTTTCAGGCCCTTCACCCGGCAGAGAGCAAGGCGGCAGCGTGTTGACCCCTGGAGATATTGCATTTCTCCATCAAGAAGCTTCAGAACTCCTAAGAAGGCAGAAAGAGGCCCAGGAGGCGGCGACAGCTGTGTGGCGGGAGGAGATGCTGCTGCATATCCGGGACCGCCGCCAAGGAGTTGAGGTCCCAGGACAAGTCGACTCGGTGACAGAGGTCGAGGGTGACCTCGTGGCGGGTGAGTGTGCAACCCCTGCCCCGGCTACAGAGCCAACTGTGACTATTCTGGACCTCATGTCGGAGTATTTAGTTCCCCACGCGGTCACCTGGGAGCAAGCGTTAGCTCCAGAGCTGCAATCGGCAGCCATCGGTGGGGACCTGCGATGCCGCCCAAATCCTGAGACGAAGGTGTCTGAAGCTGCGGAGGAAACTACCGGCTCCAACCCGGACTGGTCAGCGTCTACAGAGGACTCGCAGCAACCCGTCCTTACCCCGCTACCCGCACTAGCAGTAACCTGGCCCGAGGCTGAGGAGTGGGCCTGGGAAAACCAGGGGGGCGACCTAATGGGCTTCCCTCGGGAGACCCGGTCTGAAGCGCAAAGGAGGAGCCAGTGGTGCAGCGACCAGATCTTCCAGCTCTCAAGGGAGCAGCGTCGGCGGGAGCAGCGCTGCGAGCGCCTCGAGGTCAGGACCAAAGCTGCAAAGACTCGGGCGCGTCAGGAGGAGGCCACCCGTCCCAGCCCCCGGTACGAAGGCCAAGTCGTTCGATTTCATCATGAGGCGGGGTGGGGGTTCATCCGGTGTCCCCTGTTCCAGGACGATGTGTTCGTCAGCCGGCGGGACGTTGAGCCGCGCCTCAAGAAGGGACACCCCGGTCGGAACCTCCTTCCGGGCGACACAGTGACTTTCTCTCGCCACCAGGGGGAGCGTGGGTGGTATGCCCTGGACGTCCACAAAGTGTCTGGGAGCGACGCCACCCCGCCCTCAGCCTCAGGTGACCGGCTAGCCTCCGTCGGGAGGAATGAGCCTTTCCCAAGAAGAGAGCCCGAAGTCTAAAGCAGCCCCCGGCTGCTGCTGTTGTTAAAGTTTTAAGTTGAATGCTGCTATTTTATGTTTTTTCCCGTTTACAGAGACTTTGGTCCCTGCGGACTATGGCAGGCGGCGGACTGTGTTTGTATATAGTTATGCATCTATTTAGGTGCTTCCTATTGGTTTTATGCAAAACCGTGCTCATTCTTCTACCTCAGACATCAGAAGCAAAACCTGTCTGGAGTGGCTTTTGTGGAGGTCCAACTCCGGATCTTCATGCCCTGCAGCCACCCCAGGGCCCACATAGAGGGTTTAGGGCAGGTCCCTCTTGCTACTGAACTGACCGTCGCCACTTTTAACCAGTCTGCTGCCATTGTCAAAAGTCTCTTGTCCTAATTTATGCTTTATACTTTTATAATTTTGTACTTTTGCACTTTTACACTTTTATACCTTGTTATGCAACGTTTAAGAAATGTGCCTCCCATAAAGGGATGATAGTTTTGTTATTATAAAAAGAAAATTTCCTGGGTGTTACTTCCTTTGCAGCTCGCGGACGTGCTGTGTTTTACCAAGGGGGAATGTGGCGCCCCTGAGGGTTCGACCGCCACAGGAATGCTGCACTTCTCCAATGGACTGTGGTGTTCCTCCTCTGAGGTAAGGCCAGTGTAATGGTTGTGACCTAGCCTTGCATCCAACACCACACTTCTCCACCAGAGGGAGCTAGGTATGCACTAGGTGCTGCTCCCCTGGTTACAGGGAGACTGAGGAACACAAAGTGGTAGGAACCAGTTAGTGGGTGTGGGTTTAGGAACAACTAATTGGTTACACTTCAAATTTCATATTTAATAGAATGCCATCTTTGATCTTGGTCCTTTTCTGCTTCTTTTTGGTCCTGTCCTTCTAAGTGGTCGTACTGTGCTGTCAAAATACTGTGTGTAATGTGACTTCCCTCCGGGAGCGCAGATCCTGTGTGGGCCTGCACCGAGAAGGGACACAGCCCTCGTACCCTGATCTCGGGACGAGAGGTAGGTTGCAGACAAGGAATGTCTCAACCCGGCCGAGGACCAGGATCAAGAAGGCCCGGGAGCTTTAGAGTGTGTCTCCCTAGCAAATGGGTCCCGGGGAGGATGCAGGCGGAGCACGCCACCTGTCCTCGCCTACCTGATATATTCAGAGGGATTCCGGCTGCAAGAGGGGTACCGGCCCCCGACACCCGACCTTGTACTCTACGTCCAGGACGGGAAAGCCCGGTTAGGCCCTGAGGATCCCGCCGGGCGTCGGATGGAGAGGAATTGCCACCCGAGCCCTACACCTGAGAGGAGCTCAGAGGGAGACCCGGCCTATCTACACACGCACAGACGGGAAAGGGTGAAGTCTGTAGTGCAGGAACACTCTGGTGTAGGGTCGCTACCGAACACTGGACTTCCTCGGAGGTAGTCGGACCCCCGTCCCTGGTGGCCGCAGGACTCCGTGAGGAGCAGGGAGTCGCCTTCCCGCTAATGTCTCTGAGTGAGTAAAGCCTTGGAAGTTCACCCCTATGGCCTCCGGACTGTTCATTACGCGCCATACCACGCGACGCGGTGCCCTTACTCCCCGCGCTACTACTACCCCCCTTCATCCTGCCTTGCCTGCCCTGAGGCCACGCTCCGCCTGTGGGGAGCAGTGAGAACTCTAGCCGCCATGACACCAGGCCTCAGCGGACTGTAGCGGCGCTGGTGGCCCTTCACCAGACACCACAGGTGGCGTTGTCGTTAATCAGCCACTCAACCCGGAATTGCCCACACCATCTCTTTCTAATGTGACGGCCCTGAGCACGGGTCGGGCCCGGGCCACGGCTGCATCCCATCTCTTCAACGCAGGGCCCGACACCGAGTCCCCCAACACCCAGGGTAAAACACGGACTTTCTGAGTAGAGGCGTCACATAGACATCTGTGCAAATCTGTCCGAGCACGAACCGCTAATGCGTGGACTGACCATGACTCTCCTGACCCAAGCATGACAGCCTCATAGAAATACATGAAGCTGTCACGCTCTGGTTGGGAGAGCTTTGTTCAGTCCGTGATCCTCGGACGTCTGAATGAGCCCTTAATTCCTGAATCCAGGGGTGGATGCAGAAGGCCCCTGTGCGGGAACAATATATAGTCTTCTCTTTGTACCTGCGACAAAAGCGGTTTGCCGCTTTGGAGGTGGTAGGGGGGCACCTTACAGGTTGCACCAATGGTTTGTCCTTCCAGCCTGAATCCCAAGTGTCGAATAAACTTTTATAGATACTTTTTCCTTACCTGCAATTAACCATCACTGATAAAAATGGAAACCAAAATATTAGAACTATAAAGTTTATTAATTCGCTTAAAATATTTGATTTTGTACTCCGCTATATATAATAATAATAGGCACGTTCTGCTCTATGATCAGTCTACGCAGTAGGGTAGAAATAAAGAAAATATTCGACGGAAGAGATCTACACGGATCAGAAAAAAAACTCTTCCTGTAGCCTCTATCATCTAACCTGCAATAACGCTGGGATCAGAGGACCAAACTAAAATTGCTTTAAAAAATTGGGCTGAACTACGCCTAATAAATCAGTCCATTGTATATATTGTCATCTGCAGTACTAGACTAAGGCCATCTTCACACTATGCGTTTTTTCTGTAGTTTTTTTTTTTGCAGCTTTTTTTATGCAAATTAAGAGCTGCTTTTTAGGGTATGTTCACACAAGGCGTTTTTGGTGTGGTTTTTTTTTCTGCAGCAAAACCTGCTCTCTTGGCAGTAAGGTTTATGCCTCAAAAATGCAGGTTTTGCTTGTTTTTTTGCAGCGTTTTTGTCACTGTCCATTTGTCTCTTCATGCATGCAGATAAAGTTTAGTACAAAAAAAAAACCTAATTCAACTTCCTCAGGTTTTGGCACAAAAAACACAGCAAAACCTGATGCCTGCATTTTTGCAGCTTTTTTTTCAGAGTTTTTGTACTATCCATTGCTTTTTATGGATGAAAAACGCTGCAAAAACGGTGGAAGTGACATTCTCCATTCTGCAAAAACGCAGCTCTTTGACAAAACAGTCAGAAAAAAAAAACAAGTTGTGTGCATGAGATTTCTGAAATCTCAGACTTTGCTGGTACTGGAAAACAGCTGAAAATTTGCATTAAAAAATGCACCAAAAACGCCCTGTGTGAACATACCCTTACAGTACCAGCAAAAGCTATTAGATTTCAGAAATCTAATGCACACACACTTGATTTTTATTTTTCCTGATTGAATTGTAAAACAGCAGCATTTCTTTAAATCTGCAGCGGGTCAATTCTTCAGTTCTTTCAGCAGTTTTGCAGCGGTTTTTTTCAACCATAGAAAGCAATAAAATTCGCAGCAAAAATTAACAAAAAAACGCTGCAAAGATGTTGAAAAACTGGCATTTTGAATGCAGCATTTCCAGACAACAGGTTTTTGCTGCTGAAAAAAATGTTGTAAATAGCAATGTGTGAACATAGCCTAAAATTATGATTGCAAGACAGTAGACTAGAATTAAACAGAGAATAAGTGACGAAATTATAATCTGCACCGTCAGAGTCCAAAAATTGGATCCATAAATTTCGGCCTCATAGTCCTGTTGTTACATGTAACAGAACAACCTGCAATGTCTGCAAAGGACGCCGGCCTCAATAGCTGATATTTAAAACCTCTTAGTTAGCTGCTTCTACCTCCTATTACTCAGCTATGCAGCAGCCTTGAAGCTGATCCCGTTAGTAAATCTTTGTGATTTTACCTACTGTTCGCACTCTCCGGAGCCGGCCTCGGCGAGTGTGTGATTGTAAGTATGCGATTTGCATACATGCAGTCACATGCCAACTAGACATGAGCGGTGGACACGTGTAGTTGAAATGTGGCTGGAAGTATACAAATCGCATACTTGCAGTCATGCACTCGCGGCTTCGGCACCCGCGGTTCCTGACAGTGCGCACTCTGTGCATACAGAGACTGCAGACTTGAGCTCCACGCCCGGACAACCCCTTTAATCAATCACTTGCTTGCACTCGGAGTACACTGACCTGATTCATTCAGCACGTGCGCCATGTGATAAACAAATGTGGAAAATGAACATACAGTGAAATGAAAAAGATGGGCGACATGCAAAAGTTGCAAACATTGAGGCCGAACATTTAAAGCAGAGTAGACTAATGTGGACCTGATGTGACTGTGGAGGTTACTCAGCTCCCGCTTGTGTCCGGACTGTACATTTAGCACTGGTATACAGCTTGGTTTACAAGCAGGACCCTGGGAATATTATTTTATTATAGAAGAAGTGAAAAGAAAACGCTGCGCCACTACACGGTAGACAGTGTTGATTTGTTAAAGGGGTATTCCCATCTCCAAGATCCTATCCCAATATGTTGTAGGTGTGATAATAATAATATTATCAAATACCTCCAATTAGAAATGTTGTATAGTATTCTTGATTCGCTATGTCTCTTACCTCATGTGCAGGCAATACAGGACCTTAGGTATCCATGGTTACGACCACTGATAAATTGACAGTTAGTTAGCTAGCTGCTAGTGGTCGTAACCATGGACACCTAAGGTCCTGTATTGCCTGCATGACTCGCCCCCTGGGCCGTGGGGCACCCGGGACCGGGCTTCTGTGCGATGCTGGGGGTAGTAGTGGCAACCCGATCCCGTGGCTCAGGGTGGTCAGACCAAATGCTGTGGCAGTCTATTTATCAGTGTTTTGAATGTCCGACTACGCCACCCGTGGATTGCGGTCAGAGATAACTGCCGCTGCGAGGTAGACCACTGAGGCTGGTGTTGGTGTGCTGCACAGGGGTAGGATAACTCCCCACGGGAAGAGTGTAGCCTCAGGGCAGTGTAGGTAGATGCTGGGGGGTGATGGTGCAGGCGCAGCATAAATCACACAGAGTCCAATGGTGCAGTTCAGGCCTTTTACTCACAGTTGATATCCAAGTCACTTCTGTCAGCAATGACTGCCCAAGCCGTGCTGCGTCCACCAGGTGAGGGGCTCAGTCAACCCCCAGGCAACTCAGGAGTGTGGCACAGGACCCCCTTCTATCCTTTCTCTGGCCTCTCGTGCCCCACCAATGACCACGCTTCTGTTCGGCTGCCTCGGGCCTTCTCTGGTAAAACTTGGTGCCAGTTTCCCTGACCCTATGTGGTGCCTTCCTAGCGGGTGTAGCAAGGGGTCGCACCAATAAATGATCACGACCTCCGGTTCTTGACTGAGGGATGATTTACCTCCACCAACTTGGGAATCCGGTACCCTTCCACGGCCTGACCCTTCACCCGATATAATGCGGGCTTGCAACGGTTGCTGTCCATTCTGCTCTCTTAGGGTCCCTTCTGCCTTCTTGTTTCTGGAGCCTTTCTACTCCTGTCTCTCCTCTTTCCTTCCTTCTCTTTCTCTTCTTCTCCTCTCTGGCCCCAGCCTTTTCTCTAGGCCTGCCTTCTGAGCAGAGCTCCTACAGAGCCCCTGCTCCCTGTCACCTCTCCACTGTACTGACCTCTGAACTAAGATGGCTCCCACCTTTTATCTGCTTCTCTGTGTCTGAGCTCAGGTGACCTGCACCCAATGAGCTCCTTCCTATGCTCCAGAAACCGTCCCCTACTGCTCCTACATCACTGGGTTCTCTCCCCCCTCCCCACTCCAGCCAGGGACATGGTCAGTTGTGCCTGCATCAATGGGAGCACCGTTGAGCTGTCCCCCGGAAATGGGGTGAGTGTGTGTATGTGACGCGCCCCCTGGGCCATATTCTTTAGGGGAATATCCGGAGCCGGATCAGATGGGAGTTGTAGTCTTCCGAGTGGCTGTGACCCGGTCCGTGCCCAGGGTGTCAAGCTCAGAGTATGTGGCAGTCCTACAGATGTTATAAAGTTCTTAATGTCGACTACGCCACCCGTTGTATTGCGGTCACTATGGCCGCCGCTGCAGCAGGGTCCGCTGAGGCTGATGGTGTTGGTGCAGCTTTTGGTAGTATAACCCCCAACGGGTGGGGTATAGCCTCAGGGGGTCAGGTGCAGAGGATGGGGGTTGTGGTGGTGCAGCATAGATGTTAAGTGAAGACAGAGTCGGGTTGTGCAGTTTAGGGTATTTACTCACTGCTGATGTTCCGGTCACTCCAGCTTCAAGTGACCACCCGAGCCGTGCTGCGTCCACCAGGTCCTGGATTCAGCAAACCCCCAAACAAGTCCGGAGCGTGACCCTGAGCTCTCCTTCTGTCCTTTCCTCTGGCCGTCCCCACTAGTGATCCACCTAGGTCCAGCTCCCTCGGGCCTTCTGTTGGGAGACCCTTGGCCTTGGGTTCCCTGACCCTCCACGTGGTTTGCCTTCGGGGTGGATGTGGTGGGTGGCTGTGGCAGACGCTGCCCACGGCCTCCGGTCTCTGGCTAGGGTGTGCTTTTGCCCCCACCAGTTTGGGATCCGGTACCCTATTGCCGACTCTTCACCCGGGGATTGAATTTGGGTTCTCAGAGTCCTTGCTTTTTCCCTCTCTGGGTCTTTCCTTCTCTGCTCCACTCTCTCTCTGCAGGCTCATCTGGACCTCTGCTTCTTACTGACTCTGACAGACTGACCCTGTTCTTTGATGGTGCCCACCTTAAATACTCCCTCTATGTGTGAGCTCAGGTGACCAGCACCCAATGAGCTCCTATCTTTACCCAGGCTGCTCCCCCTATCTGCCCCTACACTACTTGGGATGTACCACCCCCCTCCCACTCCAGCCAGGAACAGACTCGGTCGTACCTGCACATTTCTAAGTGGGAGTACCGTCGGCCTGCCCCTCGGAAATGGGATGTGTGTAGTGCATGCAGCCTACCGAGCTCAGGTCCACACTCCATCCTTACCCGGGAGTGGAATATCACACCTCTGGGTTGAGGTGCAATACCCCTGTAGCAGCCGAATCCTCAGGGTGCCACATTCCCCCCTGGTAAATCACAGCACGTCCTCAGGCTGTAAGAACAAAACACCACAAAACATACAAATTTTTTTTCATATAAACAACATAGTAAAAACATATAAAATATCATATATATATCAGAAAACTTTTCATACAAATAACATTCTCGTCGCCTCTGCTCCTCCTCCGGTCACTGTGCAACGTGTGACCGGGTAAAGTGCGACAGTCTTTTCTTGAAAAACTCGTGGCTTTCCTGTAAAACCAGTAGGGAGCGCTTTAGGACGCGCAACTATATACAGGGGATATGGCCGCTCTCAGTCCTCGGCCAGGTATAAGGGAGGAATGACCGCTCTCAGTCCTCGGTCAGTGGGATTTAAGGGATAAACGGGTAAACAGTTCACACTTGCTGGTCCCAACGGGGACTATATTAGCAACAGTTCACTGTGCCCCGACGGGCAACTATATACAGCTTGTACTCTGCTGTACTTAACGACGGCGTCCTCCTGCTCTTTCTTTGTGGTTACCTTTAGCTTCAGACCCGTCCGGGTCCTCTTGTTCTTCCTCACACCGCAGCTCCTCCTCCGTCAGGCGATGCACATGGAGGGCGTAGGGTCCTTTGGCACACTTGTGCCGGGTGAAGGTGACCTCGTCCCCTAAATACAGGTCACGTCCTCTGTGTCCCTCCGGTAGGTGGGACTCAACGTCTCTTCTTGTCACGAAGACGTCGCCTGGGGTGCGGTGATCCCTGATGAAACCCCACCCATGCTGCAGATTGAACTTTATCACAGTCCCGATGGTACGGGGACCATGCGCTGCACGGGGGTTTCTCCTGGTCCGGCTCTTCTGCTCCGCGCTCCTTATTTGGGCTTGTTGTTCCCGGACCCGCCTCTCTCTCCGCTCCCTCTCAAAGACCTCGAGCTGCTGGCGGCAGCACTCTGCACGCTCCGCTGCAGCTGCCCGAGTCTCCTGAGTGAACCCCATGAGGTCTTCTCCGGTGGGGTCCCACTCAAACTGCGCTTCTGCTAGCGGGGGCGAGATCCTCTTTACGGGCTTTGGAACCGGAATCAGGGGTTCGTCTAGGGGTCTCTCTTTCCGGAGTCGAGGATGGTGAAACTCCGGTGGCCATATGAAGGGCTGCCCATCCGGGCACGTATGTTGGGCGAACAGGTCTTCACCCAGGTGCGGCACTCTTGATGTTACGGGCGCTGTGATGGTAGCGGCGCCCGGGTTGACCAGGCCTTGCGACCAGGCCTGGGGCACCTTGAAAGTAAAGGGCACCGTAAGAACGGCGGCGCCCTGTGTTACTTGGCCCTGCGACCAGGCCGGTGGCTCCGCGGAGGTAGGGGGCGCTGTTGGTATTGCGGCGCCCGGGGGTACTAGGCCTTGCGACCAGGCCGATGGTACTTCCTGCTTGGTCACGCTCGGGGTCGAGGCGTGTGACGTCACAGGGGTCGCGGCTCCCGTTTGAGGCCTAGTCTGCGGCGGTGACGTTGCAGCGACGGGCACGGCAGGGGATACTTCGGGCTCTGCGACGGGGAGCTGGGGCAGGCGCGCGGTTTCCCGGCTCGGGGTAGTGACGTCCCCTTTACCTGCCTCCATTCGTTCGGCTCCCTTCTCGGCGCCGTCTCCGGCCTTCAGTCCTCCTGCGCCATCCTCAGAGGCGGTCTGTCTCCTCGTCTCGGGTGGCGTGCTCCGCTGACGGGTTCTTGTCTGCTGGGCCATCTCACGGCTCCATTCTGCTAACGTCTCTCGCTGCACCCGGGCCATCCTCCGTGCGAGGCCCTCCAGCGCGGTCTGTGCACACTCCCGGTCTCGGGGGAGCTGTGCCAAGACCTCCACTAAGCCTAGTGGGGTCGTTGCTTCTAGCAGGCTCCTGATCAACGGGTCGGTGCTGCTCTGCTCTCCTCCCGTTGTCTCCAGCAGGCCTTCTGGAGTGGCGACCGGCAACAGGCTCCTGACCACTGGGTCGGTGCTGCCTGGAGTGGCGGCCCGCATCAGGCTCCTGACCACTGGGTCGGTGCTGCCTGGCTCTCCCTCCATCTCCGGGTAGGCTCTTTCTGGACTCTGCTCCAGGCTTCTTGTCTCCGGGTGCGCTCTCTCCAGACTGCTCCAAGCGACACCCATCTTTGTTCTCTCCTTTCGTCTCCTCCCACTTCGAGGGCGGTCCCGGGGCCACTTGGTGATTGTCAGCTCCAGGGGCAGTTCTTTCACGCTGACAGATACCTCTAGCATCACAGTCTCTGTTGGTGGGGGCGGTTTCCACTTTTGGCGCCATTTTCGGTCCTGGCCCACGATGGGAGGTGGCCTCTTGCCACCCTCTGGCACGCCAATAATGGCGTCCGCTCTTCCAAGGCGGGAAACCTTTGGAAATGGCGGGAATCGTCTCCCAGTGGCGGGAAACTCTGCAGATGGCGGGAAAACGCTGTTAATGGCGGACAACCGGCTGGAATCGACCTGTGATGGAGTCCGATGGCGGGGACCCTCCGGAACCGGCAGGAGACTTCTTTTTGAGGTAAACTTGTTCTTTTCTTCAGGCACGCAGTACCCGGGTGTTGTGGGCACGTAATCCTGCCGACTACGCCAAAGTTGACGCACCCCCGGGGCCATATTCTTTAGGGGAATATCCGGAGCCGGATCAGATGGGAGTTGTAGTCTTCCGAGTGGCTGTGACCCGGTCCGTGCCCAGGGTGTCAAGCTCAGAGTATGTGGCAGTCCTACAGATGTTATAAAGTTCTTAATGTCGACTACGCCACCCGTTGTATTGCGGTCACTATGGCCGCCGCTGCAGCAGGGTCCGCTGAGGCTGATGGTGTTGGTGCAGCTTTTGGTAGTATAACCCCCAACGGGTGGGGTATAGCCTCAGGGGGTCAGGTGCAGAGGATGGGGGTTGTGGTGGTGCAGCATAGATGTTAAGTGAAGACAGAGTCGGGTTGTGCAGTTTAGGGTATTTACTCACTGCTGATGTTCCGGTCACTCCAGCTTCAAGTGACCACCCGAGCCGTGCTGCGTCCACCAGGTCCTGGATTCAGCAAACCCCCAAACAAGTCCGGAGCGTGACCCTGAGCTCTCCTTCTGTCCTTTCCTCTGGCCGTCCCCACTAGTGATCCACCTAGGTCCAGCTCCCTCGGGCCTTCTGTTGGGAGACCCTTGGCCTTGGGTTCCCTGACCCTCCACGTGGTTTGCCTTCGGGGTGGATGTGGTGGGTGGCTGTGGCAGACGCTGCCCACGGCCTCCGGTCTCTGGCTAGGGTGTGCTTTTGCCCCCACCAGTTTGGGATCCGGTACCCTATTGCCGACTCTTCACCCGGGGATTGAATTTGGGTTCTCAGAGTCCTTGCTTTTTCCCTCTCTGGGTCTTTCCTTCTCTGCTCCACTCTCTCTCTGCAGGCTCATCTGGACCTCTGCTTCTTACTGACTCTGACAGACTGACCCTGTTCTTTGATGGTGCCCACCTTAAATACTCCCTCTATGTGTGAGCTCAGGTGACCAGCACCCAATGAGCTCCTATCTTTACCCAGGCTGCTCCCCCTATCTGCCCCTACACTACTTGGGATGTACCACCCCCCTCCCACTCCAGCCAGGAACAGACTCGGTCGTACCTGCACATTTCTAAGTGGGAGTACCGTCGGCCTGCCCCTCGGAAATGGGATGTGTGTAGTGCATGCAGCCTACCGAGCTCAGGTCCACACTCCATCCTTACCCGGGAGTGGAATATCACACCTCTGGGTCGAGGTGCAATACCCCTGTAGCAGCCGAATCCTCAGGGTGCCACATATGCAGCTAACTGAGCCCTGGTCCACACTCCATCCTTACCTGGGAGTGGAATATCACACCTCTGGCGAAGGTGCAATACCCCTGTAGCAACCGAACCCTCGGGGCGCTACATGCACATGAGGTAAGAGACATAGCGAATCAAGAATACTATACAACATTTCTAATTGGAGGTATTTGATAATATTATTATTATCACACCCAGGGCCGGCCTTTGGGGCGTGCCAGCTGTGCAACTGCACAGGGCGCCTCAAACTTGAGAGTGAAGGGGGGCGCTGCGCTGGCTCCCTCCCCGTCGGTATTTTTCTTATGGAAGAGCAGAGAGGGAGCGCCCAGCGTTTCTTCTGTGCTCAGGCGCCGGCGCCCCCTCTCTGCTCTGAAATGTCCGGCCGGGACCCGGGCGCGCTGCACTCTCTCCTCCTCACACACTTACCCCCAGCGCTGGAGACAGTGCGGGAGGCGCCGCCTGCAGCATCTCTCGTCTCCTTCCATTGGCGCGGGCACGGCACTGTGACGTCACACAGCTCAGACACAGTGCCGCGCCGGGGATGCTGCAGGCAGCTCAGCTACAAAGTGGTGGTGACTATTAGTGAAGGCAGGGGTTTGAGTCCAGTGGGCTATTAGTTATGGCCAGGGTTTAAGAGTCCAGTGGGCTATTAGTGATGGCCAGGGTTTAAGAGTCCAGTGGGCTATTAGTGATGACAGGGGTTTGAGTCCAGTGGGCTGTCTATTAGTGATGGCAGGGGTTTGAGTCCAGTGGCCTATTAGTTATGGCCAGGGTTTAAGAGTCCAGTGGGCTGTCTCTTAGTGATGGCCAGGGTTTAAGAGTCCAGTGGGCTGTCTCTTAGTGATGGCCGGGGTTTAAGAGTCCAGTGGGCTCTCTATTAGTGATGGCCAGGGTTTAATAGTCCAGTGGGCTGTCTCTTAGTGATGGCCAGGGTTTAAGAGTCCAGTGGGCTGTCTCTTAGTGATGGCCAGGGTTTAAGAGTCCAGTGGGCTGTCTATTAGTGATGGCCAGGGTTTAAGAGTCCAGTGGGCTATTAGTGATGACAGGGGTTTGAGTCCAGTGGGCTGTCTATTAGTGATGGCAGGGGTTTGAGTCCAGTGGGCTGTCTATTAGTGATGGCCAGGGTTTAAGAGTACAGTGGGCTGTCTATTAGTGATGGCAGGGGTTTGAGTCCAGTGGGCTATTAGTTATGGCCAGGGTTTAAGAGTCCAGTGGGCTGTCTCTTAGTGATGGCCAGGGTTTAAGTCCAGTGGGCTGTCTATTAGTGATGGCCAGGGTTTAATAGTCCAGTGGGCTGTCTCTTAGTGATGGCCAGGGTTTTAGAGTCCAGTGGGCTGTCTCTTAGTGATGGCCAGGGTTTAAGAGTCCAGTGGGCTATTAGTGATGGCCAGGGTTTAAGAGTCCAGTGGGCTATTAGTGATGACAGGGGTTTGAGTCCAGTGGGCTGTCTATTAGTGATGGCAGGGGTTTGAGTCCAGTGGCCTATTAGTTATGGCCAGGGTTTAAGAGTCCAGTGGGCTGTCTCTTAGTGATGGCCAGGGTTTAATAGTCCAGTGGGCTGTCTCTTAGTGATGGCCAGGGTTTAAGAGTCCAGTGGGCTGTCTATTAGTGATGGCCAGGGTTTAAGAGTACAGTGGGCTGTCTATTAGTGATGGCAGGGGTTTGAGTCCAGTGGGTTATTAGTTATGGCCAGGGTTTAAGAGTCCAGTGGGCTGTCTCTTAGTGATGGCCAGGGTTTAAGTCCAGTGGGCTGTCTATTAGTGATGGCCAGGGTTTAATAGTCCAGTGGGCTGTCTCTTAGTGATGGCCAGGGTTTTAGAGTCCAGTGGGCTGTCTCTTAGTGATGGCCAGGGTTTAAGTCCAGTGGGCTCTCTATTAGTGATGGCCAGGGTTTAAGAGTCCAGTGGGCTATTAGTGATGGCCAGGGTTTAAGAGTACAGTGGGCTATTAGTTATGGCCAGGGTTTAAGAGTCCAGTGGGCTGTCTCTTAGTCAGGGCCGGCCTTTGGGGCGTGCCAGCTGTGCAACTGCACAGGGCGCCTCAAACTTGAGAGTGAAGGGGGGCGCTGCGCTGGCTCCCTCCCCGTCGGTATTTTTCTTATGGAAGAGCAGAGAGGGAGCGCCCAGCGTTTCTTCTGTGCTCAGGCGCCGGCGCCCCCTCTCTGCTCTGAAATGTCCGGCCGGGACCCGGGCGCGCTGCACTCTCTCCTCCTCACACACTTACCCCCAGCGCTGGAGACAGTGCGGGAGGCGCCGCCTGCAGCATCTCTCGTCTCCTTCCATTGGCGCGGGCACGGCACTGTGACGTCACACAGCTCAGACACAGTGCCGCGCCGGGGATGCTGCAGGCAGCTCAGCTACAAAGTGGTGGTGACTGGTGACTGAGTGCTGTGCTGCTGAGCCTGATATGATGAACAAACTTGAATAAAGACGTTAACAATAAGGTGCAGACAGACAGACATCCCCCCAATGTCCCCATTGCCACCCTGTGAGTCAGCCATTGCAAAACTACGACTCCCATCATAAATGGACAGCCTTTGTTGGTAGAAGATCAGTTCCCTGACTATCTGTTCTTTGTTGCTGCATTATAATAAAAAGATGAAGAATATTTAGAATATTTAAGTTTCAATAATAATAGTGTTATTATTATATACATTTTTCAGTTTAATTATGGGCCCCAAAAAACTATCAGGAGCACAAAATCGAAAACGAAAAGCACTTAAAGAAGTTGAAGACAAAAAATGTGCAGAGTCTTTCAAAAAGCTTTTTCAGAAATCCAGCGACCAATGCTCTTCTAAAGAGACAGCTGCAGAACAATATGAAAGTGTAGCGACACATAGAGAAGGTCCAATAGAAATCAATTTGGATGAACCTTCCACGTCAGGACAATTTTCAAACCCTGATGGCTCTCTAAACGATGAATCAGAGATAGCAGAGGATCCTCAATTTTTAGAAAATTTAACTGAAAATGTTGAAAATCCAGAGGAACATTCTGCAGCTGACACAGGCACTGGTCACCAGGAAACTGATATCCCAGAATTTCCAAGCAATCAAGATCTAATACTGATTGACACTGATCCCGCTCTATGGCCTTCATTGACTACCAAAGTTATAGATCATGTTGTGGAAACTGGGCCTGTTCATATAACAGATATGGAGTTTAAAAAAGATTCAAATGACCGTCACTTTTCTGCTAAATTCTATAAGAGAGTTTTGGTTAATGGACAACACTGCAAGAGACAGTGGTTGGTTTACTCAAAATCTGCAAACAAAGTATTCTGCTTTTGTTGTAAATTATTTGATAGAAAACCAAGGTCATCTCTTGCTTTAGATGGATCTCAAGACTGGCAACATATATCATCTATATTAAAATCACACGAGTCCTCACCAAATCATTTTTTAGCAGAACGTAAATGGTTGGAGACTCAGGTTCGGCTCAAGACGAATACAACAATAGATTCCAACATGCAAACTCTTATGAATAGAGAAAGACAACACTGGAGAGGAGTGTTGGAAAGGCTTGTATGTATTATTCAATTTCTTGCAGAACGCAATTTGGCATTCAGAGGAAGTTCTGATCGTCTTTTTACCCCCAATAATGGAAACTTTTTGGGGTTTGTGCAGGTACTTGGAAAGTTTGATAGAGTGATGTCAGAACACCTGCATCGTGTTGTCTCCAAAGAAATATCAGACCACTATTGTGGTAAAACTATTCAAAATGAAATTATTGCTCTGATGGCAAGCCAAGTCATTAACCACATTGTAACGCGCTGCAACCAGGCTAAATATTACTCTATAATACTAGACTGCACCCCTGATTTAAGCCACAAGGAGCAAATGTCATTTACCATTCGCTTTTTGGATGAAGTATGTGGCATATACACAATTAAGGAACATTTTATTGGATACAAAAATGTTGTAGACACAACAGGAAAGGGATTGACCGATGCCCTTCTTGACTTTCTGAGTGAGAAAAATTTAGATATTACTAATTGTCGTGGTCAAGGCTACGATAATGGTGCCAATATGGCAGGAAAACACAACGGTGTTCAAGTTCAAATTTTAGAGAAAAATTCTCGTGCTGTCTTTGTACCATGTGGATGCCATTGTCTTAATCTTGTGGTTGGAGATGCAGCAAGATCTAGTAAAGACTCAAAGGACCTTTTTGGTTTAATCCAGTGTATTTATGTTCTTTTTTCTGGCTCTGTTAAAAGGTGGAAAATCTTGACTGACCATATTTCAGGTCTGACTTTGAAACCCATGTCTACTACAAGATGGGAATGCAGAATAGACTGCCTTAAACCCTTTCGTTATCATTTAGGAGACATACATGAGGCACTAATTGCACTATCTGAGGAAGAGAGAGTTGAGCCAAATGTATCTTTTGAAGCCAAGACTCTTGCTCAGAAGATTACGGACTTTAAGTTTATCATGTCGTTTATCATTTGGTATGACATATTGTTTCAAATAAATATCGTAAGTAAAGCCATGCAAAGACAAACTTCTGATCTCAGTACAGTGACAGAACTAATTCACAAGTGTCTAGAATTTATTAGAAACTTTCGTGAAAAAGGATTTGACATGGCACTGCAGAGTGCAAAGGAGATTGCTGAGAATTTGAATTTGGAGCCAGTGTTTAGGCCAGAAAAGCGCATCAGAGTGAAGAAAGCTAGTTTTAGTTATGAAGGACGGGACGAAGCAATAACAGACCCGCAATCTAAATTCAAGGTAGATTTTTTTTTCGTTTTAGTAGACACAGCGTCAGCATCATTGGAGGAGCGCTTCAAACAATTAGAAAACCATAACGGAGTATGGGGATTCTTATACAACATAAAAAATAATAGTTTTTCTAGAGAAGACCTGACAAGAAGTTGCCTAAATCTACAAGCTGCATTGGTTAGTGGAACTGAATCTGACGTAAACGGAGAAGAGTTGGCCCAGGAATTCTACCACATTCAAAGTCTTTTACCTAGTGATACCATAAATCCTCTTGATGTGCTAAACTTCATAAACAAAAATAGTCTGACTGACACTTTCCCCAATCTGTGGGTAGCACTTCGTATTTTGCTGACAATTCCTGTCACGGTGGCTTCAGGAGAACGTAGCTTTTCCAAATTAAAACTGATAAAAACTTACTTGAGGTCGTCAATGTCAGATGACAGACTAACAGCTTTAGCAGTCCTGTCCATTGAAAATGACATTCTTCAGAGTCTGGACATGACCACCACTATCGATGAGTTTGCAAGAACAAAAGCCCGAAAAGTTATTTTCTAAGCACATTCATTTGGGACTCTTTGCAATGCACTTTGAATGTGTATTTTATGGTTGAAATTGATTGTTTCAGAAATAAAAATTGTACCTGTTCAAAACACTTTATACTTTATAATGACCGTCTGTTCAACTTTTGTTGCTTGTTATTACTTGATCATTTGATTAATAAAAAATGCACTTGTTGTTTTCACCTACATGAGTTTAATTTTTTTTCTTTGGGGGGGGGCGCCAAGAGGGATTTCGCACAGGGCGCCATATACCCTAAGGCCGGCCCTGATCACACCTACTACATATTGGGATAGGATCTTGGAGACGGGAATACCCCTTTAAGCTTCATCCATGACCAAAGGTAAAAACAGCTGATCAGTGGGGTGACGGTTCTTAGACATTGATGACCTATCCTAAGACTTGGTCATCAATATAGTTATCCTGTACAACCCCTTTAAGAAATCTCTTTGACCAGATGAGGCTGCTGTACTTACTCAAAAACCTGATTACTACTAAGAATACTTGTAATAATAATACTGATATTAAGATGAGCTTTTTATGAGTGCAACTAGTGATGAACTGATAAAATGCTCATTTTAAAGGGGTTTCCTCATCAATAGGTGAAGTTGCAAAGTGCTTGTAAAAACAGAGGTATTTTTAATGTTATAGCTCACTTCTTGTAGCCTAAGTTACCAGCCACCTCTGCAGTTTATCAGTGGTGTCCAATTTTCTAAGTAAGGAGCGCAAGACTTACGAGCTCTTTGCTGTAGAGCTTGTAAGCGCTGCTCTGAAGCTGGGCGGATCGCTGAATTTAGTCAGCTTCAGTGCTGCAGCACTCTTCTAATTCTGCAGAGACCAAAGCTCAGCATCTCTGATGCCTCTGGTCCAAATTGTCAATCAATCAGAACCACAGAGCACCTCAAGAGGCGGGGGGAGCTTTGTGCTCCTTAAATGAGAACATAAGACAACCCCTTTAATAGAAAAACTTTCAGGAATATTGTTACAAATATTTTTATAAGGTTTTTACACCAGCCTCATCAGGTCTAAAATGTATTCTATAATGTATATAGTTTATATAATGAAATCTGGTGATAGATCCCCTTTAAAATCCAACATCTTGTGCCTTGTTACCCCCAATGGTAGACATCAGGAGGCAGCGGAGAAAGTTATCCATGCATTATAGGTCACTGCTACTGTGGAGGATGTGGATCCGCCACTATCCTTGATGCCACCCTGGGTGTGGGATCCGAGTGCTATCAGTCATTTCTTATGTCATATTCAGGATGACAACCAGAGACAACTTTAAGGATCACAGGGGACGTTCGTTAGTCCCGTCTCATGCTTTTACTGACTGTTCACACTGCACCGCTCATGTGGATGATGCCAAATCTCAAAGATTTATCATCATCCCAAGTCCAGCACACTTTCTTGACAAATATTACAGGATGACATTAAAAAAAGAAAAATTCCAGTAATTTAAAGTTGCAATTTGTACAATTATGAGAGAAGATTTCTGGTTTCTCTGCAGACGTCTGTGCAGAATCCTCTGCTCGCTCCACGCAGTCGTCGTCTTCCCGGTGAGATCTGCTCGTAGATTAGAAAGTGTCGGAGATGTCGCACTTCATGTTAGAAGAAGTTATTACTTTTTTTACTTTCAGCAATTTACCATAGATCAAATGAGGTAGCAAATATGGAAACTCTGCGCACAGGAAAAGTTGTTAATTAGGCGACGGAAGAGAAGAGCCAGCGCTGCGAGTAGATCCCATCTTGAGGGGCGAAAAGGGTGAAAAGGAGGAAGAGGCAACATGTCCATGATAACAAGTGATCACTAAAGGTTCCCATACATCACACAATCTGACCAACAGCTGTTTATCCTGACCCATCCACCCACTGTTTCTGCTGAAAGCATTTGCACGCTTGGCTGAACTGAGCGTGCATTTGTATGTATGTATCCCCATAACTATGTATGCTCAGTTTGGTTAAGCTTCCATGTGCTTTCAGCAGAAACAGGGGACTAAGAAAATGGCAGACGTATCCATATGTTACCTATATGCCCCATCAGCACATAACGGGGTGCACGTTACCTATATACCCCATCATCACATAACAGGGTGCATATTACCTAGATACCCCCATCAGCACATAACGGGGTGTACGTTACCTAGATACCCCCATCAGCAGATAACGGGGTGCACGTTACCTAGATTCCCCATCAGCACATAACGGGGTGCACGTTACCTAGATACCCCATCATCACATAACGGGGTGCATGTTACCTAGATACCCCCATCAGCACATAACAGGGTTCATGTTACCTAGATACCCCCATCATCACATAACAGGGTGCATGTTACCTAGATACCCCCATCATCACATCACGGGGTGCACATTATCTAGATACCCCAATCATCACATATCGGGGTGCACATTACCTAGATACCCCATCAGCACATAATGGGGTGCACATTACCTAGATACCCCATCATCACATAACAGGGTGCATGTTACCTAGATACCCCCGTCATCACATCACGGGGTGCACGTTACCTAGATACCCCCATCATCACATAACAGGGTGCATGTGGGTCACCCCAGGCCTGGATGCCACAAACTTGTAAGGCTGTGTCTGAGAGCAGGAGGGAGGTTCTCTGGTCATGGACCATTTGCATGCAGCACCTCCTGTCCCAGGTCAGTAGGGGGAGCAGGCTGCCCCTATAAAAGCTGGTACTGAGGGCAGGGTTAAAGAGACCAGGACCCACTTCTGAAGCATCCAGAAGGGTTCCCAGAAGCAGAGGGACAGGTCAGCCACAGCTGAGGAGTCCAGGAGGCATAGGAGGAACACCAAGCCAGGGACAGAGGCGACGAGAGCCGGTCCTGGCAGAGAGGAAACTGCATACCGGACACTGGGGTCCGAGGCTGTCAGGATTGCAAGTCCTGCAGCAGATCATCTACCTGCGAGGGATTTTAGGTCCCTTGGCCTAAGAAGCCTGGAGGTTCCGCCACACAGAGGGACCGGTACAGAACGGAGAAGCTACAGGTACCTAAAGCCCGAGTCGCAAGCCATACAGGCATAGTACACGGCAAGCTCAGGGATGTGGGCTATCATACCACTAAAGGGGGAGATAGTCAGCAAGGGCAGAGAGAGAATGGTAGGCCTACCCACTCACCCTGGCCAGTGGAGCTCGCCCGAATGCCCTCAGACACCCAGGTCCATTCCTACCCTGTACTCCTGGTGGTTCTGTGATAAGTTCTGCAGTAAAAGACCCTGGACTGCATTATTGGACTCTGTGTGATTGCTGCGGCGCCTGCACCATCACCCCCAGCATCCTATTACACTGCCCTGAGGCTACACTCCTCCCGTGGGGAGTTGTACTATTCCCTGCTGCATCCCCAACACCAGCCTCAGCAGTCTGCCTTGCAGCGGCGGTCCTCCCTGACCGCAATCCACGGGTGGCGTAGTCGGACATTACTTAAAACATATAAAAGACTGCCACTGGTCTGACCACCCTGAGCCACGGGAAAGGGTCGCCACTACTACTCCCAGCATTGCCCTGAAGCCCGGTTCCGAGTGCCCCACGGCCCAGGGGACAAGTCAGCTTTGGCGTAGTCGGCAGGATTGTGACCAACCCGCCACAAACGGGTATTGCGTGCCTGAAAAAGACTGTACACGTACCTTAAAAAGAAGTTTCCCGCCATCCGGAGCCGTTTCCCGCCGTCTCCCGCCATCTTCAGCAGTTTCCCGCCATCTTCAGCTGTTTTCCCGTCATCGGACGCCATCTTCAGGACGCCGCGCGGGAAGAAGAGGGGCGTGGACGTCCAAAGCGCGCGAGACTTGAAGCCCCGCCCTACGCACCGGCGCTGCGCAAGGTCCTGAAAGGGAGAGAGAGTGACGCTGACGTCACCAGGACGCGACGCAAGGTCCTCACACGGAGCAGCACCAGCGGAGCCGCGGCCTACAGAAGAGGATCGTCGGAAGGTAGGCCACGCTTAACTAGAAGGGAGGAAGATGACTGGCACGGAGGGGCCCTCTACAACCGGCGGGGCTGCAGCAGCGGTGATGCCGTTCTCTATGCCCTACATCCCCGGAGCAGCCTGGCTACCCCAATACTCAGGGGGCCCCCATAACTTAACTGACTTTAGGGAAAGACTGCACAGTTTATTCAAAGTTTATCCCCTGACAGAAGAACAGAAAGTGAGCATTCTGACGGGGCAGCTCACCGGTGCAGCCCAGCGGGAAGTGAAATCATGGTCAGATGAGGAGAAAAGGACAGTAGGGGACATTCTGACCCGGCTGCGGAGTACCTTTGACACCCGGTTCTATGGCTGTAAGCAGCGGGCCCAGGATAGTATCAGAGACTATGCCTTGAACCTGCAAGAAGCCCTGAGAGCTATCAAACAAGCTGACCCTGGTAGCGTGCAGGACTGTGATAAACTGTTGACTGACCAGTTCGTAGAAGGTCTGCTGTCCAGCGCCCACAGGACCCAGCAGCGCCTCATGGCCCTACAGAACCCCGATTTGACTTTTGCGCAGTTCAAGGATCGGGCCATCCGGGTGCTCAGAGAGCCCGCAGCAGGTGGCGCTGTAACTTCCCGGCACCCTGCCATCACTTACCACCAGGGGGCAGCGCCCTACCCCTCAGACCTTGTGGGGGCTGATGCACAGGCCCTAAATCCATCCCAGCCTGCAGACCTGCACCATCAGGTCCAGGAGCTAACAAAGAGTGTGGCTGCATTAACCAGGACCGTACAGTCGTTGCAGGTGGAATCGTCAAGACCAATCGAGCTGGCTTCCAGTCCGGAGGATGTCCCGTGGCGTCGACAGAGGAGGATCCCGCCGTTCAGAGGGAGGCCCACCGACTGCTACACTGAGGATGGACAGCCGATTTGCCGCCATTGCAGTCAGCCAGGACACATAGCAAGGTACTGTACTTTAAATGGGTCGGACCTGGGGCAGAGGGCCAACCCCCAGGCATAAGGTCATGAGGCCCGTCTAATTGGCGTGATAAGTACGTGGGGGGACGCCCGGTCTTACCCGTAGTGCTGGACGGTATCCCCATGAGTGCACTGCTGGACACCGGGTCTCAAGTGACTACCATCCCCTACGTACTTTTCACGCGGTACTGGAGTGACGCTGGCATAACCCGCTACCCAGACGATGACTTAAGCATCATTGCCAGCAATGGCCAACCCGTGCCGCAGGTGGGGTTCAGAGAGATGACCATCAAGATTGGTAAAGTGGAACTGCCGGCACAGGGAGTGATCATTGTGGACATTGACCGTCGTGAAAGTCACCCTAAAATAACTGTGGGTACTAATGTAATTGAAAACTGTCTTTCAGAAGTAATTGTGATTTTACAGCAGGTGGTGATGAATGCGAGCTCCAGCCAACAGAGGGTCCTCCAGAAAGAGATAAGAGCCCTGATGAGACGGCAGCAGGTAGAACTGTCTGGTGGTGAGATCGGTAGCGTAAGAATGAGTAACCCATTCCCCATTTCCATGCCTCCCAAAAGTGAAATGATGATCTGGTGTCGGACTGCAATCGGGTTGAGAGGCAGAGACTACCAAGCCATGGTAGAACCCGTGTACTCAGACAGCAGGCCCACCATTTTGACAGCCCGGGGGGTGGTTGATGTCCGTCATGGGAGGGTGCCCGTTCGCATTCTCAACATTGTAGAGAGGGAGGTACACTTACCCAGGTACGCTACACTTGCCAAATTGTTTGCCGTCCAACACAATGCTATCAGGGCCGTGGAACCATTGCCTCCATCTCCACAGGCGGAGGGTAATGGCTCCCAGAAACAAAAGGAGGACTGGTGCCAGGAACTCCATGTGGGTGCTGACTCCACTCCCCTGCACCAAAAACAAGGAGTCTACCGGGTGGTTCAGGAGTACGAGAGAATTTTTAGTAAGCACCCGCTAGACTTCGGCAGAGTAAAAGGGATAGAACACCATATCCCCACGGGGAGCCACCCATCAATAAAAGAGAGACACAGGCCTGTACCCCCTGCACATTATCAGAACGCCAAGGGTATGCTGAGAGAAATGAAAGAAGCTGGGGTCATTAGAGATAGCTGTAGCCCCTGGGCAGCTCCCTTAGTTTTGGTAAAAAAGAAAGACGGTACCATGAGAATGTGCGTGGACTATAGACAAATCAATGGTATCACCGATAAAGATGCATACCCGTTACCTAGGATAGAGGAGTCTTTAGCAGCTCTAAAATCAGCTAACTTCTTCTCTACTTTGGACCTTACTAGCGGGTACTGGCAGGTTCCTGTGGCAGAGGCTGACAAGGAGAAGACCGCCTTCACCACCCCGATGGGACTGAGTGAGTTCAACTGTATGCCCTTCGGGCTCTGCAACGTACCAGGGACCTTCCAGAGGCTGATGGAATGCTGTCTAGGGCACTGAAACTTCGAGACGGTCCTCCTTTACCTGGACGACGTGATCGTTTATTCGAAGACTTACTAGGACCATCTAAAGCACCTGGCCGAGGTGTTCGAAGCCCTCGCAGGCTATGGCCTGAAAGTGAAGCCTTCAAAGTGCCACCTGTTAAAACCGAAGGTCCAGTACCTAGGACACGTGGTGAGTGCAGAGGGAGTAGCCCCCGACCCCGACAAAGTTACAGCCATCAAGAGCTGGCCAAGCCCCTCTAACAGCAAGGAAGTGAGGCAATTCCTCGGGTTGGTAGGCTACTACCGAAGGTTCATCCCTGGGTTCACTAAGATGGCAGCCCCTATGCAGGACCTCCTGATAGGGCAATCTAAATCCAGAAGTCACAAGCCACCCTTCAAGTGTGACAAGCAGGAAGAGGAGTCCTTCCGCCAGTTGAAGATGGCCCTCACGGGGGATGAGATCCTGGCTACCCCGATTATGGTCAGCCTTTTATCCTCCACACAGACGCCAGTAATGTGGGGCTGGGAGCCGTACTGTCACAGAACCAACAGGGCAGAGAAAGGGTGATCGCGTATGCCAGCCGGAAGCTGAGGCCCACTGAAAGAAACCCAGAGAACTACAGCTCCTTCAAGCTAGAATTCTTGGCAGTGGTGTGGGCCGTCTCAGAGCGGTTTAAGCATTACCTGGCCTCCGCAAAGTTCACTGTGTACACGGACAACAACCCGTTGACACATCTGGACAATGCAAGACTAGGTGCCCTAGAACAGCGGTGGATGGCCCGGCTATCCAATTATGACTTCACAATCAAATACCGGGCAGACAGAACCAACGCCAACGCAGACGCCCTTTCAAGAATGCCCCACCTACCTGAAGGAGAAGATGACTCAGAAGAGCTGGAGGAAATAGAGCTCCCTGCGTTCCACCGGTATGGGGCCACTCAGCATTCTCACCGGGTAAGAGACAAGGACTTAACCACCGTCATGTTCAACCCCTTACCCCACCACGGCTGGGCTGAAACGCAAGATAGCGACCCTGCAATACGCCTGGTGAAAGACATGTTAACCCAGGAAGACGCTAGCCCTGGCCCGGACGCTCCAGAGGAAGCCAAGCAGATATGGAAGGAGAAAAGCAGGCTATTCCTCTACGAGGGTAAGCTGTGCAGAAGGCTTGTCAATCACCGGACGCACGAGCTGACCTGGCAGATAGTGGTCCCAAGACGAGATGCAGCAATGGTCCTGGAGGCCTACCATGACAGAGCGGGACATTTCGGGTGGAAGAAACTGGAGTTCCTACTGAGGGAGCGGTTCTACTTGGTCGGCATGAGAAGGGCCATCGAGAAGTGGAGCAGGGACTGCGGCCCATGTCACCTCAGAAGGAAGGACCGTACCAGCCAGCAGACACCCTTGAGGCCCATCGTCACCAGGCAGCCTCTTGAGCTGGTAGCTCTGGACCATGTGAAATTGGCTCCAAGCCGGTCGGGCTACGTCTATGCCCTGACCATTGTGGACCATTACTCCCGGTTCCTGGTAGTGGTTCCTGTTAAAGACCTGACAGCCCAAACAGCGGCCAGAGCCTTCCAGCAACACTTCTGCCGTCCACATGGGTATCCGGAACAGGTCTTGACAGATCAAGGTCCAGCGTTTGAGGCTGAAGTATTCCAGGAGTTCTGCAACATCTACGGCTGTAGGAAGATTCGGACAACGCCTTACCACCCGCAAACCAACGGGCTGTGTGAGAAAATGAACAATATTGTCATCGATCTCCTCAAGACGTTACCCCTGGAAGAACGCAGCCTGTTGCCGGAGAAGCTGCCAGACCTGATTGACTTGTACAACCATATCCCGGTGAATGCTACAAATTGCACCCCGGCTTACCTGTTGCGAGCAAGACCAGGTAAGCTGCCGATCGACCTGGAAATGGGAATCCTGACACCTGAGGACACCTCCCCAGACGCGGACTGGGATACGGAACGGCGGCTACAGTACAAGAAGGTACAGGAGAGTGTGGAGAGGAGTCTGGCTCAAGCGAGAGAAAAGCAAGAGAGGCTCTTCAACCAACACGCCCCTGCTGGTCCCCTGGAACCTGGTGAGCAGGTCCTGAAGCGGAAGACAAGGCTTCACAAGCTAGACGACCAGTGGGAGAGAGACCCGTACACAGTACTGCAGTCCGACCACGACAACCCGAAGGTATGTGTGATTACCAAGGATGGAGGAGAAACCACTAGCACCGTCTCCAGAGACCACCTAAAACGGTGCCCCGAGCAACTACAGAGTCCAAGTGAAGATCAAGATGACCTTGAACCCACAGAGGACAAGGAAGAGATGATCAGCACAGTTCTCGGAGAGTTCCCCCGGACCTGGACTCAGATAAATGGTGCAATAGTGGTACCCGTCCTACACTTCCTTCAGCCTACCCAGCAGGAGCCTACAGGAGGACAGGAAGAACAAGAAGAGCAAGCGGCCCCAGAGGCAGAAGAACCCACGCCAGTAGCCCAGGAGATTCAACCCTCTGCTGACAGTGAGCCTGCCATGCCTGCGGTAAGCCAAAGGACCCGCAGACAGCTGCCTGCCCTGCCTGTACACCCAGCTAGTAGCTGTACCCTCAATGATAGTGGAAAAAGCCAGGTTGGTCCACCACCAGACAGTGGGTTAAGGAGGTAAACCAGGAGCACTAGGGGTCATACACCAGCTCGCTGGAGGATATAGGTACAAGATCTAAATGTACCTTGTAAATATTTAATCTGTTTGTTACCTGTAACTAATAGTGTTTTCTATAGTTTTTCTAGATATATGGACTAACAGGTTATGGACGCTGCATAACTGGAACTACATTGTATATAGTTGCACTTGGTGCCTCTTGCGAAGACGGCCATGGAAGAAAAACCTGTCTGGCATGGCCCCGTGTGGTCCAAAGTAGTTTGCTTCGCCTTGCAGCCACGCCCAAGGCCAACGTTTGGGGTTTGCTTTGGACAGGTCCCCGCACTGCTTGAGACTTCACCTTATTGGGTGAAATGGACACCCGGTCACAGACCACACTGTGACCTAAAGAACTCAATATGTGGTGTTGTTTGTTGTTTTCTTCTCTGTTGTGTTTATGTTATAATTTATACCCTGTATCTGTGTTTCTTGTTTAGTCCCGGAGTACTAAGCTTTACTAGGGGGGAATGTGTCACCCCAGGCCTGGATGCCACAAACTTGTAAGGCTGTGTCTGAGAGCAGGAGGGAGGTTCTCTGGTCATGGACCATTTGCATGCAGCACCTCCTGTCCCAGGCCAGTAGGGGGAGCAGGCTGCCCCTATAAAAGCTGATACTGAGGGCAGGGTTAGAGAGACCAGGACCCACTTCTGAAGCATCCAGAAGGGTTCCCAGAAGCAGAGGGACAGGTCAGCCGCAGCTGAGGAGTCCAGGAGGCATAGGAGGAACACCAAGCCAGGGACAGAGGCGACGAGAGCCGGTCCTGGCAGAGAGGAAACTGCATACCGGACACTGGGGTCGAGGCTGTCAGGATTGCAAGTCCTGCAGCAGATCATCTACCTGCGAGGGATTTTAGGTCCCTTAGCCTTAGAAGCCTGGAGGCTCCGCCACACAGAGGGACCGGTACAGAACGGAGAAGCTACAGGTACCTAAGGCCCAAGTCGCAAGCCATACAGGCATAGTACACGGCAAGCTCAAGGACGTGGGCTATCATACCACTAAAGGGGGAGATAGTCAGCAAGGGCAGAGAGAGAACGGTAGGTCTACCCACTCACCCTGGCCAGTGGAGCTCGCCCGAATGCCCTCAGACACCCAGGTCCATTCCTACCCTGTACTCCTGGTGGGTCTGTGATAAGTTCTGCAGTAAAAGACCTTGGACTGCATTATTGGACTCTGCGTGATTACTGCGGCGCCTGCACCATCACCCCCAGCATCCTATTACACTGCCCTGAGGCTACACTCCTCCCGTGGGGAGTTGTACTATTCCCTGCTGCATCCCCAACACCAGCCTCAGCGGTCTGCCTTGCAGCGGCGGTCCTCCCTGACCGCCATTCACGGGTGGCTTAGTCGGACATTACTTAAAACATATAAAAGACTCCCACTGGTCTGACCACCCTGAGCCACGGGACCGGGTCGCCACTACTACTACCAGCATTGCCCTGAAGCCCGGTTCCGAGTGCCCCACGGCCCAGGGGTCGAGTCACATGTTACCTAGATACACCCATCAGCACATAACTGGGTGCACGTTATCTAGATACCCCATCATCACATAACTGGGTGCATGTTACCTAGATATCCCCATCAGGACATAACGGGGTGTACGTTACCAAGATTCCCCATCATCACATCACGGGGTGCACATTACCTAGATACCCCATCAGCATATAACGGGGTGTACGTTACCTAGATACCCCATCATCACATAACAGGGTGCATGTTACTTGGATACCCCCATCAGCACATAACGGGGTATACGTTACCTAGATTCCCCATCAGCACATAACGGGGTGCACGTTACCTAGATACCCCTATCACATCACGGGGTGCATGTTACCTAGATACCCCCATCATCACATAACGGGGTGCACGTTACCTAGATTCCCCCATCATCACATAACGGGGTGCACATTACCTAGATACCGCCATCATCACATAAAGGGGTGCACGCTACCTAGATACCCCCATCATAACATATCGGGGTGCACATTACCTAGATACCCCTATCATCACATATCGGGGTGCACATTACCTAGATACCCCATCAGCACATAATGGGGTGCACGTTACCTAGATACCCCCTTCATCACATATCGGGGTGCACGTTACCTAGATACCCCCATCATCACATAACGGGGTGTACGTTACCTAGATTCCCCATCAGCACATAACGGGGTGCATGTTACCTAGATACCCCCATCAGCACATAACGGGGTGCACGTTACCTAGATACCCCCATCATCACATAACAGGGTGGATGTTACCTAGATACTCCCATCAGCACATAACAGGGTGCATGTTACCTAGATCCCCCATCATCACATCACGGGGTGCACATTACCTAGATACCCCTATCACATCACGGGGTGCATGTTACCTAGATACCCCCATCATCACATAACGGGGTGCATGTTACCTAGATTCCCCCATCATCACATAACGGGGTGCACATTACCTAGATACCCCCATCATCACATAAAGGGGTGCACGCTACCTAGATACCCCCATCATAACATATCGGGGTGCACATTACCTAGATACCCCTATCATCACATATCGGGGTGCACATTACCTAGATACCCCATCAGCACATAATGGGGTGCACGTTACCTAGATACCCCCTTCATCACATATCGGGGTGCACGTTACCTAGATACCCCCATCATCACATAACGGGGTGTACGTTACCTAGATTCCCCATCAGCACATAACGGGGTGCATGTTACCTAGATACCCCCATCAGCACATAACGGGGTGCACGTTACCTAGATACCCCCATCATCACATAACAGGGTGGATGTTACCTAGATACCCCCATCAGCACATAACAGGGTGCATGTTACCTAGATCCCCCATCATCACATCACGGGGTGCACATTACCTAGATACCCCATCAGCATATAACGGGGTGCATGTTACCTAGATACCCCCATCATCACATAACAGGGTGCATGTTACCTAGATACCCCCATCATCACATCACGGGGTGCACATTACCTAGATACCCCCATCATCACATTACAAGGTGCATGTTACCTAGATACCCCCATCAGCACACAATGGGATGAACATTACCTAGATACACCTATCACATCACGGGGTGCATGTTACCTAGATACCCCCATCAGCACATAACTGGGTGTACGTTACCTAGATACCATATCAGCACATAACGGGGTGCATGTTACCTAGATACCCCCATCATCACATAACGGGAATGCACGTTAGCTAGATACCCCATCATCACATAACAGGGTGCATGTTATTTGGATACCCCCATCAGCATATAACGTGGTGTATGTTACCTACATTCCCCATTAGCACATCGCGGGGTGCACGTTACCTAGATGCCCCTATCACATCACGGGGTGCATGTTACCTAGATACCCCCATCATCTCATAATGGGGTGCACGTTACCTAGATACCCCCATCATCACATATCGGAGTGCACGCTACCTAGATACCACCATCATCACATACCGGGGTGCACATTACCTAGATACCCCCATCATCACATAACGGGGTGTACGTTACCTAGATTCCCCATCAGCACATAACAGGGTGCATGTTACCTAGATACCCACATCATCACATCACGGGGTGCAAATTAACTAGATACCCCATCAGCATATAACGGGGTGCATGTTACCTAGATACCCTCATCATCACATATCGGAGTGCATGTTACCTAGATACCCCCATCATCACATCACGGGGTGCACATTACCTAGATACCCCCATCATCACATAACAGGGTCCATGTTACCTAGATACCCCCATCAGCACATAATGAGGTGCACATTACCTAGATGCCCCTATCACATCACGGGGTGCATGTTACCTAGATACCCCCATCATCACATATCGGGATGCACATTACCTAGATACCCCATCAGCACATAATTGGGTGCACATTACCTAGATACCCCATCAGCACATATCGGGGTGCACGTTACCTAGATACCTCCATCATCACATAACGGGGTGTACGTTACCTAGATTCCCCATCAGCACACAACGGGATGCATGTTACCTAGATACCCCCATCATCACATATCGGGGTACACGTTACCTAGATACCCCCATCATCACATAACGGGGTGTACGTTACCTAGATTACCCATCAGCACATAACGGGGTGCATTTTACCTAGATACCCCCATCAGCACATAACGGGGTGCACGTTACCTAGATACCCCATCATCACATAACGGGGTGCATGTTACCTAGATACCCCAAACAGCACATAACGGGGTGCACATTACCTATATACCCCCATCATCACATTGCGGGGTGCACATTACCTAGATACCCTCATCATCACATAACAGTGTGCATGTTACCTAGATACCCCCATCAGCACATAACGGGGTGTACGTTACCTAGATTCCCCATCAGCATATAAACGGGTGCATGTTACTTAGATACCCCCATCAGCACATAACTGGGTGCACGTTACCTAGATACCCCATCATCACATAACGGGGTGCATGTAACCTAAATATTCCCATCAGCACATAAAGGGGTGTATGATACCTAGATTCCCCATCAGCACATAACGGGGTGCATGTTACCTAGATACCCCCATCAGCACATAACGGGGTGCACGTAACCTAGATACCTCCATCATCACAAATCGGGGTGCACGTTACCTAGATACCCCCATCATCACATAACGGGGTGCACGTTACCTAGATACCCCCATCATCACATAACGGGGTGCACGTTACCTAGACACCCCCATCATCATATAGCGGGGTGTACGTTACCTAGATTCCCCATCAGCACATAACGGGGTGCATGTTACCTAGATACCCCCATCAGCACATAACGGGGTGCACGTTACCTAGATACCCCATCATCACATAACAGGGTGTATGTTACTTAGATGCCCCCATCAGCACATAACGGGGTGTACGTTACCGAGATTCCCCATCAGCACATAACGGGGTGCATGTTACCTAGAGACCCCCATGAGCACATAACGGGGTGCACGTTACCTAGATATCCCATCATCACATAACAGTGTGCATGTAACCTAGATACCCCCATCATCACATCACGGGGTGCACATTACCTAGATGCCCCATCAGCATATAACGGGGTGCATGTTACCTAGATACCCCCATCATCATATAACAGGGTGCATGTTACCTAAATACCCCCATCATCACATCACGGGGTGCACATTACCTAGATACCCCCATCATCACATAACAGGGTTCAAGTTACCTAGACACCCCCATCAGCACATAATGGGGTGCACATTACCTAGATACTCCTATCACATCACGGGGTGCATGTTACCTAGATACCCCCATCATCACATATCGGGGTGCACGTTACCTAGATACCCCCATCATCACATATCGGGGTGCACGTTACCTAGATACCCCCATCATCACATATCGGGGTGCACATTACCTAGATACCCCATCAGCACATAATGGGGTGCACATTACCTAGATACCCCATCAGCACATAACGGGGTGCATGTTACCTAGATACCCCTATCAGCACATAACGGGGTGCACGTTACCTAGATACCCCTATCAGCACATAACGGGGTGCACGTTACCTAGATTCCCCATCATCACATAACAGGGTGCATGTTACCTAGATACACCCATCAGCACATAACGGGGTGCACGTTACCTAGATTCCCCATCAGCACATAACAGAGTGCATTTTACCTAGTTACCCGCATCAGCACATAATGGGGTGCACATTACCTAGATACCCCATCAGCACATAACGGGGTGTACGTTACCTAGATTCCCCATCAGCACATAACAGGGTGCATGTTACCTAGATACCCACATCATCACATCACAGGGTGCACATTACCTAGATACCCCATCAGCATATAACGGGGTGCATGATACCTAGATACCCCCATCATCACATAACAGGGTGCATGTTACCTAGATACCCCCATCATCACATCACGGGGTGCACATTACCTAGATACCCCCATCATCACATAATGGGGTCCATGGTACCTAGATACCCCCATCAGCACATAATGGGGTTCACATTACCTAGATACCCCAATCACATCACAGGGTGCATGTTACCTAGATACCCCCATCATCACATATTGGGGTGCACATTACCTAGATACCCCATCAGCACATAATGGGGTGCACATTACCTAGATACCCCATCAGCACATAACGGGGTACATGTTACCTAGATACCCCTATCAGCACATAACGGGGTGCACTTTAGTTAGATACCCCATCATCACATAACATGGTGCATGTTACCTAGATACCCCCGTCATCACATCACGGGGTGCACATTACCTAGATACCCCCATCATCACATAACAGGGTGCATGTTACCTAGATACCCCCATAAGCACATAACGGGGTGTACGTTACCTAGATTCCCCATCAGCACATAACGGGGTGCATGTTACCTAGATACCGTCATCAGCACATAACTGGGTGCACGTTACCTAGATTCCTCATCAGCACATAGCGGGGTGCACGTTTCCTAGATATCCTATCACATCACGGGGTGCATGTTACCTAGATACCCCCAACATCTCATAACGGGGTGCATATTACCTAGATACCCCCATCATCACATGTCGGGGTGCACGCTACCTAGATACCCCCATCATCACATAACGGGGCGCACATTACCTAGATACCCCCATAATCACATAACGGAGTGCACGTTACCTAGATACCCCCATCATCACATAACGGGGTGTACATTACCTAGATTCCCCATCAGCACATAACGGGGTGCATGTTACCTAGATACCGTCATCAGCACATAACTGGGTGCACGTTACCTAGATACCTCATCATCACATAACGGGGTGCATGTTACTTAGATATCCCCATCAGCACATAACGGGGTGTACGTTACCTAGATTCCTCATCAGCACATAGCGGGGTGCACGTTACCTAGATACCCTATCACATCACGGGGTGCATGTTACCTAGATACCCCCATCATCTCATAACGGGGTGCACATTACCTAGATACCCCCATCATCACATGTCGGGGTGCACGCTACCTAGATACCCCCATCATCACATAACGGGGCGCACATTAACTAGATACCCCCATAATCACATAACGGGGTGCACGTTACCTAGTTACCCCCATCATAACATATCGGGGTGCACATTACCTAGATGCGCCCATCATCCCATATCGGGGTGCACATTACGTAGATACCCCATCAGCACATAATGGGGTGCACATTACCTAGAAACCCCCATCATCACATATCGGGGTGTACGTTACCTAGATACCCCCATCATCACATAACGGGGTGTACGTTACCTAGGTTCCCCATCAGCACATAAAGGGGTGCATGTTACCTTGATACCCCCATCATCACATATCGGGGTGCACGTTACCTAGATACCCCCATCATCACATAACGGGGTGTACATTACCTAGATTCCCCATCAGCACATAACGGGGTGCATGTTACCTAGATACCCCCATCAGTACATAACGGGGTGTACATTACCTAGATACCCCATCATCACATAACAGGGTGCATATTACCTAGATACCCCATCATCACATAACAGGGTGCATGTTACCTAGATACCCCCATCAGCACATAACGGGGTGCACGTTACCTAGATACCCCTATCACATCATGGGGAGGATGTTACCTAGATACCCCCAACATCAGATAACGGGATGCACGTTACCTAGATACCCCCATCATCACATATTGGGGTGCACGTTACCTAGGTACCCCCATCATCACATAACGGGGTGTATGTTACCTAGATTCCCCATCAGCACATAACGGGGTGCATGTTACCTAGATACCCCCATCAGTACATAACGGGGTGTACATTACCTAGATACCCCATCATCACATAACAGGGTGCATATTACCTAGATACCCCATCATCACATAACAGGGTGCATGTTACCTAGATACCCCCATCAGCACATAACGGGGTGCACGTTACCTAGATACCCCTATCACATCATGGGGAGCATGTTACCTAGATACCCCCAACATCAGATAACGGGATGCACGTTACCTAGATACCCCCATCATCACATATTGGGGTGCACGTTACCTAGGTACCCCCATCATCACATAACGGGGTGTATGTTACCTAGATTCCCCATCAGCACATAACGGGGTGCATGTTACCTAGATACCCCCATCAGCACATAACGGCGTGCAAGTTACCTAGATACCCCATCATCACATAACAGGGTGCATATTACCTAGATACCCCATCATCACATAACAGGGTGCATGTTACCTAGATACCCCCATCAGCACATAACAGGGTGTACTTTACCTAGATTCCCCATCAGCACATAACAGGGTGCATGTTACTTAGAGACCCCCATCAGCACATAACGGGGTGCACGTTACCTAGATACCCCATCATCACATAACAGGGTGTATGTTGCTTAGATACCCCCATCAGCGCATAACGGGGTGAATGTTACCTAGATACCCCCGTCATCACATCACGGGGTGCACATTACCTAGATACCCCCATCATCACATAACGGGGTGCACGTTGCCTAGATACCCCCATCATCACATATCGGGGTGCACGTTACCTAGATACCCCCATCATCACATATCGGGGTGCACGTTACCTAGATACCCCAATCATCATATTTCGGGTTGCACGTTACCTAGATACCCCCATCATCACATATCGGGGTGCACATTACCTAGATACCCCATCAGCACATAATGGGGTGCACATTACCTAGATACCCCATCAGCACATAACGGGGTGCATGTTACCTAGATACCCCTATCAGCACATAATGGGGTGCACGTTACCTAGATACCCCTATCAGCACATAACGGGGTGCACGTTACCTAGATTCCCCATCAGCACATAACAGGGTGCCTGTTACCTAGTTACCCGCATCAGCACATAATGGGGTGCACATTACCTAGATACCTCATCAGCACATAACGGGGTGTACGTTACCTAGATTCCCCATCAGCACATAACAGGGTGCATGTTACCTAGATACTCACATCATCACATCACGGGGTGCACATTACCTAGATACCCCATCAGCATATAACGGGGTGCATGTTACCTAGATACCCCCATCATCACATATCGGGGTGCACGTTACCTAGATACCCCCATCATCACATAACGGGGTGTACGTTACCTAGATTCCCCATCAGCACATAACGGGGTGCATTTTACCTAGATAGCCCCATCAGCACATAACGGGGTGCACGTTACCTAGATACCCCATCATCACATAACGGGGTGCATGTTACCTAGATACCCCAATCAGCACATAACGGGATGCACATTACCTAGATACCCCCATCATCACATCACGGGGTGCACATTACCTAGATACCCTCATCATCACATAACAGTGTGCATGTTACCTAGATACCCCCATCAGTACATAACGGGGTGTACGTTACCTAGATTGCCCATCAGCATATAAAGGGGTGCATGTTACTTAGATACCCCCATCAGCACATAACTGGATGCACGTTACCTAGATACCCTATCATCACATAACGGGGTGCATGTAACCTAAATATTCCCATCAGCACATAAAGGGGTGTATGTTACCTAGATTCCCCATCAGCACATAACGGGGTGCATGTTACCTAGATACCCCCATCAGCACATAACGGGGTGCACGTTACCTAGATACCTTCATCATCACAAATCGGGGTGCACGTTACCTAGATACCCCCATCATCACATAACGGGGTGCACGTTACCTAGATACCCCCATCATCACATAATGGGGTGCACGTTACCTAGACACCCCGATCATCACATAACGGGGTGTACGTTACCTAGATTCCCCATCAGCACATAACGGGGTGCATGTTACCTAGATACCCCCATCAGCACATAATGGGGTGCACGTTACCTAGATACCCCATCATCACATAACAGGGTGTATGTTACTTAGATGCCCCCATCAGCACATAACGGGGTGTACGTTACCGAGATTCCCCATCAGCACATAACGGGGTGCATGTTACCTAGAGACCCCCATCAGCACATAACGGGGTGCATGTTACCTAGATACCCCATCATCACATAACAGTGTGCATATAACCTAGATACCCCCATCATCACATCACGGGGTGCACATTACCTAGATACCCCCATCATCACATATCGGGGTGCACGTTACCTAGATACCCCCATCATCACATATCGGGGTGCACATTACCTAGATACCCCATCAGCACATAACGTGGTGTACGTTACCTAGATTCCCCATCAGCACATAACAGGGTGCATGTTACCTAGATACTCACATCATCACATCACGGGGTGCACATTACCTAGATACCCCATCAGCATATAACGGGGTGCATGTTACCTAGATACCCCCATCATCACATAACAGGGTGCATGTTACCTAGATACCCCCATCATCACATCACGGGGTGCACATTACCTAGATACCCCCATCATCACATAACAGGGTCCATGTTACCTAGATACCCCCATCAGCACATAATGGGGTGCACATTACCTAGATACCCCTATCACATCACAGGGTGCATGTTACCTAGATACCCCCATCATCACATATTGGGGTGCACATTACCTAGATACCCCATCAGCACATAATGGGGTGCACATTACCTAGATACCCCATCAGCACATAACGGGGTGCATGTTACCTAGATACCCCTATCATCACATAACGGGGTGCACGTTACTTAGATAACCCATCATCACATAACATGGTGCATGTTACCTAGATAACCCCGTCATCACATCACGGGGTGCACATTACCTAGATACCCCCATCATCATATAACAGGGTGCATGTTACCTAGATTCCCCATCAGCACATAACGGGGTGCATGTTACCTAGATACCGTCATCAGCACATAACTGGGTGCACGTTACCTAGATACCTCATCATCACATAACGGGGTGCATGTTACTTAGATATCCCCATCAGCACATAACGGGGTGTACATTACCTAGATTCCTCATCAGCACATAGCGGGGTGCACGTTACCTAGATACCCCTATCACATCACGGGGTGCATGTTACCTAGATACCCCCATCATCTCATAACGGGGTGCACGTTATCTAGATACCCCCATCATCACATATCGGGGTGCACACTACCTAGATACCCCCATCATCACATAACGGGGCGCACATTACCTAGATACCCCCATCATCACATAACGGGGTGCACGTTACCTAGTTCCCCCCATCATAACATATCGGGGTGCACATTACCTAGATGCCTCCATCATCACATATCGGGGTGCACATTACGTAGATACCCCATCAGCACATAATGGGGTGCACGTTACCTAGATAACCCCATCATCACATATCGGGGTGCACGTTACCTAGATACCCCCATCATCACATAATGGGGTGTACGTTACCTAGGTTCCCCATCAGCACATAACGGGGTGCATGTTACCTAGATACCCCCATCATCACATATCGGAGAGCATGGTACCTAGATACCCCCATCATCACATAACGGGGTGTACATTACCTAGATTCCCCATCAGCACATAACGGGGTGCATGTTACCTAGATACCCCCATCAGTACATAACGGGGTGCACGCTACCTAGATACCCCATCATCACATAACAGGGTGCATATTACCTAGATACCCCTTCATCACATAACAGGGTGCATGTTACCTATATACCACCATCAGCACATAACGGGGTGCACGTTACCTAGATACCCCTATCACATCATGGGGTGCATGTTACCTAGATACCCCCAACATCAGATAACGGGATGCACGTTACCTAGATACCCCCATCATCACATATCGGGGTGCACGTTACCTAGATACCCCCATCATCACATAACGGGGTGTACGTTACCTAGATTCCCCATCAGCACATAAAGGGGTGCATGTTACCTAGATACCCCCATCAACACATAAAGGGGTGCACGTTACCTAGATACCCCATCATCACATAACAGGGTGCATGTTACCTAGATACCCCCATCAGCACATAATGGGGTGTACTTTACATAGATTCTCCATCAGCACATAACGGGGTGCATGTTACCTAGAGACCCCCATCAGCACATAACGGGGTGCACGTTACCTAGATACCCCATCATCACATAACAGGGTGTATGTTGCTTAGATACCCCCATCAGCACATAACGGGTTGCATGTTACCTAGATACCCCCATCATCACATCGGGGTGCACATTACCTAGATACCCCCATCATCACATAACGGGGTGCACGTTGCCTAGATACCCCCATCATCACATATCGGGGTGCACATTACCTAGATACCCCCATCATCATATAACGGGGTGTACGTTACCTAGATACCCCCATCATAACATATCGGGGTGCACATTACCTAGATACCTCCATCATCACATATCGGGGTGCACATTACCTAGATACCCCATCAGAACATAATGGGGTGCACTTTACCTACATACCCCCATCATCACATATCGGGGTGCACGTTACCTAGATACCCCCATCATCACATAACGGCGTGTACCTTACCTAGATTCCCCATCAGCACATAACGGGGTGCACGTTACCTAGATACCCCATCATCACATAACAGGGTGCATGTTACCTAGATAACCCCATCAGCACATAATGGGGTGCACGTTACCTACATACCCCATCATAACATATCGGGGTGCATATTACCTAGATACCCCCATCATCACATGTTGGGGTGCATATTACTTAGATACCCCCATCATCACATAACGGGGTGCACGTTACCTAGATACCCCCATCATAATATCGGGGTGCACATTACCTATATACCCCCATCATCACATATCGGGGTTCACATTACCTAGATACCCCATCAGAACATAATGGGGTGCACGTTATCTAGATAACCCTACCATCACACAGCGGGGTGCACGTTACCTACAGTGGCATTAAAAGTTTGGGCACCCCTGGTCAAATTTACTGTTATTGTGAACAGATAAGCAAGTTGAAGCTTAAATGATCTCTAAAATGACTAAAGTTAAAGATGACACATTTACATTGTATTTTAGGCAAAAAAAATATATATATTGTCTTAGTAGCACCCTCCTTTGCTAGTATCACAGCTTGTAAATACTTTTTGTAGCCAGATGATAATGGTGGTAGTAGTAGCTTCTTTGACAGAAAATAAGACAAGGACGAATACGGTAGGTCTAGCACAAGATTTATTATAAATACTCCCCCGGTTTCAGTTCTTGTTTGAGGGATTTTCATCCATTCTTTCTTGGAAAATTCTTCCAGTTCTGTGAGATTCCTGGGTCGTCTTGCATGCACTGCTATTCTGAGGTCTAGCCACAGATTTTCAATGATGTTCAGATCAATGGACTGTGAGGGCCATTGTAACACCTTCAGCTTGCGCCTTTTAAGGTCGTTTATTGTGGATTTTGACGTGTTTTTAGGATCATTATCCATTTGTAGATTCCATTCTCTTTTCAGCTTCAGCTTTTTTACAGATGGTGTTATGTTTCCATCAAGAATTAGTTGAAATATCATTGAATCCATTCTTCCCTCTACCCATGAAATGTTCCCTGTGCCATTGGCTGCAATACAACCCCAAAGCATGATTGGTCCACCCCCATGCTTAATGGTTTGCGAGATGTTCTTTTCCTGAAATTCTGTGCCTTTTTTTCTCCAGACATACCTATGATCATTGTGGCCAAAAAGTTATATTTTAAACTCATCGGTCCACAGAACTTGTTTCCAAGATGCATCAGGCTTGTTTAGATGTTCTTTTGCATACTTCTGACGCTGAATTTTATGGTGAGGATGCAATAGAGGTTTTCTTCTGATGACTCTTCCATGAGGCCATATTTGTGCAGGTTTCTCTGAACAATAGAACGATGTACCACAACTCCTGAGTCTGCTAAATTTTTCTGAAGGTGTTTTTCAGTCAAGCAGGGCTTCTGATTTGCCTCTCTAGCAATCCTACGAGCAGCTCTCACTGAAATTTTTCTTGGTCTTCCAGACCTTATCTTGACCTCCACTGTTCCTTGTAACTGCCATTTCTTAATTACATTTCGAGCTGATGAAAGGGTAACTTGAAAACGCTTTGCTATCTTCTTGTAGTCTTCTGCTTTGTGGGCCTCCACCATTTTCAGAGTGCTAGGCAGCCGCTTAGCTACTGTATTTACCCCCATCAGCACATAACAGTGGGCACGTTACCTATATACCCCCATCAGCATATAATTGGGTACACTTTAAGTTTACCCCCATTAGCACATAACAGGGTGCACTTTACCTTTATAACCCCATCAGCATATAACGGGGTGCACGTCACCTACTCTTTGTATGATCTAGTATTGCACTTCTATGTGATGATATACTGTGTATATATATATATATATATATATATATATATATATATATATATATACACTGCTCAAAAAAACAAAGGGAACACTCAAATAACACATCCTAGATCTGAATGAATGAAATATTCTCATTGAATACTTTGTTCTGTACAAAGTTGAATGTGCTGACAACAAAATCACACAAAAATCATCAACGGAAATCAAATTTATTAACCTGGATTTGGAGTCACCCCCAAAATTAAAGTGGAAAAACACACTACAGGCTGATCCAACTTTGATGTAAGGTCCTTAAAACAAGTCAAAATGAGGCTCAGTATTGTGTGTGGCCTCCACGTGCCTGTATGACCTCCCTACAACGCCTGGGCATGTTCCTGATGAGGTTGTGGATGGTCTCCTGTGGGATCTCCTCCCAGACCTGGATTAAAGCATCCGCCAACTCATGGACAGTCTGTGGTGCAATGTGACGTTGGTGGATGAAGCGAGACATGATGTCCCAGATATGCTCAATCGGATTCAGGTCTGGGGAACGAGCGGGCCAGTCCATAGCTTCAATACCTTCATCTTGCAGGAACTGCTGACACACTCCAGCCACATGAGGTCTGGCATTGTGCTGCATTAGGAGGAACCCAGGGCCAACCGCACCAGCATATGGTCTCACAAGGGGTCTGAGGATCTCATCTCGGTACCTAATGGTACCTGTTACGGGTCCGGGTGGTGAAACCTCTGTGCCGCGGTGCAAGGAGGGACCCAGAGGGGCGTAACTAAGTATCTACCCGAACCGACCCTGGTTGGACGGCGGCTAACGACTCCGTGACGAGGGAGGATCCGAGCAGAGGGACCACGTGCTACTCTGGGGACGACCTTGTAAGAGTGTCGGTGGCTCCCACGGGTCAGATGGCTGGGACTGACCGGTATGACGGATGGACACAGCAAGCAGGCAAAAGTCTCTGGATTAGCTGATGGGTGGTCATGGTACGTGACAGCAGAACAGGTAGGAGTCTCTAGGTTATCAGGCATGAGGTCACATAAGTGACAGCAGGAGTCTCCAGGTAGGCTATCAGGTGGTCACGGCAAGTGACGGCCAAGCAGGCTGAAGTCTCTAGGCTAGCAGGCGGGTGGTCACGGCAAGTGACGGCAGAGCCTCCAGGTAGGCTAGCAGGTAACAGGCGGGTAACAGGCAAGCGCTCCCAGGTGAGCAGGTTAGCAGGCACGGCAGGTAGCAGGCAGGTAATTGGCAGGTGCTTCCTGGTAAGCAGATGGACTTGCCCATACACAGACTGGCGGATGACCGGAGACAGACTGTCGGGCTGGAGAGTAGACAAACTGGCAGACAGAACTGGTAGTCAGGCTGGCAACGGGACCTGAGGGCTGAAGCAGAGGTAAGGATACTGTGCAACAACTTTTGCTCGGGCACCTCCATTTTGGAGGAGGTGCCTTATATATGGGAGGTCCTCCGGCAATTGGCCGGGGACTCCTCAGGATGGCGCACGCAGCCCCTTTAAGAGAGAGGGAGCGCGCGCGCGCCCTAAGCACAGGCCCCGGGAAGGAGCGCGCGCCGGCCGCCGCAGGAAGAGGAGCACTGGAGGACGCCGTGCGGGGAGCGGGGAGGTGAGAGGGACGGTGTCTCTGCCTGGCAGGAGGCAGAGACGCCGATGCTACACTCTCCACGGCGTCTCCAGACTCTGTCACGTCTGTCACATGTGCTCAGTGTGAACCTGCTTTCATCTGTGAAGAGCACAGGGCGCCAGTGGCGACTTTGCCAATCCTGTTGTTCTGTGGCAAATGCCAAGCGTCCTGCACGGTGTTGGGCTGTGAGCACAACCCCCATCTGTGGATGTCGAACCCTCATACCACCCTCATGGAGTCAGTTTCTAACCATTTGTGCAGACACATGCACATTTGTGGCCTGCTGGAAGTCATTTTGCAGGGCTCTGGCAGTGCTCCTCCTGTTCCTCCTTACACAAAGGCGGAGGCAGCGGTCCTGCTGCAGGGTTGTTGCCCTCCTACAGCCCCCTCCACATCTCCTGGTGTACTGGTCTGTCTCCTGGTAGCACCTCCAGCCTCTGGACACTACGCTGACAGACACAGCAAACCTTCTTGCCACAGCTCGCATTGATGTGCCATCCTGGATGAGCTGCACTACCTGAGCAACTTCTGTGGGTTGTAGAGTCCGTCTCATGCTACCACGAGTGTGAAAGCACAACCAACATTCAAAAGTGACCAAAACATCAGCCAGAAACCATTGGTACTGAGATGTGATCTGTGGTCCCCAACTGCAGAACCACTCCTTTATTGAGGGTGTCTTGATAATTGCCAATAATTTCCATCTATTGTCTATTCCATTTGCACAACAGCATGTGAAATTGATTGTCAATCAGTGTTGCTTCCTAAGTGGACAGTTTGATTTCACAGAAGTTTGATTTACTTGAAGTTATATTCTGTTGTTTAAGTGTTCCCTTTATCTTTTTGAGCAGTGTATATATATATATATATATATATATACAGTATATATATATATATATATATATATATATATTTCCTTTTCGGTGCAGATTTCCTTTTCTCCACTGTTCGTGCCCCTGCACCGTACCTTTACAGTACAGTCCTTAGCGCTGCTTGCAATACAATTTATATTCCCCACCGAGCACCGAAGCCTCAGAATTATACCATTAATATTCATTTTCGTGCAGAATTCAGCCCATTGCTCGCACAGTGAGATCCACGGAGTGAAGCGCGCCGAGGTCGGGGTCCCTGGTAGCAAAGCCATAGCGACTGCTAATGACAGCTAATAATGCAGCTGTCTTAATGCCCAGTGACAGCGGTTCATGTCAAGCTGTTAAAGAGATGTAAAGGCACATTCTGCAGACGGCTGCGTTCGGGGGAAACCATCTGCTGGGACATCCAATTTCACAGTGTAAATAGCTGATAATGAAAATATGCACAGATCAGGAGGTTTGGACTGATACAGAAGAAGTTGTGGCCAATCTTAGACCAGATTGTGGATCTTTAACCTTCTCTCTGTGGTCAACTGTGATATTGAGACCGGAAACTGTAATAATAGAAAAAGAACGAGATATTATAATGTAGAGTTACAGCATAGACCAAAAATATCTGCTGCAGTACCCAGCATAGCCACTACTAAATGTATGGCGCTGTTCCTGGTCAACAAAGAATGGGATACATGGCTCGGCACAACCATTGGCTGTTTGGCAGGGGTGCTTGAAGTTGGATCCTATCAATCCTATCCAATTCCAAAAAATCCTTTTAATGGGAACTCAAGTGGTATATAGTTATTAAATTAACCCCGCCCAAAGCAAAAAAGTACACCCTACATTGGTTGTGGGTGTATGAAGCAGGCTCAGCAACTGTGCCTGGGTTGCAAAGCTGGCTCCAATTGTCTCTTTTTAACCGTTTCGGTGCAGATGTCAATCTCTGACAAAGGCATATAAACAGTTGAAAATGGTCTGCTCAAGGTGCTGATGGCCCCTACTGAAGGTCCTTGTCGTCTCCATCTATGTACCCCCATGAAACTCCATGAAACTCAGCCCATAGACTTTTTTAGGTGGGCACAAAAGTGTTGTCAACCAGGCTTTTAGACCCACCTACAAAAGACAGACACTGCATAAACGGAGGCAAGACAGTGCACAAAGTGACTCATTATTGTAAATGGTTCTTCGGACTTAAACCAAATCCCATTTTTCAGGGCTGTATGAAACGGGCTCAGCAACTGAGCCTGTGTTACAAAGTTGGCTCCAATTGGCTCTGTTTAACCATTTAGGTGCAGCTGTCAATCTCTGACAAAGGCATATAAACAGTTAAAAATAGTCTGCTCAAGATGCTGATGGCCCCTACTGAAGGTCCTTGTCATCTCCATCTTTATACCCCACGAAACCCAGCCCGCAGACTTTTTTAGACGGGCACAAAAGTGTTGTCAACCAGGCTTTAAGACGAGCCTATTAAAGATGGACACTGCAGGAACAGAGGTCAGACGGCGCACAAAGTGACTCATTATAGTGAATGGTTCTTCAGAGTTCAACCAAATCCTGTTTTTCATTGTATCAGACAGAAACAAAGACAGAGACATTGGCATGTGGCAGAAATGTAATGTGAACTTAGACTTACAGTATACAGCACAAGGGACCAAACGATCGCAGGTTCAATTACCTTACTGGTATTATAAATATATAATAATTATATCTGGTATTTAGGAAATTATAAAATTAAAATAATATTCGTTGTAAAGAGATTAATTCGTTGTAAGGCATTTTTCGGTCATCTCACATCCCACAAAAAAAATGCAATAAAAAGTAATTAAAATGTTGTATGTCCCCAAAATGGTATCAATAAAAAAAACTGCAGCTTGGTGGAAAAAAAAAGCAAGCCGTCACCCAGCTCCATCATTGAAAAAATTTAAAAAAGTCTCAGGACTCAGAAAATGCCGAAACAAACCAAATTTTTTATCTACAAAGTTCAGAATTTTTTAGCTACTAAAATATAAAAAGTAAAAATAAAACTATACAAGTTTGGTTTTACTGTATTTGTACGGACCTGGTGATTCATGTTACCAGAGCATTTTTACTGCACAGTTAACGCCAGAAAAACTAAATCCAAAAAACAATGGCAGATTTGCACTTTTTCACCTTTTCACCCCACTTGGAGTTTTTTTTTCCTATTTTCAGTACATTATATAGTAAAGTGAATAAAGTAATTGAAAACTACAACTCGTCCTGCAAATAAACAATCCCTCATATGGCTATGTGGACGGAAATAAATGTTATGGCTCATGGAAAGAGGCAAGGAAAAAATGAAAGCACAAAAAAATTGAATTTGCTGCAGTGGGAAGGGGTTAAAGAATAGACACATCTCTGTTGCATTTCGTACTCAAGTGAAGTTCCACAGTTAAGCTTTGCAAGCTCGCCATTCTGTTTATGAACGTGCATGCTATGAGCTATAGTGAGCGCCTCCTAGTGGTGGCTGTATAAATCTGTATGTAGTGAGCTCCTCCTAGTGGTGGCTGTATAAATGTGTATGTAGTGAGCTCCTCCTAGTGGTGGCTGTATAAATGTTTATGTAGTGAGCTCCTCCTATTGGTGGCTGTATAAATGTATATGTAGTGAGCTCCTCCTAGTGGTGGCTGTATAAATGTGTATGTAGTGAGCTCCTCCTAGTGGTGGCTGTATAAATCTGTATGTAGTGAGCTCCTCCTAGAGGTGGCTGTATAAATGTGTATGTAGTGAGCTCCTCCTAGTGGTGGCTGTATAAATGTGTATGTAGTGAGCTCCTCCTATTGGTGGCTGTATAAATGTGTATGTAGTGAGCTCCTCCTAGTGGTGGCTGTATAAATGTTTATGTAGTGAGCTCCTCCTAGTGGTGGCTGTATAAATGTGTATGTAGTGAGCTCCTCCTAGTGGTGGCTGTATAAATGTGTATGTAGTTAGCTCCTCCTAGTGGCGGCTGTATAAATGTATATGTAGTGAGCTCCTCCTAGTGGTGCCTGTATAAATGTGTATGTAGTGAGCTCCTCCTAGTGGTGGCTGTATAAATGTATATGTAATGAGCTCCTCCTAGTGGTGGCTGTATAAATCTGTATGTAGTGAGCTCCTCCTAGTGGTGGCTGTATAAATCTGTATGTAGTGAGCTCCTCCTAGAGGTGGCTGTATAAATCTGTATGTAATGAGCTCCTCCTAGTGGTGGCTGTATAAATGTGTATGTAGTTAGCTCCTACTAGTGGTGGCTGTATAAATGTATATGTAGTGAGCTCCTCCTAGTGGTGCCTGTATAAATGTGTATGTAGTGAGCTCCTCCTAGTGGTGGCTGTATAAATGTTTATGTAGTGAGCTCCTCCTAGTGGTGGCTGTATAAATGTTTATGTAGTGAGCTCCTCCTAGTGGTGGCTGTATAAATGTGTATGTAGTGAGCTACTCCTATTGGTGGCTGTATAAATGTGTATGTAGTGAGCTCCTCCTAGTGGTGGCTGTATAAATGTTTATGTAGTGAGCTCCTCCTATTGGTGGCTATATAAATGTGTATGTAGTGAGCTCCTCCTAGTGGTGGCTATATAAATGTGTATGTAGTGAGCTCCTCCTATTGGTGGCTGTATAAATGTGTATGTAGTGAGCTCCTCCTAGTGGTGGCTGTATAAATGTTTATGTAGTGAGCTCCTCCTAGTGGTGGCTGTATAAATGTGTATGTAGTGAGCTCCTCCTAGTGGTGGCTGTATAAATGTGTATGTAGTTAGCTCCTCCTAGTGGTGGCTGTATAAATGTATATGTAGTGAGCTCCTCCTAGTGGTGCCTGTATAAATGTGTATGTAGTGAGCTCCTCCTAGTGGTGGCTGTATAAATGTATATGTAATGAGCTCCTCCTAGTGGTTGCTGTATAAATCTGTATGTAGTGAGCTCCTCCTAGTGGTGGCTGTATAAATCTGTATGTAGTGAGCTCCTCCTAGAGGTGGCTGTATAAATCTGTATGTAGTGAGCTCCTCCTAGTGGTGGCTGTATAAATGTGTATGTAGTGAGCTCCTCCTAGTGGTGGCTGTATAAATCTGTATGTAGTGAGCTCCTCCTAGTGGTGGCTGTATAAATCTGTATGTAGTGAGCTCCTCCTAGTGGTGGCTGTATAAATGAGTATGTAGTGAGCTCCTCCTAGTGGTGGCTGTATAAATGTGTATGTAGTGAGCTCCTCCTAGTGGTGGCTGTATAAATGAGTATGTAGTGAGCTCCTCCTAGTGGTGGCTGTATAAATGTGTATGTAGTGAGCTCCCCCTAGTGGTGGCTAAATAAATGTGTATGTAATGAGCTCCCCTTAGTGGTGGATGTATAAATCTGTATGTAGGGAGCTCCCACTATTGGTGGCTGCATAAATCTGTATGTAGTGAGCTCCCACTAGTAGCTGTATAAATCTGTATGTAGTGAGCTCCTCCTAGTGGTGGCTGTAAAAATCTGGACGTAGTGAACTCTTTTATTATAAAAATACAAAACTTACAATCAATAAAATAGCAAAAATCCAAACCCCAGCAAAAGCAACCGTCCGAGTCCAGCATTACCCCCCCAGTCAAAAGCGCTGCAGAAACGCTTAGAAACCGCATGGTGGAAGGTCTGCCATGTTCATGCGGAAAAAAACGCAGCACTACCAATTATTTTGCGGAAGTGCTGCGTTTTCGTCGCCATTGACTTGCATTAGACCCCATGGATTACGCATCACTGTATATGTAGATGCACATTCCATGCGTTCCTATGTGCGGATGGTACCCGGGTCTAGAGAAGAGGAGACTCTCCTCCGAACCTGGGTACCATAGAAACTGTAAAAAAAAAAGAATAAAATAAAAAATAAATATGATACTTACCTTCTGGCGGCCCCCGCTGCGCTCCTCCTCTCATGCCGGAAGTTCGCAACGGACTGAAGAACCTGCGCTGACGTCATAGTCATGTGACGGGTCACGCGATGCTGACGTCGGCAGGTCCTTCAGTGTAACGTGATCTGCCAGCAGCCGGGACGTTGAAGCAAGACTGTGGGGGCCATCGGTAGGTAAGTATAGATTTATTTTTTATTTTTTTGACATTCTCTCGGGTCACACTATATAAATCCATGCTGTTTGCATGGATTTATATAGTGTGACCAAGTTGTCAAGCACTTTCCAAGTGATGAAGAGATGGCTTCCTCCTTCAAAAAAAACCTGTCTATCCTAGACCTGCAGCTACCTCTATGAAAGGTGAAACCACGGTGACCTGGCGTGTGCCGGATGTGGACATCCACTAGGCGAGCGTCACTAGCTATGCTATTAAAAATATTACTATCATAAGCCAGCCGGTCAATGGAACCTCCCCTATCACGAAGCCTTGTGACAGTATTAAAGTCACCTCCAAAGACCAACTGCTGGCTCATAAAAAGATAGGGCTTAATCTTCAGGAAGAGACATTTACGGTCCCACTTTGACTGTGGACCATAGATGTTAATGAGCCGAACCTCCTGTCCCCTCATAAAGACGTCTAAGACCAGGCACCTCCCCATTTCTACCTCGATAACTCTCCGGCATTCAACCGGTGTAGTCTTAAAAAGGACTGCCACCCCGCTGCCTGGCTCAGCCGCAAGACACCAGTATGAGGACCCACACTTCCACTCACTCTCCGCCTTGTGTATGGCCCCCATATCCGTAAGTCTGGTCTCCTGCAAAAACAAAATTTCAGCCTCAAATCGGGTGAGAAAATCAAAGGCCGCAAATCTAGCTGCATCAGAATTTATACTAGCGACATTAATGGACGCCAGAGTCAACAGAGTGGGTGCTGCCATCATGAGTGATCGAGTTAGATGGCCTTTTTCTTCACCCCACCCTTTTTCCTAGCCTGTTCATCTCCGGACAATGAAGCCCCCTCTCTTTTTTTCAGAGAGACAGAGGTATCCATCCCTCCCACCTCTTTCTCATCTCCGGACCCAGGTATGGCTCCACCTCCTGAGGAAGACACACCCTCTGGAGAAGGGACCCCACCCCCTTCCAAAGACCCTTCCGATGTTACTTCTGGAACCTCATCCCCGACCCCCATCTCAGCAGGGTCGTCAAGGGCTTGGAATCGGTTGGAGAGGGGGATCAGAGGAGAGTCGGTGGGACCTTCCTTAGGCACCTTGGTCAGAGAGGGAGAAGATTTTCCACCTCCCTTCTTTTTCTTCTTTTTTTAACTTTTGGCACTCTTGGTACCCTTGTCACCCATTTCTTTTGGCTGTTCCCCTCCATCCTCATCAAAACTTTCATATTGGGAGGCATCTGAGAGATCAGCCACTCCCTCTTTCTCCATCCGTCTGATCTCCTCATTCACCGCTTCCTCCCCCGGGGCCTCAGTGACATGGGCCGCCACCTTGGAGGAGGGGGCAGCCATTACCCCAGTTTCCCGAGGCTCCTCCTGCCCCCTGCCTGCCTCCACTGGTAAGAGGGGCCCCTAGCCCTGCCATTCCTCACCGGCCCCTCAGCTCCTCCCCCGCTGCCACCTCCAACCCCATGTAGAAGTTGCACCACCAAGAACCTCCTTGCAGCTCCCCTCCATCCGGCCGGCCATGGCATTAGAGAAGGAATGAGGGCAGTGGCTGAACGGGTGACCTAGATCACCACACAGGTGACATCGAATGACACCACAGGATGCGGTGAGGTTACCCACCTCGCCACACAAGGCACATTTCTGCACCTTGCAGCCCGCGCTGAAGTGGCGAGGATCACCGCACCTGTGGCAGACCTTTGGCTGCCCCTGGTAGAAGACCAGAATCCGATCCCTTCCCAGGAAAGTCGAGGAAGGGATGTGGGTGACAGTGCCCCCTGAACACTTCAACTTCACCATGAAGGTCCATCCCCAAACTTCAGGTGGGCATAATTTACTGGGGACTAGCTGATGGATCTGCTGCAAGACGATGCAACCCCCACTACTGCTGTTATCACTGCTGCTATCATCCATATCACCCCCATCATCCTCTGAAATACTATTGTCTGATGGGAGTGGGACCTGCATTAGATCTATCCCACTGTGTGTGGCCTGGAGATCACTTACCAAGCCCCCAGGTGGGTACGGTGCTTCCTCCATCTCTACATGGTCCACCTCCTCCACCTGGGTCGGACGCAGAGACCCCTCTGGCTCCTTTGCAGCAGCCATGTTGTGGAACTGGTCCTCATTTTCCAGTTTTTCCCGAAAGGGCCCGCTGTTGTCCAATATGGCCGCTCTCCGGACTTCCATGCCCTCAATGCATATCCCCAGGCTGGATATCCTGGCTGTTAGAGCAGACGGAAGACTTGTCCGTGCGGGAGGCTCTGTCTGCAGCCTGCCATCACCTCCTTCATCTCCTCCCGGAGCCTTCTCAGGGTCTTCCCGGCCTCCTCATACTCAAAGAGGTACACATGGATGCGGGAGCCATAGCTGGTAATCGGCTCCCGTGCAGCCCTCGTGCCCCAATTATTCTGCACCGCCACACCTCTGCGAGTACTCTATTCACCTTCAGAAGGAGACACCGCAGTGGCCCTCGCCTCAGACTTAGGGGCTTTGCAGCCCTCCTGGGTCTTCCTGGGCTCCTCCCTGCTTTGGGCCTTGTTCGATCTGGTGACCCTCTTTGCAAGTAGCAATGAGCTCCTGTGACGCCCTCCCTGATCAGATGGGGGGATACTCGGAGCCAGACCTGGCGGATGTAGTGGGGATGCAGTCGTGGCCTAGACCCGTTCCGTGCCCAGGGCTGTCACATGAAAAATGGGCTTCTGGATGAGCGGTTGTTCGACTACGCCACCTGTGGTTTCTGGTGAAGGCCACCAGCACTGCGACAGTCCTCTGAGGCTGATGTTCTGGCAGCTTGGTTGGTACTACTCCCCACAGGCGGAGTAGGCCTCAGGGCAGTGTTTGATGAACTGTGTGGAGGAATGGTGGGTGCAGTGCCACGCAGGAATAAACAAGCGGAGGCGGTGAATGAAGTCATCCGGGTCTTTACTCACTTTAGATGCACTTTCAGCCGCAAAGCTTCTCTCTGCTACACACAGCGTACTGCGGCCACCAGGAAGGGGGTTCGGCACTTCCCAGGTAGATCAGGAGCACCTGTCAAGACCCCGCTGATGTGTTCCTCTCCTTAGTAAGTTCTCCCACTGAGTCTTCTCCTGACTGTGTGTGTGGTATGAACGTGGTGTAAGGCCGGGTCCCACTGGATAAACGCAGGTTTGAGAGATACAGGTGGCGACTCCGCTCCGTCCGTATACCCCTGGGATCCACTAAGCCTCCGGGCTTTTCTGACTGAGATGTGAAGTGACAAAGTCAGATATCGGGGGCCGATTACCCCTTTTGCAGCAGGAATCCCTCTGGCTGGGCCAGAGTGAAGAATACAGGTGGCGACTCCGCTCCGTCCGTATCCCCCTGGTATCCTTTTGCCTGTGGAGCCTATCTCCTCTGCTCCCCTCCAAGGCCTTCTTAGAACAGGACCCTGACCAGGCAGAGATACTTGTTAACTCTGTCCCGCTCCTCGTCTCAAGGCCAGAGAGCGAGGACCGCGAATCTTCAGCCAGCTACAGACTCTTGCTGGACCCTGACAGAAGACCAAAAGACCTTGAACTAAAGATGGCCGCATATTATATATGATTCTATAAGTGCTTCCTATAAGTGTTTCCTCCACCCTCACCCACTACTTGGTTCCCCCTATCTTTGGTTCCCCCCATCTCCTCTATCCCGGGCCGGGGCAGCACCCAGGTGCATTTAGGCCCCCTACAGGACAGGAGTGGTGTAGTGTTGAGTGGTGAAGTGGGGTCCTGTGAGATGCTCCATCCTTACCTGGAAGAGGAGATACCACACCTCTATCTGAGGTGCAGTACCCCTGTGGCGATTGAACCCTCAGGGGCGCCACACTCCCACCCCTCGCTGGCTTAAACCGAGGGGTGGGAGACGGGTACTTAGCCCCACAGTTCATCAGCTAAACCCCTCTCTTCCCTCAGTCAGAGAGAGGGGGGGATTCCTGGATACAAAAAAAAACTGGTGGCTCCTATGGAGCAAACAAAGCGACACTCCTTCATCTCACAGACTACAGGCTCCTAGTGGTGGCTGTATAAATCTCTATGCAGTGAGCTCCCACTAGTTGTGGCTGTATAATTCTGTATGCAGTTACCTCCCCCTAGTACTGGATGTATAAATCTGTATACAGTTAGCTTCCCCAAGTGGTTGCTGTATAAATGTGTATGTAGTGAGTGCCCCCTAGTGGTGGCTGTATAAATCTGTAAGCACTTAGCTTCTCCCATTGGTTGCTGCATAAATCTGTATGCAGTGAGCTCCACCTAGTGGTGGCTGTATAAATCTGTATGCAGTGAGCTCCCCCTAGTGATGGCAGAATGCACACACAGTTATATCACTTATTCTGAGCTTTACTGTGATTTCTGTGCATGCTCCATTTTGAGGATGGGGTAACAAAGTTTATCTTTATGCTGGAAATAAAGATCTACAATAGAATTTTGCAGACTTTTGTGCCCAGGAAACTGCGCTCCATTCAGTTCACCATCTATCTCAGCATCTTTCATTTTGTGAAGGTAAGCATAGCAGCCCAGCGCCACTAAAATGAACATGTTCTTCCCTTCTTCCATCTGTAATAAAATAAGTAATAAAAAGGCTGAAAGATCTAGAAAACACAGGGCTGGCAGTTTATTTTCTCATTACCGCAGAACTTTTTTTTCGTTCCGTGTTGACGGCAGAAAATCCTCTGAGCGCTTATTCTATTTGTCATTTAATAATCAGTCGGATCTGCAGACGACGGGATGAATTCCTCTCCGCATCTTTAGTGGAAAGTAGACTCAGCTTTTAGTTTGTGTGGATTTTGGTCCTGAAGGGATGTGACAATTGGAGATTAATAGGTAAACTTTTTATTTGGGTTTGCTCAAGTCGAATTCTTCATGGAAGACAGGAAAATCGCTATGGAGAAGACAGGTATACAGTAGAGATGAGAGAATCTGCCGAAATCCAAATTCAGCAAATTTGCACTGTATTTGGCCGTGAAATTTGATTTACATTGAATTTTTTCAATCTGAATCGAATGTGTCTTATTAAAACCTGGGGTCTTCTCTTTGGGAATCCGGTCGTGTTGGCGCGGACGCTCCTGATTCATTAGGAGGCACGCACCTCTTAATGAATCAGGCACGGCGTGTGGTTGCGCTCATGCTATATGCGCCTACCCACAAATCTTACTCCAGTCTCTGCTGGAGTAAGATTTGTGACATAGCAAATGCCATAGTTCATCAAAAATTTGACGAAAGGGGATCACCACGCCCCCGTCCTGCCTCAGCTCCTTCAGCTTTGTCAGAGCTGGGACGAAAATGGCGTGAAAATGCCAGAAGTCACATTTTTGTCCATAACCTTGTGTTGCACAAAAAATTGCAACTTTTCAAAGCTTTTTTTTGCCTGAAATCTGGCGAAAAAGCTTTGCTGAATCTCCCTCATAGTTCCATCAAGTTCAACCTTCCTTGACCGGTTATAGATTCTCCATTGCTACATTATTTAGTAGTTATATTAAAGGGGTCATCCAGTCTTGGGGTTCAAGTCTGCAGTCACTCTAGGTGAGCGGGTGGTGATGTGACCGCAAGTATATCATTTACATCCTTCCGGCCACATTCCAACTAGACGTGTCCAGCCTTGCTCAGTACACTTGCATTGAGCGAGGCCGTGCAAGTCTAGTCAGGACTCAGCAGGTGACCCAATGTATGCACATCAAATACATGTGGTCGAACTCCCAGCACTGTAGAGTCCTGCCAGCGCGCTATGAGGATTCACAAGTCTGCAGTCACATACAGAGACTGCAGACTTGAACCCCAAGCCTGGACGACCCCTTTAATGACGTTTTTTCACTATTGACCATTGGACTATTGGAGTCCCTATTTTCAATCATTGCTCTGCATATTAAATACCAGTTTTATTAGCAAGTGTAAAAGAAAAATTTTATTTTTCACTCTAGTTGATGGTGAAAGTTTGGCATTTTTTAGTCTGGCAGACTTTGGCTCCAATTCATCAAGGTGTTTTTGCCAGAATTTTGGAGTGAAAAGTTGCAAAACTTTTGCTCAACTCAAAATGTTGAGACTTTTGCCTTTTTTATGCCAATCCAACTAGCAGAACTTGGGTGGTCAATTCATCATAAAGTGCCTTAAATTACACCATAAATGTGCACAGGCTCCTGGCTGGAGTAATATGACACCCCAGGGGTCTGGTTGCCACAGTGATAGAGATATTATGTCTGAGAGCAGGTGGGAGGTCCTTTGGTCAGGGATCCTGTGCATGCCACACCTCCTGCCCAGTCTTGGGAGGGGAAGGACTTCCCCTATATAAACCCGGGGCTGAGGCAGGGTTAGTGAGAAAGAAGACAGAACAAGAGTAGAGAAGAGAAGCAGCATAGCAAGAAACATCAGGAGCTCTGTGGGGAGCAGTGTTACAACGAGTCAGGGGCTGGCAGCTGCAGAGCTCGCCCTGACTGAGAAGATTTCTAACCGGACCCGGAGTCCGAGGCTGTGGGGACTAACTCCTACCCAGCAGCAGAAACCGTCCGGCAGAGGATTTCAGGTCCTCTGGCCCAGAAGCCCGAAGGCACGGTCACACGCGTGGGACCAGCACCGCCATCGTGGAGCGGAAGCCATTAGAAGGCCCCGAGTCACCGGCCATACGGGTGAGCACCACACGGTACACTCAGGGACGTGGGCTACTTATTCCCGCCTCTAGCAAGGTAGCCAGAAGAGTACAGTTAGTTGGGAAGGCCTACAACTCCGCCTGGCCAGGGGAAATCCCATCTGCTCAAGGACTGACCAGGCCCCTATCACTAGCAAGTACTCCGGGAGGGTCTTTCTTTGTCACCAGTAAAGACCCTGAACTACACCGCACCGTCTCTGAGTGGTTCCTGCTACCCCCATCATCCACGTCGGCTGCCCTGAGGCCATACCCCTCCCGTTGGGGGTTATACCATCCACGCTGCACCATCCTTCCACCGGCCTCAGCGGTCTGCCCTGCAGCGGCAGCTCCATAGCTGCATTCAACGGGTGGCGTAGTCACCAACCATCTACTGCTAGTACATCGCCGCTCAGTTTGACTCCCTGGGCACGGACCGGGTCGCCGCCACGAGACTACAACCCTCAAGAGATCCGGCTCCGGGTAAGCTCCCGCGTGCGCATCGCAGCGCGACACAGGCCCAGGGGCGCGTCAAATTTGGCGTAGTCGGCAGGATCTCGTGCCCGCAACCACCGGGTACTGCGTGCCTGAAAAGCAAAGACTGTTCAAACTTACCAGTGGTGAAGATTCCCGCTATCCGTGGAGGTTTCCCGCCATCCGGCGCCATCTTCTACCTTCTTCCCGCCATCCGCGAAGTTTTCCCGCCATCCGGCGCCATCTTCGACCTTCTTCCCGCCATCCGTGGAGTTTTCCCGCCATTGGACGCCATCTTGAGGACGCCGCGCGGGATGAAGAGGGGCGTGGACTCCGAAAGCGCGCGAGAACTGAAGCCCCGCCTCACGTCCGGACGTTGCGTAAGGTCCTGGAAGGAGCCCAGCAGACGCCGACGTCACCGGAGCGCGACGGAAGGTCCTCAACCCTGACGATCCACTGCGGAGCCGCGGCCTACGGAACAGGATCATCGCAAGGTAGGCCACGGTCCACTAGGGGGGAGGAAGATGTCGGATACGGAGGAGAGCTTCACTGCCTCAACCCCCGCCAGCGCCACCGCTGCTGCAGTTATGCCCTTCACCATGCCCTATATCCCGGGAGCAGCTTGGCTACCCCAGTACTCAGGGGAGTCACATACCCTGCATGACTTTAGAGAAAAGCTGGATAGCCTCTTCCAGGTGTACCCCCTCACAGAAGAGCAAAAAGTGAGCATCCTGGTGGCCCAACTAACTGGGGCAGCCAAAAGGGAAGTAAAATCCTGGCCACCTGGGAGGAAGACTGTCGCAGGGATACTAACCCGGCTGAAGGACACCTTTGATACCCGCACCTCAGCCGAGATTAAGCTTAGATTCTACGGGTGCAAGCAGCGAGCGCATGAGAGTATAAGGGACTATGCACTAAACCTACAAGAGGCCCTGAGGGCCATAAAGCAGACCGACCCTGATGGGGTGGGAAACGAGGACAGGCTGTTGACTGAACAATTTATAGAGGGTTTATATTGCAATGCCCACCGAACCCAGTTGCGGGCAATGGCCTTACAGGATCCCCATCTAGACTTTGCACAGTTCAAGGACAGAGCCATCCGGGTGCTCCGAGAACCGGCACCGGGTGGCGTTGTGACCCACAGGCGCCCAGCTATCACTTACCACCAGGAGGCGGCGCCCTTGTCGGCAGGGCCTGTGGGAGCTGATGCGCAGGCTTTGGACAATGACCCGGCTCCAGACCTACGCCATCAGGTCCAAGAGCTAGCTAAGAGCGTTGCTGCGCTAACCCGAACTGTGCAGTCTTTACAGGTTTCCACCCCAGGGAAGATCCAGCTGGCATCCGGACCGGAGGACATCCCGTGGCGTCGACCAAGGAGGACCCCACCGGCCAGAGGAAGACCCAGTGACCGATACAGCGAGGACGGACGACCCATCTGCCGCCGCTGCAATCAACCCGGACATATGGAAAGGTACTGTTCTTTAAACGGGCACAACCTGGGGTAGAGGGCCAACCCCCAGGAAAAAGATCACCAGGCCCATCGAACTGGCGCGACAGATATGTGGGAGGACGTCCAGTCTTGCCTGTGGTACTGGATGGCATTCCCATGAGTGCCCTACTGGACACCGGGTCACAGGTCACCACCATCCCGTACGTGCTCTTTAAGCAGTACTGGAATGACTCGGATATTACCCGCTACCCTGACGACGACTTGAGTATCATCGCCAGCAATGGCCAGCCCGTGCCACAGATCGGATTTAAAGAGGTGACCATCAAAATCGGTAGAGTCGAACTGGCAGCACAGGGACTGATCATTGTAGACATTGACAAACATGAGAGCCACCCAAAAATAACTCTAGGAACTAATGTAATTGAAAATTGTCTTGTAGAGGTGATTTTCCTTCTACAGCAGGTTGCCAAGAACGCCAGCTCCGGCGAGCAGCGAGTGCTCCAGAAAGAGATCCGGGCACTGATGCGACGGCAACAGGTGGAACTCTCCGGCGGTGAGATTGGTAGCGTAAGAATGTGTGACCCTTTCCCTATTGCCATGCCCCCAAAAAGTGAAATGATGATTTGGTGCCGGGCAGCTATTGGTCTGAGAGGTAGAGATTACCAGGCAATGGTAGAACCAGTTTACTCAGACAGTAGGCCCACCATTTTGACAGCACGGGGGGTGGTCAATGTACGCCATGGGAGGGTGCCCGTTCGCATAATCAATATCGGGGAGAGGGAAGTGTACCTGCCCCGGTATGCCACGCTAGCAAAATTATATACCATCAACCAAAACTCTATACAGTCTGTGGAACCCTTGCCTCCATCTCACCCGGAGGAAGGTAACGGCTCTAAGAAAGTAATGGAGGATTGGTGTCAGCAACTACACTTGGGAACTGACTCCACTCCCTCCCACCAGAAACAGGGAGTCTACCGGGTGGTTCAAGAGTATGAGAGAGTGTTTAGTAAACACCCGTTAGACTTCGGGCGAGTCAAGGGGGTAGAACACCGCATCCCCACGGGAGATCATCCTCCCATAAAAGAGAGGTATCGACCCGTACCCCCTGCACATTACCAACACGCCAAGGGGATGCTTAGAGACATGAAGGAGGCTGGGGTAATCCGGGATAGTTGTAGCCCCTGGGCAGCCCCGCTAGTTTTAGTCAAAAAGAAAGACAACACCATGAGGATGTGTGTAGATTACCGGAAAATCAACCGTATCACACACAAGGATGCGTACCCCTTACCAAGGATAGAGGAGTCATTGGCTGCTTTAAGGTCTGCTAACTTCTTCTCTACCTTGGATCTCACTAGCGGGTACTGGCAGGTTCCTGTAGCAGAGGCTGACCGGGAGAAGACCGCATTCACCACCCCGATGGGACTTAGCGAGTTCACCTGCATGCCGTTCGGACTCTGCAACGCCCCAGGAACCTTCCAACGATTAATGGAGTGCTGTCTGGGCCACAGAAACTTCGAGACGGTCCTGTTGTACCTGGACGATGTCATCGTATACTCCAAAACTTATGAGGACCACCTGAAACACCTGGCGGAGGTGTTCGAAGCTCTGGCGAGTTACGGCCTAAAGGTGAAACCCTCCAAGTGTCATCTCCTGAAACCAAAGGTGCAGTACCTGGGACACGTGGTGAGCGCTGATGGAGTGGCTCCCGACCCCGATAAGATCACCGCAATTAAGGGATGGCCAAGCCCCTCCAGCGTAAAAGAAGTGCGGCAGTTCCTCGGGTTGGTAGGCTACTACCGAAGGTTTATTCCCGGTTTCACCAAAAAGGCAGCGCCTATGCAGGACCTCCTGATAGGCCAGTCCCGGAAGGCCAAGAACCAGAAGCCGCCCTTCAAATGGGAAGAGCTAGAAGAAGAGTCCTTCCGCCAGCTGAAGATGGCCCTCACGGGGGATGAAATCTTGGCGTACCCGGATTATAGCCAGCCCTTCATCCTCTACACCAACGCCAGTAACATCGGGCTAGGAGCCGTACTGTCCCAGATCCAGCAGGGGAAAGAACGAGTAATCGCCTACGCCAGCCGAAAACTGCGACCCACCGAAAGGAACCCCGAGAATTATAGCTCATTTAAGCTAGAGTTCCTGGCCGTGGTATGGGCAGTCACTGAGCGCTTTAAGCATTACCTTGCTTCTTCCCGGTTCACCGTGTACACGGATAACAACCCGTTGACACACCTGGACACGGCAAGACTCGGTGCCCTGGAGCAGAGGTGGATGGCCCGTCTGTCCAACTACGAGTTCATAATCAAATACCGGGCAGGGCGCTCCAATACTAACGTGGACGCCCTGTCCAGGATGCCCAACCTGCCGGACGAAGGAGAAGATCCGGAGGGACTGGAGGAAATTGAACTCCCTGCGTTCCACCGTCATGGGACTATCCAGTATTCCCACCGGGTAAGGAGTAAGCAGGCTGCTACGTTGAACCCCTTACCTCACTACAACTGGGCGGAAACGCAAGACAGCGACCCTGCCGTCCGACTGGTGAAGGAGATGCTGACTCGGCCGGAGGCTCGCCTTGAACCAGACGCTCCGGAGGAAGCCAAACAACTATGGGCAGAGAAGAGTGGACTGTTCCTTTACAAAGGGAAGTTGTGCCGCAGAATGGTTAACTCCCGGACGCATGAATTACTCTGGCAAGTAGTGGTGCCACGAAGAGACGCAGCCATGGTGATGGAGGCATACCACGACGGAGCTGGACACTTCGGGTGGAAAAAGCTGGAGTTCCTGCTGCGCGAGCGATTCCACTGGGTAGGCATGAGGGGAACCATTGAGAAGTGGTGCAGAGACTGTGGCCCGTGCAACCTGAGAAGGAAGGACCGCGCCAGCCAGAAGACTCCCCTGCAGTCCATCGTCACCCGGCAACCGTTGGAACTGGTAGCCTTGGATCATGTAAAACTGACCCCAAGCAGAAGTGGCTACGTCTACGCGTTAACCATCGTGGATCATTACTCCCGGTTTCTGGTTGTCGTCCCCGTCAAGGACTTAACGGCTCAAACAGCAGCTAGAGCCTTCCAGCAGCACTTTTGCCGTCCACACGGGTACCCGGACCAAGTGCTGACGGACCAGGGACCTGCCTTTGAAGCGGAGGTCTTCCAGGAATTCTGCAATCTGTATGGCTGCCGGAAGATAAGGACGACACCATACCATCCGCAGACTAATGGACTTTGTGAAAAAATGAACCAGGTGGTGATGGATCTTCTAAAAACGTTGCCCCTGGAAGAACGCAGTCTGTGGCCTGAAAAGTTGCCCGATCTGGTGGACCTATACAACCACATCCCGGTAGGTTCCACCAACTGTACCCCGGCTTACCTAATGAGGGCAAGACCTGGTAAGTTACCTGTTGACCTGGAAATGGGAGTCCTGACACCCGAGGACACTTCACCAGAAACAGACTGGGACACAGAGAGGCAGCAGCAGTACCGGAGAGTACAGGAGAGCGTGGAGCGAAGTCTCTGTCAGGCTAGGGAAAGACAAGAGAAAACTTACAACCAGTATGCTCCCGCTGTTCCCCTGGTACCCGGAGAGCAGGTCTTGAAGAGGAAGAGACGGCTCCACAAGTTGGACGACCAGTGGGAGAAGGACCCGTACACCGTACTGCCCTCAAGCCACGAAAACCCGAAGGTCTGTACCATCAGTAAAGACGGAGGGGAAACCACAGCCATTGTATCCCGGGACCACCTGAAGAAGTGTCCCGAACAACTGAGGAACCCTGAAGAGGAACAAGAAGACCATCGACCCGTAGAGGAAAGGGAAGATATGGTTAGTACCGTGCTCGGGGACTTCCCTCGGTCTTGGACTCAAGTCAATGGTGCAGTTGTGGTACCCGTACTCACCTTTCTCCAACCATCATCCCAAGAACCTACGGAGCAACCGGTAGAGCTGGAAGAACAGCCGGTCCAGGAGGCAGAAGACTCTACACAAGCAGACCCGGAAAATCAACCCTCTGCTTATAGTGAGCCTGCCATACCCCTAGTGAGCCAGAGGGCCCATAGACAGCTGCCCAGTTTACCCTTGACAGCTCCTACACCCTGTAGTTCAGGGCCAGACAGTCAGCTCCGTAGGTCCACTAGGGCCACTAGAGGCCAGCTACCCGCACGTTGGAGGATCTAAATGTTTAAGCTATTTTATATGTTTACTTGTTTATAGTTGCTTGTGTATAATTTTGTGTTTCTAGTTCTTTTTAGGAGTCCTTGGTGGATTTACCGGGAATCCTTGTACATAGTTGGAGCGTAACCCAGGATGGACTAAAGACTGTTAAGGACTCGGGGCAGGACAGGCCCCTACCTGGTTACGTCTCCCTGTTTTGGTGAAATGGACACCTTGCTTTTCAAAACTGCACCCGGTTGCGGACACGCCGTAACCATCTTATGTGTTTTTCTTATTGTATTGTTATTGTTATACCTTGTTATGTTTTTCTAAAAAAAAAAAAATATATATGTTTAGTCCCGGAGTACTAAATTTCACTAGGGGGGAATGTGACACCCCAGGGGTCTGGTTGCCACAGTGATAGAGATATTACGTCTGAGAGCAGGTGGGAGGTCCTTTGGTCAGGGATCCTGTGCATGCCACACCTCCTGCCCAGTCTTGGGAGGGGAAGGACTTCCCCTATATAAACCCGGGGCTGAGGCAGGGTTAGTGAGAAAGAAGACAGAACAAGAGTAGAGAAGAGAAGCAGCATAGCAAGAAACATCAGGAGCTCTGTGGGGAGCAGTGTTACAACGAGTCAGGGGCTGGCAGCTGCAGAGCTCGCCCTGACTGAGAAGATTTCTAACCGGACCCGGAGTCCGAGGCTGTGGGGACTAACTCCTACCCAGCAGCAGAAACCGTCCGGCAGAGGATTTCAGGTCCTCTGGCCCAGAAGCCCGAAGGCACGGTCACACGCGTGGGACCAGCACCGCCATCGTGGAGCGGAAGCCATTAGAAGGCCCCGAGTCACCGGCCATACGGGTGAGCACCACACGGTACACTCAGGGACGTGGGCTACTTATTCCCACCTCTAGCAAGGTAGCCAGAAGAGTACAGTTAGTTGGGAAGGCCTACAACTCCGCCTGGCCAGGGGAAATCCCATCTGCTCAAGGACTGACCAGGCCCCTATCACTAGCAAGTACTCCGGGAGGGTCTTTCTTTGTCACCAGTAAAGACCCTGAACTACACCGCACCGTCTCTGAGTGGTTCCTGCTACCCCCATCATCCACGTCGGCTGCCCTGAGGCCATACCCCTCCCGTTGGGGGTTATACCATCCACGCTGCACCATCCTTCCACCGGCCTCAGCGGTCTGCCCTGCAGCGGCAGCTCCATAGCTGCATTCAACGGGTGGCGTAGTCACCAACCATCTACTGCTAGTACATCGCCGCTCAGTTTGACTCCCTGGGCACGGACCGGGTCGCCGCCACGAGACTACAACCCTCAAGAGATCCGGCTCCGGGTAAGCTCCCGCGTGCGCATCGCAGCGCGACACAGGCCCAGGGGCGCGTCAGTAACACTTCCGGCAGTGGCTCACAGCTGTTGTAATACAGTTAGGTCCATATATATTTGGACAGAGACAACATTTTTCTAATTTTGGTTCTAGACATTACCACAATGAATTTTAAACAAAACAATTCAGATGCAGTTGAAGTTCAGACTTTCAGCTTTCATTTGAGGGTATCCACATTAAAATTGGATGAAGGGTTTAGGAGTTTCAGCTCCTTAACATGGGCCACCCTGTTTTTAAAGGGACCAAAAGTAATTGGACAGATTAAATAAATGTAAATAAAATGTTCATTTCTAGTACTTGGTTGAAAACCCTTTGTTGGCAATGACTGCCTGAAGTCTTGAACTCATGGACATCACCAGACGCTGTGTTTCCTCCTTTTTGATGCTCTGCCAGGCCTTCACTGCGGTGGTTTTCAGTTGCTGTTTGTTTGTGGGCCTTTCTGTCTGAAGTTTAGTCTTTAACAAGTGAAATGCCTGCTCAATTGGGTTGAGATCAGGTGACTGACTTGGCCATTCAAGAATATTCCAGTTCTTTGCTTTAATAAACTCCTGGGTTGCTTTGGCTTTATGTTTTGGGTCATTGTCCATCTGTAGTATGAAACGAAGACCAATCAGTTTGGCTGCATTTGGCTGGATCTGAGTACACAGTATGGCTCTGAATACATCAGAATTCATTCGGCTGCTTCTGTCCTGTGTCACATCATCAATAAACACTAGTGACCCACTGCCACTGGCAGCCATGCATGCCCAAGCCACCACACTGCCTCCGCCGTGTTTTACAGATGATGTGGTATGCTTTGGATCATGAGCTGTACCACGCCTTCGCCATACTTTTCTCTTTCCATCATTCTGGTAGAGGTTGATCTTGGTTTCATCTGTCCAAAGAATGTTCTTCCAGAACTGTGCTGGCTTTTTTAGATGTTTTTTTTAGCAAAGTCCAGTCTAGCCTTTTTATTCTTGATGCTTATGAGTGGCTTGCACCGTGCAGTGAACCCTCTGTATTTACTTTCATGCAGTCTTCTCTTTATGGTAGATTTGGATATTGATACGCCTACCTCCTGGAGAGTATTGTTCACTTGGTTGGCTGTTGTGAAGGGGTTTCTCTTCACCCTGGAGATTATTCTGCGATCATCCACCACTGTTGTCTTCCGTGGGTGCCCAGGTCTTTTTGCATTGATGAGTTCACCAGAGCTTTCTTTCTCAGGATGTACCAAACTGTAGATTTTGCCACTCCTAATATTGTAGCAATTTCTCGGATGGGTTTTTTCTGTTTTTGCAGCTTAAGGATGGCTTGTTTCACCTGCATGGAGAGCTCCTTTGACCGCATGTTAACTTCACAGCAAAACCTTCCAAATGCAAGCACCACACCTCAAATCAACTCCAGGCCTTTTATCTGCTTAATTGAGAATGACATAACGAAGGGATTGCCCACACCTGTCCATGAAATAGCCTTGGAGTCAATTGTCCAATTACTTTTGGCCCCTTTCAAAACAGGGTGGCACATGTTAAAGAGCTGAACCTCCTAAACCCTTCATCCAATTTTAATGTGGATACCCTCAAATGAAAGCTGAAAGTCTGAACTTCAACTGCATCTGAATTGTTTTGCTTAAAATTCATTGTGGTAATGTCTAGAACCAAAATTAGAAAAATGTTGTCTCTGTCCAAATATATATGGACCTAACTGTATGCACCTTATTCATTAAGAATTGTCCAGTTCTTAATGAGTAAGGGTCCGTGCCCACGATGCATTTTTCAAGCGTTTATGCTGCGGAATTTTTGCAGCGTAAACGCTTGGGAAACGCTTGGTAATCCGCACCCCCATGGTCCCCAATGGAATTCCGCACTTGCAATGCCCATGCTGCGGATTTTTCCGCAGCGTTTTTGATGCACTCAAAAATCCGCAGCATGTCCATTATTTGTGCGTTTACGCATGCGGAATTGCCATCTACAATGCATTAGAAAAACGCATGTCAAATTCCGCACGCGTTTTTCCGGGCAAGGAGATGCAGAAATGAAACAGAAATTTTCTGCTTCATTTCTGCATCGTGGGCACATAGCCTAAACGTCGCTTAATTTTTTTTTTTCACAAATCAATAGTACGCGTGAAAATAAGAAACTCTGTAATATATCTTATTAAAGAAACCTACTTCATTCTCAACCAGGATTTATCATCCATTCTCATAATTCTCAATTTATGGGTAAAATCTGGGTTCAGTGAAGACAGATTTTCTCATTACTGAGATAGTAGATAACAGTTGGTGCTTATAAAGTTCTATGGAACTTTCAGTGGAATGTCTGTCTGTCTCTAGCTTCTCCCTCTAACATAGAATTTTAAAAGCACCAACTATCCTCTCTTATCTCAGTAATGGGAATGTCTGTCTTCATGGAATACAGACCCTACACAGAAATCAGTGGTGGGAGCATGGTTGGACCAGGAGGCACGCTGGCAGCTAGTCCAGCAGTGATAATCTTAGGTTTTATCTGTTTAGTAGCCTGTGTGAATATGCACTTAAATGCTGCATGCACACCAACTTATATCCCAGTTCATTTCTTTAGGGTATTTTTCAGCAGTGATAATCTCCTGTTGATAAAACACTGATTGTATTGATACAATATCACACGGACTGGTGTCTGTGTGACACATTGCTGGAATCAGTGTCTCGACCCCCTACCTCATGCTGCCCTCAAATTACACAGCAAAACCTGCTGACATATCCCCTTTAATGAATAGGGGCTTATATTTTTGCCGTTGAAATGCCATATTACCATCTTTAGATCCATTATTTATTCATTTTGTGGGTCACCCTCTATACAGAGGCCTCTCTAGATCGTCAGATAAACAGCAAAGCAGTGAAGTGAGTTGAAGAAAACAGGAAGGATCAGTCTATTGTATGTGCCCTAGTGGCTTGTGTGAGAACTGCAAGATTTGGGAACTTTTTATGAGGATGGTCATATAAATCTTGTAAAAAAAAAAACTGCTAGAAATAACCTATTTTCTTCTTTAAGTCGCCATATATACCTTAAGATGTCATTTTTTTTAATTTTTTTTTAATATCTAAAAAAAAAAATACAGAGCATTTTAAAAAAGGGCATTGGAGATTGAAGCGCTGGAACAGGAGCTGCGCTGTCAAACTTATGATTTTTCATCAAAATATTATTTTTGGTTAAATCTAGGTATTTTTTTTTCTTATATGGATCCATAAATGTCAATCATTTCCGAGCCGATTGCACCGTGTCAATAAAACCCTTGAGAGATGCCCGCGCCGACTTACGGAATGACGGTATATAAAATGTTTTCATAGTCATAAACATAACCTGGTTTTCTGTTCTTGGGGCGTAATATGCAGAATATTCCGGCTTTTATTGAACATTTGCATCGCCTCGTTTCAATGTTAAACTATTCTCCAGGCTCCGTAAGTATCCAGTTAATGCAAATCCTGTGCAATACGTCTCGTTCTAATAATCTCACTTTCATATCTCGTAGCGATCGCACAATGTTTTGGAAGTGTCGGCGGTTTGATGCATTACAATATGAGGGCCGGTAATTGCCTCCATTGAAGAGGACGGCGCCTTTCTATCGTTCCCTCTGTCTTCTCGGAAGGATTAGACTGAATGTATTAGAGGGTCCCTCGTTTTAATATAACCCCCCGTTACCCATTTCATTTAAAAGAAGACAATCCTTTAATATTTTGCCAGAGATTTTCTTTAGGAAGAATTGTATAATGATCAGGATATTTTGTGTTGCCTTTGGGTTGTTTTTTTTTTTTTTTTTTAAAGATGCATATTATTAAAAGGGTTGAATCTTTCTTTTCTTTTTTTTTTAGAAACAGCGCCACCTTTTTCCATGGCTGTGTCTGGTATTGCACTTCACTTGCAGTACCGGTCACAGCCTATGGATGGAAGTGGCGCTGTTTCTGGAATGAAAAAAAAAAAAAACGTAGAAAAACAATTTAAAGTTGGTCAAACACATTCAATGGCTCATTCGGCAGCGCCTATTTCAGCTGGATATCCGAGGACGCACATTCAGCTGACATGCATTGTGACTCAGAAATCCGCTGGGTCCCTGCACTACAATACACGCCAGAAGGTGAGAAGAGTCTTTTTTTCCTTTTTTAATATGCTAGAGAACAGCAGCAAAACAGGGAGCATTATTACAGGATGGCACCAGGATGATGGGACATTATTCCTGGAATAGCCCTGGATGGGGGACATATATTACTAGAAGGGGCCCAGGATAGGGGATATTATAGCAGGAGGAACCTCAGGATGGGGGGCATTATAGCAGGAAGGAGGCCAGAATGGGGGACATTATACCAGAAAGGGGCACAAGATGTTGGACATTATTACAGGAATAGACCCAGGATGGGGGTACATTATACCAGAAGGGGCCCAAGATGTTGGATATTATTAGAGGAAGGGACCCAGGATGGGGAAGATTGTAGCAGTAAGGGGCATAAGATGTTGGATATTAATACAGGAAGGGATCCAGGATGGGGAACATTCTTACTGGAAGGGGAACAGGATGGAGGACATTATTACAGGAAGGGACCCAGGATGGGGAACATTGTACCAGAAAGGGGCCCAAGATGTTGGATATTATTACAGGAAGGGACCCAGGATGGGGAACATTCTTACTGGAAGGGTCACAGGATGGAAGACATTATTACAGGAAGGGACCCAGGATGGGGAACATTCTTACTGGAAGGGGCACAGGATGGAGGACATTATTACAGGAAGGGACCCAGGATGGGGAGACATTATTACAGGAAGGGGCACATGATGGAGGACATTATTAAAGGAAGGGGCCCAGGATAGGGGACATTGTACCAGAAAGGGGCCCGAGATGTTGCATATTATTACAGAAAGGGACCCAGGATGGGGCCATTGTACCAGAATGGGGCCCAAGATGTTGGATATTATTACAGGAAGGGACTCAGGATGGGAAACATTCTTACTGGAAGAGGCACATGATGGAGGACATTATTACAGGAAGGGAACCAGGATGGGGACATTGTACTAGGAAGGGACCCAAGATGTTGGACATTATTACAGGAAGGGACCCAGGATGGGGAACATTCTTACTAGAAGGGGCCCAGGATGGAGGACATTATTACTGAAAAGGGCCTAGGATGGAACACATTATACTAGGAAGGGGCCCAGGATGGGTGACATTAGTACAGGATGGGGACATTATTACATTATGGGGGGGGGTATAATGGAGGATTTTGAATGTTACAAGGGTAACACATTTCATCAATATGCAGGTAGGGGCCCAATTCCAAATTTGAAGCTGGGGCCAATCGGTCTCTAGTTATGCAACTGATTGGGTGCTACAATCCAACGTGCCCTCTCCTAAGTCATCATAGAGATTGTCTGTACTGTATGACCTCTCTGTCATGTTTGTATTTCTTCATTCTTTCCTGTAATCTTCCATGAAGTTCATAATTATTGAATGTCCAAAGTAAGGCATCTAAGGAGTAAAGTTTCTCCTTGTGGAGAGTGACATGCCAGGTCTTGGATGCCAGTATGAGAAGACTTAAACGCCCTGCATGCTCCTCTGGGAAATTAAATATGCAAATTGTCTCTTCAGAGAGGAAGAGGACTAGAACTCTAGTGCCACCTATAGGAAGTAGCAGTCGTACAAGTCATTATCGACCCTTTAACGAGCCTTGAAAGTCCTAAGTCAATTTCAAGGCTCGTTAAAGGGTCAATAATGACTTGTAGGATTGCTACTTCCAATAGGTGGCGCTAGAGTTAAAGTCCAAGTAACACAGTTCATTCTCATGAATTGGTGCTGAATTATTCTGCTGAAAGCTGAAATCAGCAGGTTGGTCATACTGAATTGGGGGGCATTGCCAACTTTTCATTTTTTTTATGAATATTTGTACGGGCCCCTGTACGACTGAATTGTGATGAATATATTGCAGCCATATTTTCTCATTCATGTTAGAACTGCAATTCCCGGCCTCCTTTGTATGAGACTCGCAGTCTGGGTGGGAATTAATATGGAAGAGAAAGTATGGCTGCAATATGGTCATGTGAACCTTCCCTTAGGCACGGGTGGGGAACATTTTTTTCTGCAAGGGACCATTAGGATATTTATACCATCTCTTGGAGGCCGAACAAAATTATCAGCTTGAAAATGACCCTGCTATATTTGGTCAAATATTTAATTACCCACCCCCTAATGTGATGGTGGAGCAGCTTCTCTCTGGTGCGGCTGTACTGTTAGGTAGTATTGGTCATGTTGCTACTTGTAACTGCTTTTCCAGGTTTGCGTCGGTCTGGAGCACAGGTGTCTCTTTGCGATGAATTTTGAAAAGAACTAGCAGTAAATTGTACCGAACACAGATGTACGTATATTACACTGCAGCTCTCCTCACAGGGGGAAATTCATCACTGCTAACCTTATATTTATAGAAGTCAAGCAGTGGGAGATCTGTTGTATATACATCACATAGGAGACACAGAGACTGCTGTATATACATCACATAGGAGACACAGACTGCCGAATACATCACATAGGCAACACCGAGACTACAATATATACAACACATAGGAGATACAGAGACTGCTGTATATACATTACATAGTAGACACTGAGATTGCCGAATACATCACATAGGCGAAACCAAGACTACTGTATATACAACACATAGGAGATACAGAGACTGCTGTATATATCACATAGGAGACATTGGGGCCGCAACATATACATCACATAGAAGATACTGGAGCACATACATCACAGGAGACGCTAGGGGCACATATGTGTCACCCTGGACTGGATGCCACAAATATAATAAAGCTGTGTCTGAGAGCAAGGGGGAGGTCCTCTAGTCAAGGACCATTAGCATGCAGCACCTCCTGTCCCAGACCAGTAGGGGGAGCAGGCTGCCCCTATAAAAGCTGGAGCTGGGGGCAGGGTTAGAGAGAACTGGACAACCTGTCTTTGGACTGAGAGGTGTCCCAGAGCAGGGACAGACAGTTGTGTTGCAGCCTAAGAGGACGTGTGGCAGTAGGAGAGCCACGAGCCAGGGACAAAAAGCGAAGTGAGCCTGTCCTGGCAGATAAAGCAACTAATCTACCAGACTTTGGTGTCTGAGGCTGGGAGGATTCCAGGTCCTACAGCAGATAACCAGTCCGCAGGGGACTGTATGTTCCTTGGCCTAAGAAGCCCGGAGGCTCCGCCACACCAGAAGGGACCAGCACTGCCGTATCAGGCCGGGAGTAGAAAGGAACCCAAGCTGCAAGCCATACGGGCGAGAGGACACGGTGAGCTCAGGAATGTGGGCTGTTACACTACCAGAAGGGAAATAGCCAGAAGGAGCACAGAGAGCACGGTAGGCCTACACCCTCACCCTGACCAGGGCCAGCCTCCCACTTGTTCTCAGACATCCAGGCCCCCTCCTAGCCGGGCCTGTTTCTGGGTCATATTACCTGTTCTAATAAAGACCCTGAACTGTTTAAGAGGCCTCCGTTTCCTGGCTATCGCGGTCGGAATCGTCCCCTCCATCATCCATTATATATACTGCCCTGGGGCCATACTCCTCCCGTGGGGAGTTGAACTATTCAGTGCTGCACATTTATATCAGCCCCAGCGGTCTGCACTGCAGTGGCGGTTAGCCCTAACCGCAATCCACGGGTGGCGTAGTCGGACATTACCTACAGCACATAGCAGACTACCACTGGTCTGACCACCCTGAGCCACAGAACCGGGTCGCCACTACTACCCCCATCGTTTCCCTGTTGCCCGGCTCCGAGTGCCCCACGGACCAGGGGGTGAGTCAGCTTTGGCGTAGTCGGCAGGATTGTAACCAACCCGCCACAAACGGGTATTGCGTGCCTGAAAAAGACTGTGCACGTACCTGAAGAAGAGGTTTCCCGCCATTTTCAGCCGTCTCCCGCCATCTTCCGTCGGTTCCCGCCGTCTTCAGCCGTTTTCCCGCCATCGGACGCCATCTTCAGGACGCCGCGCGGGAAGAAGAGGGGCGTGGACGTCCAAACCACGCGAGACCCGAAGCTCCGCCCCACGCACCGACGCTGCGCAAGGTCCTGGAAGGGAGAGAGAGCGACGCTGACGTCACCAGGACGCGACGCAAGGTCCTTGTCCGGAACAGCACCAGCGGAGCCGCGGCCTACAGAAGAGGATCGTCGGAAGGTAGGCCACGCTTAACTAGGGGGGAGGAAGATGTCGGACACGGAGGCGCCCACTACCACCAGTGCAGCTGCAGCAGCGGTGATGCCATTTTCCCTGCGCTACATCCCTGGGGCGGCCTGGCTGCCTAAGTATTCAGGGGAGCCCCATGCCCTAACTGACTTTAAGGAGAGGCTGTACAGTTTGTTCCAAGTTTACCCCCTGACAGAGGAACAGAGGATTAGCATACTGACAGGGCAGTTAACTGGCTCAGCCCAGCGGGAGGTAAAGTCATGGCCCGCTGAGGAGAAAAGGACCGTAAAGGACATTCTGGCCCAGCTGCGGGGTACCTTTGATACACGTACCTCCGCTGAAATTAAAATGCGGTTCTACGGATGTAAGCAGCGGGCACAGGACAGCATCAGAGACTATGCCCTAAATTTGCAGGAAGCCTTGAGAGCCATCAAACAAGCTGACCCTGGCAGCGTGCAGGATACGGATAAGCTACTAACAGAACAGATCATAGAAGGTCTGCTGTCTAGCGCCCACAGGACTCAGCTGCGCCTCATGTTCTTTCAGAACCCTGACCTGACCTTTGCCCAATTCTAGGACAGTGCCATAAGGGTGCTCCGTGAACCCGCAACAAGTGGAGCTATAAATCCCCGGCGCCCTGCTCTCACCTACTACCAGGAGGCGGCGCCCTCCTCTATGGACTCTGTGGGGACCGATGCACAGGCCCTGAACCAAGCCCCGTCGAAAGATCTGCATCACCAAGTCCAGGAGCTGACCAGGAGCGTCGCGGCGTTGACCAGGACCGTCCAGGCGTTACAAGTGGACCCGTCAAGACCCATCGAGTTGGCTTCAAGTCCGGAGGATGTCCCGTGGCGTCGACAGAGGAGGACCCCGTCGTTCCGAGGGAGGCCCACAGACCGCTACGCAGAGGATGGACAGTCCATTTGCCGTCGATGCAACCAGCCCGCACACATTTCCAGGTACTGTAATTTAAAAGGGTCCATCCTGGGGCAGAGGGCCAACCCCCAGGCATAAGATCACCAGGCCCTTATAATTGGCGTGATAAGTACGTTGGGGGGCGCCCGGTTTTACCCGTGGTGCTGGACGGTATCCCCATGAGCGCCTTGCTGGATACTGGGTCGCAAGTAACTATTATCCCTTATGTACTTTTTAAGCAGTATTGGACTGATGCTGATATAAGACGGTATCCAGACAGTGACTTGAGCATCATCGCCAGTAATGGCTTGCCTGTGCCGCAGATGGGGTTCAAGGAGATGACCATTAAAATTGGTAAAGTTGAACTACCGGCACAGGGAGTGATTATTGTGGACATTGACCGTCGTGAAAGTCACCCTAAAATAACTGTGAGTACTAACGTGATTGAAAATTGTCTTTCAGAAGTAATTGTAATTCTACAACAGGTGGCGGTGAATGCTAGTTCCAGCCAACAGAGAGTCCTCAACAAGGAGATAAAAGCCCTGATGAGACGGCAGCAGGTATAACTGTCTGGTGGTGAGATCGGTAGCGTAAGACTGAGTGACCCATTCCCAATTTCCATGCCTCCCAAAAGTGAAATGATGATCTGGTGTCGGACTGCAATCGGGTTGAGAGGTAGAGACTACCAAGCCATGGTAGAACCTGTGTACTCAGACAGCAGGCCCACCATTTTGACAGCCCGGGGGGTGGTTGATGTCCGTCATGGGAGGGTGCCCGTTCACATTCTCAACATTGGGGAGAGAGAGCTACACTTACCCAGGTACGCTACACTTGCCAAACTGTCTGCTGTCGAACACAAAGCTATCAGGGCCGTGGAGCCTTTGCCTCCATCTCCACAGGCGGAGGGTAATGGCTCCCAGAAACAAAAGGAGGACTGGTGCCAGAAACTCCATGTGGGTGCTGACTCCACTCCCCTGCACCAAAAACAAGGAGTCTACCGGGTGGTCCAGGAGTACAAGAGAATTTTTAGTAAGCACCCGCTAGACTTCGGCAGAGTAAAAGGGATAGAACACCATATCCCCACAGGGAGCCACCCACCAATAAAAGAGAGACACAGACCTGTATCCCCTGCACATTATCAGAACGCCAAGGGTATGCTGAGGGAAATGAAAGAAGCTGGGGTCATTAGGGATAGCTGTAGCCCCTGGGCAGCCCCCTTGGTTCTGGTAAAAAAGAAAGACGGCACCATGAGAATGTGCGTGGACTATAGACAAATCAAACGTATCACCCACAAAGACGCATATCCGCTGCCTAGAATAGAAGAGTCTTTAGCCGCACTAAAATCAGCTAACTTCTTTTTTACTTTGGACCTTACTATCGGGTACTGGCAGGTCCCTGTGCCAGAGGCTGACAAGGAGAAGACCGCCTTCACCACCCCGATGGGACTGAGCGAGTTCAACTGTATGCCCTTTGGGCACTGCAATGCACCAGGGACCTTCCAGAGGCTGATGGAATGCTGTCTAGGGCACCGAAACTTCGAGACGGTCCTCCTTTACCTGGACGACGTGATCGTCTATTTGAAGACTTACGAGGACCATCTAAAGCACCTGGCCGAGGTGTTCGAAGCCCTGGCAGGCTATGGCCTGAAGGTGAAACCATCAAAGTGTCACCTGTTGAAACCGAAGGTCCATTACCTAGGGCACGTGGTAAGTGCGGAAGCAGTAGCCCCCGACTCCGATAAGGTCACAGCAATCAAGAGCTGGCCAAGCCCCTCGAGCATCAAAGAAGTGAGGCAATTCCTCGGGTTGGTAGGCTACTACCGAAGGTTCATCCCCGGGTTCACTAAGATGGCAGCTCCTATGCAGGACCTCCTGATAGGACAGTCTAAGTCCAGAAGCCAAAAGCCACCCTTCAAGTGGGATAAACCGGAAGAGGAGTCCTTCCGCCAGTTGAAGATGGCCCTCACAGGGGATGAGATCCTGGCCTACCCTGATTATGGCCAGCCTTTTATTCTCCACACAGACGCCAGTAATGTGGGACTGGGAGCCGTACTGTCACAAAACCAACAGGGCAGAGAAAGGGTGATCGCGTACGCCAGCCGGAAGCTGAGGCCCACCGAGAGGAACCCGGAGAATTACAGCTCCTTCAAGCTAGAATTCTTGGCGGTGGTGCGGGCCGTAACGGAACGCTTCAAGCATTACCTGGCCTCCGCAAAGTTCACTGTGTACACGGACAACAACCCGTTAGCACACCTAGACAGTGCAAGACTTGGTGCCCTGGAACAGCGGTGGATGGCCCGTCTCTCAAATTATGACTTCGTGATCAAGTACCGGGCAGGCAAAACCAATGCCAATGCTGACGCCCTGTCGAGAATGCCTCACTTACCTGAAGGTGACGAAGACCCAGAAGAGCTGGATTAGGTAGAACTCCCCGCGTTTCACCGGTATGGGGCCGCTCAATATTCCCATCGCGTGAAGGAGGAAGATTTAACAACCGTTATGATCAACCCCCTACCTCACCACAGCTGGGCCGAGACCCAAGATAGTGATCCTGCGATCTGCCTGGTGAAAGATCTGCTGACCCAGGAAGACGCCCGCTTAGATCCGGATGCTCCAGAGGAAGCCAAGCAGCTATGGAAAGAGAAGAGCAAGCTGTTCCTCTATGAAGGCAAGCTGTGCAGAAGTCTTGTCAACCACCGGACACACGAGCTGACCTGGCAAGTCGTGGTCCCAAGGCGGGATGCAGTTATGGTCCTGGGGGCTTACCATGACAGAGCGGGGCACTTCGGTTGGAAGAAACTGGAGTTCCTGCTAAGAGGACGGTTCTTTTGGGTCGGCATGAGAGGGGCTGTAGAGAAGTGGTGCAGGGACTGTGGCCCTTGTAACTTAAGGAGAAAAGACTGCACCAGCCAGAAGACACCCTTGAAGCCCATCGTCACCCAGCAGCCTCTTGAGCTGGTAGCTCTGGACCACGTCAAATTGGCTCCAAGCCGGTCAGGATACCTCTATGCCATGACAATCGTGGACCACTATTCCCGTTTTCTAGTGGTGGTCCCGGTAAAAGACTTGACAGCCCAAACGGCGGCCAGAGCCTTCCAGCAATACTTCTGCCGTCCAAACGGGTATCCGGAACAGGTCCTGACGGACCAGGGTCCAGCGTTCGAAGCTGAAATCTTCCAAGAGTTCTGCAACCTCTATGGCTGTAAGAAGATTCGGACAACGCCTTACCACCCACAAACCAACGGGATGTGTGAGAAAATGAACAATATAGTCATTGATCTCCTGAAGACGTTGCCCCTGGAGGAACGCAGCCTGTGGCCAGAAAAACTGCCGGACCTAATAGACTTATACAACGATATCCCGGTGAATGCTACAAACTGCACCCCGGCTTACCTGATGCAAGCCAGACCAGGTAAGCTGCCCATAGACCTGGAGATGGGAGACCTAACGCCTGACGACACCTCCCCGGATGCGAACTGGGATACGGAAAAGCAACTGCAGTACAAAAAGGTACAGGAGAGTGTGGAGAGGAGCCTGGCCCAGGTGAGAGAAAGGAAAGAAAGACTCTTCAACCAACACGCCCCTGCTGGTCCCCTAGAACCTGGTGAGCAGGTCCTGAAGCGAAAGAGAAGGCTACATAAGTTGGACGACCAGTGGGAAAGGGAACCCTACACCGTACTGCAGTCTGATCACGACAACCCAAAGGAGTGCGTGATCACCAAAGATGGAGGAGAAACCACTAGTACCGTCTCCAGAGACCACCTAAAAAGGTGCCCCGAGCAACTCCGTAGTGCAGAAGAGGACCAAAGTGACCTTGAACCCGCAGAGGACAAGGAAGAAATGATCAGCACCATTCTCAGAGAGTTCCCTCAGTCCTGGACTCGAATAAACGATGCCATAGTGGTACCCGTCCTGCATTTCCTGCAACCGGCTCAGCAACAACCTACACCAGAGCCGAAGGTGAAGAAGAGCAAGCAGTTCCAGAGACAGAAAAGCTGGTACCAGCAGCCCAGGAGAATCAACCCTCTGCTGACAGTGAGCCTGCCATGCCTGCGGTAATCCAAAGGACCCGCAGACAGCTGCCTGCCCTACCTGTACACCAAGCTGGTAGCAGTACCCCTAACGCTAGTGGGGAAAGCCAGGTCGGTCCACCACCAGACAGTGGGCTACGCAGGTCAACCAGGAGCACAAAGGGGCAGATACCCGCTCGCTGGAAAATATAGGGTGCACTAAAACTGTAAATAACCCTGTTGCCAAGTGTTGAAATGTTTGCAAAGTTACATGCATGATTAGTAATTGTGTATTTCAGTTTCTTACAGTTACCGTACGGACTCAAAGGTTATGGACTTTTAATAACCGGGACTTTGTATGGACTGCATTCGGAGCCTGACCAAGGAATGAACTAAGACTGTAAAGGACTTGGGGTAGGACAGACCCCCACCTGGTTAAGGCTCCCCGTTGTGTTGGTAAAATGGACACCCAGTCACAGACCACACTGTGACCTTAAGAACTCAACCTGTGCGTCGTTTGTCTACTAATGTTTTGTGGTTATGCATATTACCTTTGTTTATTGTTTAGTCCCGAAGTACTAAATTTTACTAGGGGGGAATGTGTCACCCTGGCCTGGATGCCACAAATATAATAAAGCTGGGTCTGAGAGCAATGGGGGGGTCCTCTAGTCAAGGACCATTAGCATGCAGAACCTCCTGTCCCAGACCAGTAAGGGGAGCAGGCTGCCCCTATAAAAGCTGGAGCTGGGGGCAGGGTTAGAGAGAACTGGACAACCTGTCTCTGGATTGAGAGGTGTCCCAGAGCAGGGACAGACAGTTGTGTTGCAGCTTAAGAGGACGTGTGGCAGTAGGAGAGCCACGAGCCAGGGACAAAAGGCGAAGGGAGCCTGTCCTGGCAGATAAAGCAACTAATCTACCAGACTTTGGTGTCTGAGGCTGGGAGGATTCCAGGTCCTACAGCAGATAACCAGTCCGCAGGGGACTGTATGTTCCTTGGCCTAAGAAGCCCGGAGGCTCCGCCACACCAGAAGGGACCAGCACTGCCGTACCAGGCCGGGAGTAGAAAGGAACCCAAGTTGCAAGCCATACGGGCGAGAGGACACGGTGAGCTCAGGAACGTGGGCTGTTACACTACCAGAAGGGAAATAGCCAAAAGGAGCACAGAGAGCACGGTAGGCCTACACCCTCACCCTGACCAGGGCCAGCCTTCCACTTGTTCTCAGACATCCAGGCCCCCTCCTAGCCGGGCCTGTTTCTGGGTCATATTACCTGTTCTAATAAAGATCCTGAACTGTTTAAGAGGCCTCCGTTTCCTGGCTATCGCGGTCGGAATCGTCCCCTTCGTCATCCATTATATATACTGCCCTGGGGCCATACTCCTCCCGTGGGGAGTTGAACTATTCAGTGCTGCACATTTATATCAGCCCCAGTGGTCTGCACTGCAGCGGCGGTTAGCCCTGACCGCAATCCACAGGTGGCGTAGTCGGACATTACCTACAGCACATAGCAGACTACCACTGGTCTGACCACCCTGAGCCATGGAACCGGGTCGCCACTACTACCCCCATCGTTTCCCTGTTGCCCGGCTCCGAGTGCCCCATGGCCCAGGGGGCGAGTCCCATACATCACATAGGATACACCGAGGCAAATACATCACAAGAGATGCTAAGGGCATATACATCACAGTAGGGTCTGAAGGCACATACATTACAGGAGACACTGGTGACTCATACATCACAGGAGGCGATGGGGGCACATACATCACATAGGATACACTGAGGCAAATATGTGTCACCCTGGCCTGGATGCCACAAGTATAATAAAGCTATGTCTGAGAGCAAGGGGGAGGCTCTCTAGTCAGGGGAACATTAGCATGCAGTACCTCCTGTCTCAGGCCAGTAGGGGGAGCAGGCTGCCCCTATAAAAGCTGGAACTGGGGGCAGGGTTAGAGAGAACTGGACGACCTGTCTCAGCACTGAGAAGTGTCCAGAGCAGAGAGGGACAGTTGTATTGCACCCTAAGAGGAAGTGTGGCAGTAGGAGAGCCACAAGCCAGAGACAAGAGGCGAAGTGAGCCTGTCTTGGCAAACAAAGAACTCCATTTTACCAGACTTTGGTGTCTGAGGCTGGGAGGATTCCACATCCCACAGCAGATAACCAGTCCGCAGGGGACTGTATGTTCCTTGGCCTAAGAAACCTGGAGGCTCTGCCACAACAGAAGGGACCAGTAAAGCCGTACCAGGCCGGGAGCTGAAAGGAACCCACGTCGCAGGCCATACAGGCGAGAATACACGGAAAGCTCGGAAACGTGGGCTGTTACCCTATAAGGAGGAGATAGCCAGAAGGAGCGCAGAAAGCACGGTAGGCCTACACCCTCACCCTGACCAGGGCCAATTTCCCAATTGCTCTCAGACATCCAGGTCCCCTCCTAGCCGGGACTGTTTGTGGGTCAGTTTACCTGTTCTAGTAAAGACCCTGGACTGCAACCTGTTGTCTGTGTGCTCCTTGCTCCTCCAGCACTATCAGCACTGGGACTCTCACCACCATCACTCCCACCATCCACTACACTGCCCTGGGGCTGCACTCTTCCCGTGGGGAGTCACATCACCTCAGCTGCATACATCATCAGCTCCAGCGGTCTGCCCTGCAGCGGCGGTTCCTAATGACCGCAAATCCACGGGTGGCGTAGTCGGACGTTATCAACAGCACATAGCAGACTACCATTGGTCTGACCATCCTGAGCCACGGAACCAGGTCACCACCACTACCCCCATCGTTTCCCTGTTGCCCGGCTCCGAGTGCCCCACGGCCCAGGGGGCGAGTCAGCTTTGGCGTAGTCGGCAGGATTGAGACCAACCCGCCACAAACAGGTATTGCGTGCCTGAAAAAGACTGTGCACTTACCTGAAAAGAGGTTTCCCGCAATCCGGAGCCGCTTCCCGCCATTTCCAGCCGTCTCCCGGCATCTTCCGTCGGTTCCCGCCATTTCGGCCGTTTTCCCGCCATCGGACGCCATCTTCAGGACGCCGCGCGGGAAGAAGAGGGGCGTGGACGTCCAAACGGCGCGAGACCTGCAGCTCCGCCCCACGCACCTGTGGCACCCCAGGGGTCTGGTTGCCACAGTAATGGGAATATTACGTCTGAGAGCAAGTGGGAGGTTTCTCTGGTCAGGAGCCCTAAGCATGCAACACTGCCCGCCCAGACCTGGGAGCGGAGGAATCTGCCCTTATAAACTGGGTCTGGGGCGAGATTAGGAGAGTCAGAGCCTGGAGAGGGAAAGCAAGAACTAGGAGCTCTGTAGGAGCAGGAGCGAGTGCCAGGGGCTGGAAGCCAGTTAGCTCGCCCTGGCTGAAGACACGAAGACCGGACACGGAGTCCGAGGCTGTGGGGACATCCAGGTCCAGCAGCAGAATCCAACCGGCAGGGGATTCCAGGTCCTCTGGCCATAGAAGCCCGGAGGCATGGTCACAAGAAAGGGACCAGCACCGCCATCGTGGAGCGGAGGCTAACAAGGCCCCAAGTCACCGGCCATACGGGTGAGCACCACACGGTACACTCAGGGACGTGGGCTACTTCTACCCGCATACAGCAAGGTAGCCAGGAAGAGTGCAGATAGACGGGGAGGCCTACAACTCCACCTGGCCAGGGGAAAACCTGCTTGCTCACAGACTGACCAGGCCTCTACTGCTAACCAGTACTCCCGGGAGGGTCTGCTTTATAACACCAGTAAAGACCCTGAACTGCACTGCACAGACTCTGAGTTGTTCCTGCTGCGCTCGTGCACCATCACTCCCATCATCCATACCAACTGCCCTGAGGCTATACTTCTCCCATGGGGAGTCATCCCATTCTTAGCTGCACACACAACACCGGCCTCAGCGGTCTGCCTTGCAGCGGCGGTCCCCACTGACCGCAATCCACGGGTGGCGTAGTTGGACCATCATCATACCAATAACCCTGCCACTGATTTGACCACCCTGGGCACGGACCGGGTCATCGCCACGGAGACTGCAACCCCCAGCGATCCGGCTCCGGGTATTCCCCGCACACACGTGCACGCACAACACAGGCCCAGGGGGCGAGTCAACTTTGGCGTAGTCGGCAGGATTCAAACCAACCCGCCACCAACGGGTATTGCGTGCCTGAAAAAGACTTTTTGCACTTACCTGAGAGAAGCTTCCCGCCATCCGCAGCCGTTTCTCGCCGTCTGCAGCCGTCTTCCCGCCATCCGGAGCTGTTTCCCGCCATCTTCAGTTGGTTCCCGCCATCCGGAGTCGGTTCCCGCCATCGGACGCCATCTTCAGGACCCCGCGCGGGAAGAAGAGGGGCGTGGACGCCGAAAGCGCGCGAGATCCGAAGCTCCGCTCCACGCACTGACGCTGCGCAAGGTCCTGGAAGGGAGAGAGAGCGACGCTGACGTCACAGGAGCGCGACGCAAGGTCCTCAACCCCGACGATCGACTGCGGAGCCACGGCCTACGGAAGAGGTTCATCGCAAGGTAGGCCACGGTCCACTAGGGGGGAAGGAGGATGTCGGATACAGACGGAAGCTCCACCGCCACAGCTGCCGTCAGCGCAACCGCTGCTGCGGTCATGCCATTCACCATGCCCTATATCCCGGGGGCAACCTGGCTACCCCAGTACTCAGGGGAGTCACATACCCTAAGTGACTTTAGGGAAAGACTGGATAGCCTCTTCCAGGTATACCCCCTCACGGAAGAGCAAAAAGTGAGCATCCTGGTGGCCCAGTTAATCGGGGCAGCCCAAAGGGAGGTAAAGTCCTGGCCACCTAGGAAGAAGAGGACTGTCAGAGAAATACTAGCCCGGCTGAAAGACACATTTGATACCCGAACCTCAGCCGAAATAAAACTCAGATTTTACGGGTGCAAACAACGGGCACACGAAAGTATAAGAGACTATGCTCTAAACCTACAAGAGGCCCTGAGAGCCATTAAGCAGGCAGACCCTGACAGCGTGGGGAATGAAGACAAGCTGTTGACCGAACAATTTATTGAGGGTCTACTGTGCAATGCCCACCGAACCCAGTTGCGGGCAATGTCCTTACAGGACCCTGACCTGGACTTTGCACAGTTCAAGGACAAAGCCATCCGGGTGCTCTGAGAACCGGCACCAGGTGGCGCTGTGACCCACAGGCGCCCTGCTATCACTTATCACCAGGACGCGGCGCCCTTGTCTGCAGAGCCTGTGGGAGCTGATGCGCAGGCTTTGAACAATAACCCGGCTACAGACCTGCACCACCAGGTCCAAGAGCTGACTAAGAGCGTTGCCGCGCTAACCAGGACTGTGCAGTCTTTACAGGTCTCTTCTCCAGGAAATATCCAGCTGGCATCCGGACCGGAGGACGTCCCGTGGCGCCAACTGAGGAGGACCCCACCGGCCAGAGGAAGACCCAGCGACCGATACAACGAGGACGGACAACCCATCTGCCGCCGCTGCAATCAACCCGGACATATGGCAAGGTACTGTCATTTAAACGGGCACAACCTGGGGTAGAGGGCCAACCCCCAGGCATAAGATCATCAGGCCCATCGAACTGGCGTGATAAATACGTAGGGGGATGTCCGGTCTTGCCTGTGGTACTGGATGGCATTCCTATGAGTGCCCTACTAGACACTGGGTCACAGGTGACTACCATCCCGTATGTGCTCTTCAAGCGGTACTGGAATGACTCGGACATAACCCGCTACCCAGATGACGACCTGAGCATTATCGCCAGCAATGGTCAGCCCGTGCCACAGATAGGATTTAAAGAGGTGACCATCAAGGTCGGTAAAGTTGAACTGCCAGCACAAGGACTGATCATTGTAGACATTGAACGTCGCGAGAGTCACCCAAACATAGGCCTACGTACTAACGTAATTGAAAATTGTCTTGCAGAGGTGATTCTTATTTTGCAACAGGTTGCCAAGAACGCCAGTTCCAGCCAGCAGCGTGTGCTCCAAAAGGAGATCCGGGCACTGATGAAGCGGCAACAAGTGGAATTATCTGGTAGTGAGATAGGTAGCGTGAGAATGTGTGACCCTTTCCCTATTGCCATGCCCCCGAAGAGTGAGATGATGATTTGGTGCCGGTCAGCTATTGGTCTGAGAGGTAGAGACTACCAAGCAATGGTGGAACCCATCTACTCAGACAGTAGGCCCACCATTTTGACAGCGCGGGGGGTGGTCGATGTACGCCATGGGAGGGTACCAGTCCACATCATAAACATCGGGGAGAGAGAAGTACACCTGCCCCGGTATGCCACGCTAGCCAAATTGTTCACCATAAACCATAACTCCGTACAGGCCGTGGAACCCTTGCCTCCATCTCAACCAGAGGAAGGTAACGGCTCTAAGAAACAAATGGGGGACTGGTGCCAGCAACTGCATTTGGGTACTGACTCCACTCCCTCACACCAAAAACAGGGAGTCTACCGGGTGGTTCAAGAGTACGAGAGAGTGTTTAGTAAACACCCGCTAGACTTTGGGCGAGTAAAGGGGGTAGAACATCACATCCCCATGGGAGACCATCCTCCCATAAAGGAGAGATACCGACCAGTACCCCCTGCACACTATCAGCACGCCAAGGGGATGTTAAAAGACATGAAGGAGGCTGGGGTAATCAGGGACAGCTGTATCCCCTGGGCAGCTCCACTAGTCTTAGTGAAAAAGAAAGACAACACCATGAGAATGTGTGTAGACTACAGGAAGGTCAACCGTATCACACACAAAGATGTGTACCCGTTACCAAGGATAGAAGAGTCCTTAGCTGCATTAAAATCTGCTAACTTCTTCTCTACTTTGGATCTCACTAGCGGGTACTGGCAGGTTCCTGTAGCAGAGGCGGACCGGGAGAAGACCGCATTCACCACCCCGATGGGACTCAGCGAATTTAACTGTATGCCGTTCGGGCTCTGCAACGCACCAGGAACCTTCCAACGGTTGATGGAATGCTGTCTGGGACACCGGAACTTCGAGACGGTCCTATTATACCTGGACGATGTCATCGTCTATTCCAAGACCTATGAGGACCATCTGGAACACCTGGCAGAAGTGTTTGAAACCCTGGCAAACTATGGCCTAAAGGTAAAACACTCAAAGTGTCATATACTGAAGCCAAAGGTACAGTACCTGGGACACGTGGTGAGTGCTGACGGAGTGGCTCTCGAGCCCGATAAGATCACCGTGATTAAAGACTGGCCAAGACCCTCCAGCATAAAGGAAGTGCGGCAGTTTCTCGGGTTGGTAGGCTACTACCGAAGATTCATTCCCGGTTTCACCAAAATGGCAGCTCCTATGCAGGACCTCCTGATAGGTCAATCCAGGAAGGCCAAAAACCAGAAGCCGCCCTTCAGGTGGGAAAAGCTGGAAGAGGAGTCATTCCGCCAGCTGAAGATGGCCCTCACGGGGGATGAAATCCTGGCGTACCCTGATTACAGCCAGCCCTTTATCCTCCACACGGACGCAAGCAACATCGGGCTAGGAGCCGTACTGTCCCAGATCCAGCAGGGGAGAGAACGGGTAATTGCTTACGCCAGCCGAAAACTGCGACCCACGGAAAGAAACCCTGAGAATTACAGCTCGTTCAAGCTAGAGTTCCTGGCAGTGGTGTGGGCAGTAACCGAACGTTTTAAGCATTACCTTGCCTCTTCCAGGTTCACCGTGTACACGGACAACAACCCGTTGACACACCTGGACCCTGCAAGACTGGGTGCCCTGGAGCAGAGATGGATGGCCCGCCTGTCCAATTATGAGTTCACGATCAAATACCGGGCAGGACGCCCCAATACCAATGCGGACGCCCTGTCCAGGATGCCAAACCTACCGGACGGAGGGGAAGATCCAGAAGAACTGGAAGAGGTAGAACTCCCTGCGTTCCACCGTCATGGGATTACCCAGTATTCCCACCGTGTGAGGGGCCAGCGATCCGCTACGTTCAACCCCTTACCCCACTACAACTGGGCAGAGACGCAAGACAGTGACCCCACAGTCCGTCTGGTGAAGGAGATGCTGACCCAGGCTGACGCCCGCCTGGACACAGACGCTCCGGAAGAGACCAAGCAACTGTGGACGGAAAAAGCAGACTGTTTCTCTACAAGGAGAAGTTGTGCCGCAGAATGGTCAATTCCCGGACACATGAACTTATCTGGCAGGTTGTGGTACCGAGACGGGATGCAGCTATGGTGCTGGAGGCCTACCACAATGGGGCAGGGCACTTCGGATGGAAGAAGCTGGAGTTCCTGCTGCGTGAACGGTTCTACTGGATAGGCATGAGAGGAGCCATTGAGAGATGGTGTAGAGACTGTGGCCCGTGCAATCTAAGAAGAAGGGACCGTGCCAGCCAGAGGACTCCCCTGCAGCCCATCATCACCAGGCAGCCGCTGGAACTGGTCGCTCTGGACCATGTTAAACTGGCTCCAAGCAGAAGCGGGTATGTCTACGCCCTAACCATCGTGGATCACTACTCCCGGTTCCTAGTGGTGGTCCCCGTCAAAGACTTAACAGCTCAAACAGCAGCTTGGGCCTTCCAGCAGCTTGGGCATTCCAGCAGCATTTCTGCCGCCCACACGGGTATCCGGAACATGTGTTGATAGACCAAGGACCAGCCTTCGAAGCGGAGGTCTTCCAGGAGTTTGGCAACCTGTACGGCTGCCGGAAGATAAGAACAACGCCCTATCACCCCCAAACCAATGGACTCTGCGAGAAGATGAACCAGGTGGTGATAGATCTGCTAAAAACATTGCCCCTGGAAGAACGCAGCCTGTGGCCTGAGAAACTGCCTGATCTGGTGGACCTGTATAACCACATCCCGGTAGGTTCCACCAACTGTACCCCGGCTTACCTAATGCGAGCAAGACCTGGTAAGCTGCCTGTTGACCTGGATATGGGAGTCCTGACACCCGAGGACACCTCGCCAGAGGCAGACTGGGATACAGAACGGCAGCAGCAGTACCGGAAAGTACAGGAGAGCGTCGAGCGAAGACTCTGTCAATCAAGAGAAAGGCAGGAGAGGACTTATAACCAACATGCTCCTGCTGTTCCCCTGGTACCTGGAGAGCAGGTCTTGCTTTATAACACCAGTAAAGACCCTGAACTGCACTGCACAGACTCTGAGTTGTTCCTGCTACGCTCGTGCACCATCACTCCCATCATCCATACCAACTGCCCTGAGGCTATACTTCTCCTGTGGGGAGTCATCCCATTCTTAGCTGCACACACAACACCGGCCTCAGCGGTCTGCCTTGCAGCGGCGGTCCCCACTGAACGCAATCCACGGGTGGCGTAGTCAGACCATCATCATACCAATAACCCTGCCACTGATTTGACCACCCTGAGCACGGACCGGGTCATCGCCACGGAGACTGCAACCCCCAGCGATCCGGCTCCGGGTATTCTCCGCACACACGTGCACGCACAACACAGGCCCAGGGGGCGAGTCACACCGACGCTGCGCAAGGTCCTGGAATGGAGAGAGAGCGACGCTGACATCACCAGGACGCGACGCAAGGTCCTCGCGCGGAGCAGCATCAGCGGAGCCGCGGCCTACAGAAGAGGATCGTCGGAAGGTAGGCCGCGCTTAACTAGGGGGGAGGAAGATGTCGGACACGAAGGCGCCCACTACCACCAACCCAGCTGCAGCAGCGGTGATGCCATTTTTCCTGCCCTACATCCCTGGAGCGGCCTGGCTGCCTAAGTATTCAGGGGAGCCCCATGCCCTAACTGACTTTAAGGAAAGGCTGTACAGTTTGTTCCAAGTCTACCCCCTGACAGAGGAACAGAAGGTCAGCATATTAACAGGGCAGTTAACTGGCGCAGCCCAAAGGGAGGTAAAATCATGGTCCACTGAGGAGAAAAGGACCGTGAAGGGTATTCTGGCCCGGCTGCGGGGTACCTTTCACACACGTACCTCCGCTGAAATTAAAATGAGTTTCTATGGATGTAAGCAACGGGCACAGGACAGCATCAGAGACTATGCCCTAAATTTGCAGGAAGCCCTGAGGGCCATCCAACAAGCTGACCCAGGCAGCGTGCAGGATACGGATAAGCTCCTAACAGAACAGATCATAGAAGGTCTGCTGTCTAGCGCCCACAGGACCCAGCTGCGCCTCATGTTCTTTCAGAACCCTGATCTGACATTTGCCCAATTCAAGGACAGGGCCATAAGGGTGCTCCGTGAACCCGCAACCAGTGGCGCTATAAACCCCCGACGTCCTGCTCTCACCTACCACCAGGAGGCAGCGCCCTCCCCTATGGACTCTGTGGGGGCTGATGCACAGGCCCTGAACCAAGCCCCGTCGAAAGATCTGCACCACCAAGTCCAGGAGCTGACCAGGAGGGTCGCGGCATTGACCAGAACCGTCCAGGCGTTACAAGTGGACCCGTCAAGACCCATCGAGCTGGCTTCAAGTCCGGAGGATGTCCCGTGGCGTCGACTGAGGAGGATCCCGTCGTTCCGAGGGAGGCCCACAGACCGCTACGCAGAGGATGGACAGCCCATTTGCCGTCGATGCAACCAGCCCGGACACATTTCCAGGTAATGAAATTTAAACGGGTCCAACCTAGGGCAGAGGGCCAACCCCCAGGCATAAGATCACCAGGCCCTTATAATTGGCGTGATAAGTACGTTGGAAGGCGCCCGGTTTTACCCGTGGTGCTGGACGGTATCCCCATGAGCGCCTTGCTGGATACTGGGTCGCAAGTAACCACTATCCCTTATGTACTTTTTAAGCAGTATTGGACTGATGCTGATATCACACGGTATCCAGACAGTAACTTGAGCATCATCGCCAGTAATGGCTTACCCGTGCCGCAGATGGGGTTCAAGGAGATGACCATTAAAATTGGTAAAGTTGAACTACCGGCACAGGGAGTGATTATTGTGGACATTGACCGTCGTGAAAGTCACCCTAAAATAACTGTGGGTACTAACGTGATTGAAAATTGTCTTTCAGAGGTAATTGTAATTCTACAACAGGTGGCGGTGAATGCTAGTTCCAGCCAACAGAGAGTCCTCAACAAGGAGATGTTGGAACCCAACATGGACAATATCTATCGTACGTGTAATATGAATGACTGAACTCACAATTTGATCCACAAACCCTGTATAGCACTAAAGTTCATCAAAAGACGACATCAAAGAGATTGACCATGTGCTGTGGAGTCATAAAACCTGTGAGGCAGGAAGACATTGTGTGTCCTGTGGTGTGGTACCTTTTGTTCTAGTGATAGAGTAAAGAGAGCACCTACATGGGAGATGGACATCTTGTCTGGCCTCTTCAAAGGTACATAACCCCTGTGGTGTTTGGATTACAAACCATTGTTCTTCAAGTTGACCTCTTATCTCCAAGCAAAATCCAGTTGAACCTGTCCTCGGGCCACTTGATACAAAGACCTTTTGGCTATATACCAGACGCCATCAGCAGGAAGATGAAGACCACTGCAATTATGTATGACCTCTGATACTCTTACCCATTCTAAACCTAAGAGCGCTACCTTCAGAAGAGTGTCTGCATCAGCAGCCATGTGCATGTTTCTGGAGAACTTCAAAGACTGTGACCTGATTGGATGGTACCATTATTTGGAGGTGTTACAGGGATGGGCAATGTGTGGGCCATGTCTGACTGTGTAACTGATATAAAGGTAGCACATCAAACTAGTTAGGCATTAGTATTCTTCTTATTATTCTTATTCTGCTTCTTCCCTCTTCCCATCTTCTACCATCCTCTCCTTTTACCCTTTCCCTTACATTGTTCCCTTGTCCTTTAGTTAGGTTTCCCTTATGTATGTTATTGTAAATATCCTATTTGTAATAAATCCCCTTTTAAAGATCCAGTAGATCTTGTTAATTAATATTAACTGGCACCCCAAAACTCAGCAGATTCTACAGAGATAAAAGCCCTGATGAGACGGCAGCAGGTAGAACAGTCTGGTGGTGAGATCGGTAGCGTAAGAATGAGTGACCCATTCCCCATTTTCATGTCTCCCAAAAGTGAAATGATGATCTGGTGTCGGACTGCAATCGGGTTGAGAGGTAGAGACTACCAAGCCATGGTAGAACCCGTGTACTCAGACAGCAGGCCCACCATTTTGACAGCCAGGGGGGTGGTTGATGTCTGCCATGGAAGGGTGCCCATTCGCATTCTCAACATTGGGGAGAGAGAGGTACACTTACCCAGGTACGCTACACTCGCCTAACTGTTTGTTGTCGAACACAAAGCTATCAGGGCCGTGGAACCCTTGCCTCCATCTCCTCAGGCGGAGGGTAATGGCTCCCAGAAACAAAAGGAGGACTGGTGCCAGAAACTCCATGTGGGTGCTGACTCCACTCCCCTGCACCAAGAGCAAGGAGTCTACCGGGTGGTACAGGAGTACAAGAGAGTCTTTAGTAAGCACCCGCTAGACTTCGGCAGAGTAAAAGGGATAGAACACCATATCCCCACAGGGAGCCACCCACCAATAAAAGAAAGACACAGGCCTGTACCCCCTGCACATTATCAGAACGCCAAGGGTATGCTGCGGGAAATGAAAGAAGCTGGGGTCATTAGAGATATCTGTAGCCCCTGGGCAGCCCCCCTGGTTCTGGTAAAAAAGAAAGACGGCACCATGAGAATGTGCGTGGACTATAGACAAATCAACCGTATCACCCACAAAGACGCATATCCGCTGCCTAGAATAGAGGAGTCTTTAGCCGCACTAAAATCAGCTAACTTCTTTTCTACTTTGGACCTTACTAGCGGGTACTGGCAGGTTCCTGTGGCAGAGACTGACAAGGAGAAGACCGCCTTCACCACCCCGAAGGGACTGAGCGAGTTCAATGCACCAGGAACCTTCCAGAGGCTGATGGAATGCTGTCTAGGGCACCGAAACTTCGAGACGGTCCTCCTTTACCTGGACGACGTGATCGTCTATTCGAAGACCTACGAGGACCATCTAAAGCACCTGGCCGAGGTGTTCGAAGCCCTGGCAGGCTATGGCCTGAAGGTGAAACCATCGAAGTGTCACCTGCTGAAACCAAAGGTCCACTACCTAGGGCACGTGGTAAGTGCGGAAGGAGTAGCCCCCGACCCTGACAATGTCACGGCAATCAAGAGCTGGCCAAGCCCCTCGAACATCAAAGAAGTGAGGCAGTTCCTCGGGTTGGTAGGCTACTACCGAAGGTTCATCCCCGGGTTCACTAAGATGGCAGCTCCTATGCAGGACCTCCTGATAGGACCGTCTAAGTCCAGAAGTCAAGAGCCACCCTTCAAGTGGGGTAAACCGGAAGAGGAGTCCTTCCAACAGTTGAAGATGGCCCTCACGGGGGATGAGATCCTGGCCTACCCTGATTATGGCCAGCCTTTTATCCTCCACACAGACGCCAGTAATGTGGGACTGGGAGCCGTACTGTCACAAAATCAACAGGGCAGAGAAAGGGTGATCGCGTACGCCAGCCGGAAGCTGAGGCCCACCGAGAGGAACCCGGAGAATTACAGCTCCTTCAAGCTAGAATTCTTGGCGGTGGTGTGGGCCGTAACGGAACGCTTCAAGCATTACCTGGCCTCCGCAAAGTTCACTGTGTACACGGACAACAACCCGTTAACACACCTAGACAGTACAAAACTTGGTGCCCTGGAACAGAGGTGGATGGCCCGTCTCTCCAATTATGACTTCGTGATCAAGTACCGGGCAGGCAAAACCAATGCCAACGCTGACGCCCTATTAAGAATGCCTCACTTACCTGAAGGTGACGAAGACCCAGAAGAGCTGGAGGAGGTAGAACTCCCCGCGTTTCACTGGTACGGAGCCGCTCAATGCTCCCACCGCGTGAAGGAGGAAGATCTAACCACCGTTATGATCAATCCTCTACCTCACCACAGCTGGGCCGAGACCCAAGATAGTGACCTTGCAGTCCGCCTGGTGAAAGATCTGCTGACCCAGGAAGATGCCCGCATAGATCCGGATGCTCCAGAGGAAGCCAAGCAGCTATGGAAAGAGAAGAGCAAGCTGTTCCTCTACGAAGGCAAGCTGTGCAGAAGGATTGTCAATCACCGGACGCACGAGCTGACCTGGCAAGTCGTGGTCCCAAGGCGGGATGCAGCTATGGTCCTGGGGGCTTACCATGACAGAGCGGGGCACTTCGGTTGGAAGAAACTGGAGTTCCTGCTAAGAGGACGGTTCTTTTGGGTCGGCATGAGAGGGGCTGTAGAGAAGTGGTGCAGAGACTGTGGCCCTTGTCACCTAAGGAGGAAGGACCGTGCCAGCCAGAAGACACCCTTGAGGCCCATCGTCACCACGCAGCCTCTTGAGCTGGTAGCTCTGGACCACGTCAAATTGGCTCCAAGCCGGTCAGGATACATCTATGCCCTGACAATCGTGGACCACTATTCCCGTTTTCTAGTGGTGGTCCCGGTAAAAGACTTGACAGCCCAAACGGCGGCCAGAGCCTTCCAGCAATACTTCTGCCGTCCAAACGGGTATCCGGAACAGGTCCTGACAGACCAGGGTCCAGCGTTCGAGGCTGAAATCTTCCAAGCGTTTTGCAACCTCTATGGCTGTAAGAAGATTCGGACAACGCCTTACCACCCACCAACCAACGGGATGTGTGAGAAGATGAACAATATAGTCATTGATCTCCTGAAGACGTTGCCCCTGGAGGAACGCAGCCTGTGGCCAGAAAAACTGCCGGACCTGATAGACTTATACAATCATATCCCGGTGAATGCTACAAACTGCACCCCGGCTTACCTGATGCGAGCCAGACCAGGTAAGCTGCCCGTAGACCTGGAGATGGGAGTCCTAACGCCTGAGGACACCTCCCTGGATGCGGACTGGAATACGGAAAGGCAACTGCAGTACAAGAAGGTACAGGAGAGTGTGGAGAGGAGCCTGGCCCAGGTGAGAGAAAGGCAAGAAAGACTCTTCAACCAACACGCCCCTGCTGGTCCCCTAGAACCTGGTGAGCAGGTCCTGAAGCGGAAGAGAAGGCTACATAAGTTGGACGACCAGTGGGAAAGGGAACCCTACACCGTACTGCAGTCTGATCACGACAACCCGAAGGTGTGCGTGATCACCAAGGACGGAGGAGAAACCACTAGTACCGTCTCCAGAGACCACCTCAAAAGGTGCCCCGAGCAACTCCGTAGTACAGAAGAGGATCAGAGTGACCTTGAACCCGCAGAGGACAAGGAAGAAATGATCAGCACCGTTCTCGGAGAGTTCCCTCAGTCCTGGACTCGAATAAACGATGCCATAGTGGTACCCGTCCTGCATTTCCTGCAACCGACTGAGCAACAACCTGCACCAGAGCCGGAAGGTGAAGAGGAGCAGGCAGTTCCAGAGGCAGAAGAGCCTGTACCAGCAGCCCAGGAGAATCAACCCTCTGCTGACAGTGAGCCTGCCATGCCTGCGGTAAGCCAAAGGACCCGCAGACAGCTGCCTGCCCTACCTGTACACCTAGCTGGTAGCTGTACCCCTAACACTAGTGGGGAAAGCCAGGTCGGTCCACCACCAGACAGTGGGTTAAGGAGATCAAGCAGGAGCACAAAGGGGCAGATACCCGCTCGCTGGAGAATATAGGATGCGCTAGAACTGTAAATAACCCTGTTACCAAATGTTGAAATGTTTGCCAAGTTACCTGCGTGATTATTAATAGTGTATTTCAATTTCTTGCAGTTACCGTACGGACTCAAAGGTTATGGACTTTTAATAACCGGGACTTTGTATGGACTGCTTTCGGAGCTTAACCAAGGAATGAACTAAGACTGTAAAGGACTTGGGGTAGGACAGACCCCCATCTGCTTAAGGCTCCCCGTTGTATTGGTGATATGGACACCCGGTCACAGACCACACTGTGACCTTAAGAACTCAAGCTGTGCGTCGTCTGTCTGTTAATGTTTTATGGTTATGCATATTGTCTTTGTTTATTGTTTAGTCCCGGAGTACTAAATTTTACTAGGGGGGAATGTGTCACCCTAGCCTGGATGCCACAAGTATAATAAAGCTGTGTCTGAGAGCAAGGGGGAGGTTCTCTAGTCAGGCTAACATTAGCATGCAGTACCTCCTGTCTCAGGCCAGTAGGGGGAGCAGGCTGCCCCTATAAAAGCTGGAACTGGGGGCAGGGTTAGAGAGAACTGGACGACCTGTCTCAGCACTGAGAAGTGTCCAGAGCAGAGAGGGACAGTTGTATTGCACCCTAAGAGGAAGTGTGGCAGTAGGAGAGCCACAAGCCAGAGACAAGAGGCGAAGTGAGCCTGTCTTGGCAGACAAAGAACTCCATTTTACCAGACTTTGGTGTCTGAGGCTGGGAGGATTCCACATCCCACAGCAGATAACCAGTCCGCAGGGGACTGTATGTTCCTTGGCCTAAGAAACCTGGAGGCTCTGCCACAACAGAAGGGACCAGTAAAGCCGTACCAGGCCGGGAGCAGAAAGGAACCCACGTCGCAGGCCATACAGGCGAGAATACACGTAAAGCTCGGAAACGTGGGCTGTTACCCTATAAGGAGGAGATAGCCAGAAGGAGCGCAGAAAGCACGGTAGGCCTACACCCTCACCCTGACCAGGGCCAATTTCCCAATTGCTCTCAGACATCCAGGTCCCCTCCTAGCCGGGACTGTTTGTGGGTCAGTTTACCTGTTCTAGTAAAGACCCTGGACTGCAACCTGTTGTCTGTGTGCTTCTTGCTCCTCCAGCGCTATCAGCACTGGGACTCTCACCACCATCACTCCCACCATCCACTACACTGCCCTGGGGTTGCACTCTTCCCGTGGGGAGTCACACCACCTCAGCTGCATACACCCTCAGCCCCAGCGGTCTGCCCTGCAGCGGCGGTTCCTAATGACCGCAAATCCACGGGTGGCGTAGTCAGACGTTATCAACAGCACATAGCAGACTACCATTGGTCTGACCACCCTGAGCCACGGAACCGGGTCGCCACCACTACCCCCATCGTTTCCCTGTTGCCCGGCTCCGAGTGCCCCACGGCCCAGGGGGCGAGTCAAATACATCACAAGAGATGCTAAGGGCATATACATTACAGGAGACGTTGGTGACTCATATGTGGCACCCCAGGGGTCTGGTTGCCACAGTAATAGAAATATTACGTCTGAGAGCAAGTGGGAGGTTTCTCTGGTCAGGAGCCCTTAAGCATGCAACACTTCCGGCCCAGACCTGGGAGGGGAGGAATCTGCCCTTATAAACTGGGTCTGGGGCGGGATTACTTGAGTCAGAGCCTGGAGACAGTTCCAGACACAGGGAAAGAAACAGCAGGAGCTCTGTAGGAGCTAGGAGCAGAAGACCAGGGGCTGGAAGCTAAGCAGAGATATAGCTCGCCCTGGCAGAAGAATCTGATAACCGGACACCGGAGTCCGAGGCTGTGGGGACTGATATCCACCCAGCAGCAGAAACCAGCCGGCAGGGGATTCCAGGTCCTCTGGCCATAGAAGCCCAGAGGCTCAGTCACAAGGAAGGGACCAGCACCGCCATCCAGGAGCGGAGGCTAACAGAAGGCCCCAAGTCACCAGCCATACGGGTGAGCACCACACGGTATACTCAGGGACGTGGGCTACTTCTACCCGCTTACAGCAAGGTAGCCAGAAAGAGTGCAGATAGACGGGGAGGCCTACAACTGCACCTGGCCAGGGCAACTCCTGTTTGCTCGCAGACTGACCAGGCCCCTTATGTTAGCCAGTACTCCCGGGAGGGTCTGCCTTAATATCACCAGTAAAGACCCTGAACTGCACTGCAAAGACTCTGAGTCATTCCTGCTTCATCGCCGCACCAGCACTACTAGTGCTGGGACTCCCGTGCACTATCACCCTCACCATCAACTACACTGCCCTGGGGCTCCACTCTTCCCGTGGGGAGTCACACTACCTCAGCTGCACACACCATCAGCCCCAGCGGTCTGCCTTGCAGTGGCGGTCCGCGCTGACCGCAATCCACGGGTGGCGTAGTCGGACAATTAACCTAAAATCCCCACAAAATACCGCCATCGGTCTGACCACCCTGAGCCACGGGACCGGGTCACCGCCACGGATTCTACAACCCCCAGAGACCCGGCTCCGGGTATCCCCCACATGTCCACACTAGGCCCAGGGGGCGAGTGACATACATCACAGGAGACGCTGGGGGCACATACATCACATAGGATACACCGAGGCAAATACATCACAAGAGATGCTAAGGGCATATACATCACAGTAGAGTCTGGAGGCACATACATCACAGGAGATGCTGGTGACTCATATCACAGGAGGCGCTGGAGCATATACATCACAGGAGGGGCTGGGGTCACATACATCACAGGAGACGCTGGGGGCACATACATCGCAGGAGGCGCTGGGGGCCTATACACCTTACAGGAGGGTCTGGGGACATATATACATCAAAGGAGGAGCAGGGGCTTCTGCTGCTTTTTTTGTCTGTGGTATTGGATGCGCTGACTCCACCCACAAAGTACATCCTGATGCTGGACATAATGCTTTATTTCATGCGCCTCAGAGTTAGCGTGCACACAGTGTCAGTGGCAATTCGAGGGCCAGCGATTGCCGGCCATCAACCCGATTACTGCGGTCCCTAGGAATCTGCCCAGGGAAAGCAGAGAAAACTACCCCTGCCTTAGGCAAATGATCCATGTGCAGTTCCATTAGGCTCCGTTCACATTACTGTCATGGCTTTGATTGCCATGTTCGCTTTAACGGTTCTGCTTTGTTTATAGGGGTTATCCAGGAGTATATATATTTTTTTACTATGTGCCTAAGAAATAACAGGCAGGTAGTTGCTAACTATCTGCCTGTTCTGCTCACCGCTGACCTCTGCAGGTGCAAAGCAGTCACAGACTGATGTCACATTGACAGAGCAGCTCTTCTTCTTCCGTTCTGCTCTGTTGACCAGGTTTATATTAGGCAAATTTATTAAAACTTTAGGAACCAATCAGATCCCAGCTCCCAACCTCAGCCTCTTTCTCCTTGGCCTCATAAAATAAGAAATGTTGAAGCCTTCGCACACGATTTGCAATATCTATTACCTTCTTGTACCCAGATGCTTTATAGCCGTCAGTATCATTGTACCGGCACATTTACCTGATAATATCGAGAAGGTTTTTTCTTTTTCCGGAGAATTTGCCGTAATGACTAACAGCAGCGATGTGTTTTGATCCGCCGCTCGCGCGTTATTACTGAGATCTCTTATCTCTTTATATAAGGATACGTGACAACAATCAGCTATTATCCTGTTGTTTTAACAGCCTCGTGGGTATTTATTATCTTTTTGGCAAGAGAAACGCCAAACATTTTACACCTAAATTGCTGAAAACATGAAAGCACTGCAAAAAATATGTTGATGAAACAAAGGAGAAGTGTTGTACCCACTTATATGCTGAGGACGACAGATGCAAACAAATGTAGAGAATCCCCCACATGGCTCATTCACCGTCTTTTTATAGACTTCAAAAAATGCAAAAACAACAATCTGCTTCCATCGCTTAAAGTGCACCCTACGCGATGGAGGCAGCCATGTTGTAGACTGTAGCAATGTTGTGAGAACAACTAAGTTACTTATCCTGTACTAATCCTGAGTTACATCCTGTATTATACTGCAGAGCTGCACTCACTATTCTGCTGGTGCAGTCACTGTGTACATACATTACATTACTAATCCTGAGTTGCATCCTGTATTATACTCCAGAGCTGCACTCACTATTCTGTGGTGCAGTCACTGTGTACATACATTATATTACTGATCCTGAGTTAAATCCTGTATTATACTGCAGAGCTGCACTCACTATTCTGCTGGTGTAGTCACTGTGTACATACATTACTTATCCTGTACGGATCCTGAGTTACATTCTGTATTATACTCCAGAGCTGCACTCACTATTCTGCTGGTGTAGTCACTGTGTACATACATTACATTACTGATCCTGAGTTACATTCTGTATTATACTCCAGAGCTGAAATCACTATTCTGCTGGTGCAGTCACTGTGTACATACATTACATTACTGATCCTGAGTTACATCCTGTATTGTACTCCAGAGCTGCACTCACTATTCTGCTGGTGCAGTCACTGTGTACATACATTACATTACTGATCCTGAGTTACATCCTGTATTATACTGCAGAGCTGCACTCACTATTCTGCTGGTGTAGTCACTGTGTACATACATTATATTACTGATCCTGAGTTAAATCCTGTATTATACTGCAGAGCTGCACTCACTATTCCGCTGGTGTAGTCACTGTGTACATACATTACTTATCCTGTACTGATCCTGAGTTACATCCTGTATTATACCCCAGAGCTGCACTCACTATTCTGCTGGTGTAGTCACTGTGTACATACATTACATTACTGATCCTGAGTTACATGCTGTATTATACTCCAGAGCTGCACTCACTATTCTGCTGGTGCAGTCACTGTGTACATACATTACTTATCCTGTACTGATCCTGAGTTACATCCTGTTTTATACCCCAGAGCTGCACTCACTATTCTGCTGGTGTAGTCACTGTGTACATACATTACATTACTGATCCTGAGTTACATCCTGTATTATACTCCAGAGCTGCACTCACTATTCTGCTGGTGCAGTCACTGTGTACATACATTACATTACTGATCTTGAGTTACATCCTGTATTATACTCCAGAGCTGCACTCACTATTCTGCTGGTGCAGTCCCTGTGTACATATATTACAATACTGATCCTGAGTTACATCCTGTATTATACTCCAGAGCTGCACTCACTATTCTGCTAGTGCAGTCCCTGTGTACATACATTACATTACTGATCCTGAGTTACATCCTGTATTATACTGCAGAGCTGCACTCACTATTCTGCTGGTGCAGTCACTGTGTACATACATTACTTATCCTGTACTGATCCTGAGTTACATCCTGTATTATACCCCAGAGCTGCACTCACTATTCTGCTGGAGTAGTCACTGTGTACATACATTACATTACTGATCCTGTACTGATCCTGAGTTACATTCTGTATTATACTCCAGAGCTGCACTCACTATTCTGCTGGTGTAGTCACTGTGTACATGCATTACATTACTTTTCCTGTACTGATCCTGAGTTACATCCTGTATTATACTGCAGAGCTGCACTCACTATTCTGCTGGTGGAGTCTCTGTGTACATACATTACATTACTGATCCTGAGTTACATCCTGTATTATACTCCAGAGCTGCACTCACTATTCCGCTGGTGCAGTCACTGTGTACATACATTACATTACTGACCCTGTACTGATCCTGAGTTACATCCTGTATTATACTCCAGAGCTGCACTCACTATTCTGCTGGTGCAGTCACTGTGTACATACATTACATTATTGTTCCTGTACTGATCCTGAGTTACCTCCTGTATTATACTCCAGAGCTGCACTCACTATTCTGCTGGTGCAGTCACTGTGTACATACATTACATTACTGATCCTGTACTGATCCTGAGTTACCTCCTGTATTATACTCCAGAGCTGCACTCACTATTCTTCTGGTGCAGTGACTGTGTACATACATTACATTACTGATCCTGAGTTATATCCTGTATTATACTCCAGAGCTGCACTCACTATTCCGCTGGTGCAGTCACTGTGTACATACATTACATTACTGATCCTGAGTTACATCCTGTATTATACTCCAGAGCTGCACTTACTATTCTGCTGGTGCAGTCACTGTGTACATACATTACAATACTGATCCTGAGTTACATCCTGTATTATACTCCAGAGCTGCACTCACTATTCTGCTGGTGCAGTCACTGTGTACATACATTACATTACTGATCCTGAGTTACCTCCTGTAGATCTTTTTATTATAAAAATGAAAAACATAACAATAATAATAACAGAAACATAACAAAATTAATAACCACAAAATAAACAATGTAATGAAACTGGTCCAGCCGCTCCCTCTCCCCTCACACACATATTATACATATATATAGAATAAACAACTACTTACACTATGACATCTGGTCCGGTTACCAAACAAATAATAACAATACAATAAGTAAAATAAGCAATAGCCGACAAAATTATACACAAACTAATATACATATATATATATATATATATATATACATACAGTATATATTTTTTTATAAATAATATAAAATAAATACTTACTATACAAATATATACAGGACAAAACAAAACATCCCACACTCGAGCCCACCAGTCCCAACCCCGGCACTGACCTGAGAGCTTGTCCTGCGTCTCATGCCTCAGTCCATGTCCAACGTCCATAGGCCAGATCAGGCAGTGCCAGTTTTTCACCCAAATAATCAGTGTCCCACAAGATGAACCCACCTCCCCACTTTACCCACCACCCAACCTAACACCTACACCCAAATCCATATCATTATAAATAATATATACATAAACAAACAATACAATAACAAACAATACAATAACCACAACTGACAAAGCCCAAGTTCGGCGCCTACAGCCCTACATCACTGTCTACTGATCAAAACAAAACAAAAATCTATGGTGTCAGCAGCAGCCCACCACCAGGAGAGGAGATCACCAGACTAGGGCACACTAAAAGAAAAGCCCTTCCAGAGGAGAGCGGCCCTATGTGTGCCCAGTCTCTCATACTACAGAGAACGCACCTTCACCAGGTCACCGAGTATGGTCCTAAACACATCGTCCACTGGGAGGATTTTCCGTTGCGTCGATACTAAGCACCGTGCGTTCCACGTGTGATACCTAACCACTGTGCTAACTAGAAATAAGGTGCAGCGGTCCCGATCACCCAGGTCTCCGAATGCTCCATAGGCCCATTCCGCATAAGAGAGACCGGCCAGCCGGGGCCAGCCAATGGAAGCGCCCACCCTGTTGTACACCTCTGTGTTAAAGGGACAACGAAGCAGGAAGTGGTCCATGCTTTCTAGCATGGTACCACAATGCTCCCGAGGACAGTTCCTGTCCTCAGAGCTCCTACACTTCAGATTGTCCCTCACACACAGTTTCCCTTTGAAGCAGCGCCAAGCCAAGTCCCAAAACTTTGAGGAGATCCTGATAGAATTCAAAAGATGCAGACCCACCCCAAGATCCCGACTTGGGCAATCCCTAAGCGCCAGAGGCCTCTGAAAATGGGTCAACAGAACCCTTTTGTCAAGGAGCTTCCTTGGCAGAGTCCTGACCTCCCACATTCCCAGACCCCACCGGCGAATTACCTTCAGAACCACGGTAGCGTAAGCCGGGAGATGTCCACGCGGTGTGCGTAGATCCTTCACTTGCCCTCCTGTCTCCCATTCCTGGAAGAAAGGCTGAAACCATCCCCTACAGGAGAATACCCACGGAGGAGCCCTCTCTTTCCAGAGGTTTGCAATATTGATCTTAATGAAGGTATTCACAAGGAATACCACAGGGTTGACCATACCCAACCCTCCTAGTCTCCTCGTACGGTAAGTAACCTCCCTCTTGACCAGGTTCAGTCTATTCCCCCATAACAGTTGGAAGAACAAACTGTAGACCCGAGTCCAGAGAGGCTCCAGCAAGATACACACACTGCCCAGATACTGTAGATCAGCAAAGGGAGCAGGTAAGTTTTGATCAGGTTTACCCTTTCCCTTAGGGTCAAAGCTCAACCCTTACATTGGTTCACCTTCTGAGTGGCAATCTCCAGCCTGCTGTCCCAATTTTGTTTGGGGTATTCCCCGTGACCAAATTCGATGCCAAGAACTTTTGCAGAGACTTTGGGTCCTGGAAGGGTGTCCGGGAGATCAAAACCAGAATCTCCTCCTTCCAGCCAGAGGCTCTCACACTTATCCCGGTTGATCTTGGACCCGGATGCCTCCGAGTAGCGATTTACCTCTGACATCAGCCATTCTGCCTCCCCATCAGAGGAAACAAAAACGGTGACGTCATCGGCATACGCCACCACTCTCAGAGTGGCTTCCCGTGCTGCCCGGTCCATCCCGATCCCAGCCAACGGTCCACGTTCCACCCTCCTAAGAAGTGGGTCAATCGCAAACACGTACAACAGCAGGCTCAAGGGACAACCCTGGCGAACACCACACCCAACCTCAAAAGAGCAGCCAATCCAACCGTCCACAAGCGGGAAACTCTCTGCCCCAGCGTACAAGGTCTTAAGCCAATCAACAAACCCCACCGACAGGCCATACCTCAGAAGGACAGACCAGAGGTACTCATGGTTAACCCGATCAAAAGCTTTTGCCTGGTCCAATGACAGCATGTACCCCTTCCAGTGGCCAGCCCTACCCTGCTCCACCGCCTCTTGGACACAGAGTACAGCACTAATTGTACTGCGGCCCGGAACAGAGCAATACTGGGCTCCCGAAAGGAGTCGGGGCACAAATTTCACCAGCCAATTAAACAGCACCTTTGCCAAAACCTTCCTGTCTGCATTGAGAAGCGCTATGGGACGCCAATTCTCAATGCAAGATGAGTCCTTACCCTTTGACAAGATGATCAGGGCAGACCTCCTCATTGGCTTTGGCAGAGTGCCCGAGGAAAGACACTCATTGAATACCTCAGTCAAGAGGGGAACCAAGACGTCCTTAAAGGTCTTATAGAATTCAGATGTTAAGCCATCTGGACAGGGAGATTTCTTTAGGGCAAGCCCTTCAATCGCCAACTTAACTTCCTCTTCCCTGATCATCTCTGTCAAAACGCTAAGAGAGGGGTCTACGCCTGGTTCGGGGACGGCTTTAGCCAGAAAAGCCGACATCTCATCCCAATCAAGATCCCTCTTCCCCAAGAGGTGCGAGTAGAAGTGTGGCACCCCAGGGGTCTGGTTGCCACAGTAATAGAAATGTTACGTCTGAGAGCAAGTGGGAGGTTTCTCTGGTCAGGAGCCCTAAGCATGCAACACCTACCGCCCAGACTTGGGAGGGGAGGAATCTGCCCTTATAAACTGGGTCTGGGGTGGGATTAGTTCAGTCAGAGTCTGGGAGTCAGATCCTGGAGAGGGAAAGTTACAGCAGGAGCTCTGTAGGAGCTAGGAGCAGAAAACCAGGGGCTGGAAGCTAAGCAGAGATATAGCTCGCCCTGGCAGAAGAATCTGATAACCGGACACCGGAGTCCGAGGCTGTGGGGACTGATATCCACCCAGCAGCAGAAACCAGCCGGCAGGGGATTCCAGGTCCTCTGGCCATAGAAGCCCGGAGGCTCAGTCACAAGGGAGGGACCAACACCGCCATCCAGGAGCGGAGCCTAACAGAAGGCCCCAAGTCACCAGCCATACGGGTGAGCACCACACGGTATACTCAGGAACGTGGGCTACTTCTACCCGCTTACAGCAAGGTAGCCAGAAAGAGTGCAGATAGACGGGGAGGCCTACAACTCCACCTGGCCAGGGGAACTCCTGTTTGCTTGCAGACTGACCAGGCCCCTTATGCTAGCCAGTACTCCCGGGAGGGTCTGCCTTAATATCACCAGTAAAGACCCTGAACTGCACTGCAAAGACTCTGAGTCGTTCCTGCTCATCGCCGCACCAGCACTACTAGTGCTGGGACGCCCGCGCACCATCACTCCCATCATCCACATTCCCTGCCCTGAGGCCATACTCCTCCCGAGGGGAGTTATCCCATCTTTTGCTGCGCACACCACACCAGCCTCAGCGGACTGCCTCGCAGCGGCGGTACACCCTGACCGCAATCCACGGGTGGCGTAGTCGGACAATTAACTTAAAACCCCTAAAACACCGCCATTGGCCTGACCACCCTGAGCCACGGGACCGGGTCACCGCCACGGATACTACAACCCCCAGAAGCCCGGTTCCGGGTGCCCCTCGGCCCAGGGGGCGAGTCAGAAGGATCTGACGACCTCCAGGATCCCTGATCTGGATCTTTTCAGGGACCCCGCAGTGTCAACCAGTCCTGTAACAACTTTACTATTCACTGACATCTTGCAGTTTCTGTAAGGGTCGGGCGAACGGTAGTTCCTATAATCCCTCTCAAAAACCAAAGATGCGTGTCTATCATACTGACACCTCATTAGCAAAGATTTCACTCTGGAGATCTCCTCGCGGCTACCTCCAGTTGAGACAAGATGCTCGAGTTTCCTCCTCAGGCTCTGATACAGGCGGTACCTGACCAGGCTCCTCAGGCTTGAGAGCTGACGGAAGAATCTCGCCACCCTTTTCTTGAACATCTCCCACCACTCTGACTTACTACTACAAAGATCCAGTAAGGGTACCTGGCTCTGAAGAAAATCCTCAAAGGACTGTCTTATCTCCGCTTCTTCCAAGAGAGACGAATTGTGCCTCCAAAAGCCTCTTCCCATCCGGGGGTCTCTGTAACATTCAGAGAAAACAAAATCAAACAGTGATCGGAGAACTTCACCTCAACAACAGATACTGCTGAAGAGACGGCTTCCTCCTTTAAATAAAACCTGTCTATCCTGGACCTACAGTTACCTCTATGATAGGTGAACCCCTCGTGGCCTGGGGTGTTCCAGATGTGGACATCCACCAGGCGAGCCTCACTAGCTATACTATTAAGGGCGACGCTATCATAAGTCAGCTTGTCTCTGGAACCTCCTCTATCTCGGGGCCTCGTGACAGTGTTGAAGTCCCCTCCAAAAACGACCTGCCGACTTGTAAAAAGGTAGGGCTTGATCCTCATAAAGAGACACTTCCAGTCCCACTAAGATTGGGGACCATAGATGTTAATGAGCCGAAGCTCCTGTCCCTTCATGAGGACATCTAATATCAGGCACCTCCCCATTTCTAACTCAATAACCCGTCGGCATTCTACCGGTGCAGTAAAAAGGACCGCCACTCCGCTGTACGGCTCAGCCACAAGAGACCAATAGGAGGGCACGAGTCTCCACTCCCTCTTTGCTTTAAACACCTCTGCCATATTTGACAGCCTGGTCTCTTGCAAAAAGAAAATATCAGCTTCAACTCGGCTGAGAAAATCAAAGGCCACAAATCTAGCCATATTTGACTTAATGCTGTCGACATTAATGGATGCCAGCGTCAACGGAGTGGGTACCGCCATCATTGGTGATTGAGTTAGATGGCTTTCTTCTTCCCACTCCCCTTATCCTCTGCCTCAGAGGAGGAATCCTTCCCCCTCTTTAATGACACAGAGGTGTCCATTCCCACATTTTTCCTTCTTTTTTCGTCCTCATCTCCGGACTCTGGGCCAGTCCCTCCCCCCAAGGACCTAGCATCCCCAGGAGAAGGAGACTCGGCGCCCCCTGTAAGCTCCGCCGAAGCCGAAACCTCACCCTCGGCCTCCTCCTCAGAGGAAGAGATGTTATCAAGGGCTTGGAACCGGTTAGAAAGACCAACCAGAGGGGAGTCAGTTTTACATTCCTTAGGTACCTTGGTCAGAGAGGGAGAAGATGTTTTATCTCCCTTCTTTCTCTTCTTTTTGGTGCCGAGCTTACGCTTGTCCTCTAGCCACCGCTTATTATCCTCATCCATACTTTCATAATGGGAGGATTCTGAGGCAGAGGCGGTTTCCCTGACCTCCTCATCCAACTCATCCCGGTAGTCTGGGGCGCGCCCCGCTCTCTCTCCTGTCTGCGCTTGTCTAGACGCCTCAGCTGGGCAGGCGTCTTTTTATTGCTTTTCTTCCCTGGCCCCTCAGCTCCCCCACCCCTGCTAGTCCCCTCCCCAGCAGAATCGGCTTCACGGCTTTCTCCCACCGGGGTCTCGACTGCATTAGCGAAGGAGCGAGGACAACAGCTGAATGGGTGACCTAACTCACCACACAGGTGGCACCTAATTTCCACACAAGAGGCAGCAAGATGGCCGACACCCCCACACAACGCGCATTTTTGCACGGTGCAGTTTGCACTGAAGTGTGTGGGGTCGCCGCACCTGTGACAGAGCTTCGATTGCCCCTGGTAGAAGACAAGGATACGATCCCTACCCAGGAAGGCAGATGATGGAATGTGGGCAACCGTACCACCTGAAACGTCCAGGCCCCTGACCAGATACCAAACTCGTCGCGGTTTTTCTTTGGCATCTCCACCACCTCTCCATACCGACCAAGCCACGTTATGATGTCATAACAAGAAAGCGACTCGTTACGAGTCATCACAGTCACTTTCTTGATTTGGTGTTGGCGAGACACTGCCTGAACGGCAAAGTCTCGCCAGCCGGGCTCATTTTTTGCCAACTCATAATTCGTCCAGAAGAGCTCAAGCCCCTCTGGCCGAACAAAGCTGACATCAAACTCAGGCATGGAATAGGGATGTATCAAGGCGTAGATGTCAATAGCCTTGAAGCCCATCCTCAGCAGGAGCTCCACAACTTTAGACCTTGGAGGACATGCATCACTGCCCCTCCACCTAAGACGGACCACATTCCTATGCACACTGCCTAGCCCGGCTGTTGGGAGGGAACACACTGTATCCCCCCCTTTTTGCTCTCGGAAGGCCCCGAGGACATGCCTCTCTATCCAGAAGGATAGATCAACCTCTCGACCCTCTACCATTAGTGATCTCTCCCCCTTCTTTAGAGCCTCCAGAAGGCGCCGTTGCAACATGCCGTCCCCAAAGCTCGGAGACGAGGAGGAGGAGGATGCCCTATTTGCCCCGGCGGTGACACTGGACAGGTGTTGCCACCACCGGGGGGGCAACCAGACCAGTGACTACATCAGCCCCAACAGCATCACCATTACCCACCTCCATCTCACCCTCCACCAAACCAGCAACCACACCACTGGACAAAGAATTGGCCTCATTCACACCCACCACCACATTCATTCCTGCTGGACCAGTAACAATGGTGGATGACATTTTGACCTCAGCATCATCAGGCGCAAGGGGCTCAGTCACCTCCATAGAACTGGAGGCGACCTCACCCCTGGTCTTATGTGTGCCCTCCAGATCATCAGTCGTTAATTTCCGCTGTTTTGCATTTGTAGAGATGCGCCGCTGATCTTTAGCTGTTGTGAGGCGCCGCTGATCTTTAGCATCAGGATCTTCCTGACCAGCGGCGCCAACACAAAATAACACTTTGGTGGGAGGACTGGAACTCTCAGCCTCAGCAGCCCCCTCACACTGCCGCCGCTTCTCAACTAAGTGATCAGCGGCAACAGCATTTAGAGGCGCCGAGGCTACCGGAGCTGCCCCCGACACCGGGCTGCTCCCCCTTCCCACTGAGGATCGTGGCCTGACCGAAAGCCCGCCGTCGGGCTGCCCTCACTATCCAGCCTCTCGACTGATGCACCTCCTGCTGCGTCCCCGCTACTACAAGCAGAGACGGAGCTCTGCGCCTCACTACCACTCTGTGTAATCTCCCCGCACCTTTGCACCGGATCCACAGCAGAACCCGGGCTGGGCTGGGCAACGGGGCTTATACAGCGAGCTGACCCTGCTGCCGATCAGGGGGTACAGCGAGGGGGGCATATACATAGCTTACCGCTTCCTGCAGCTTTGGCTTGACCTTCTTAGCCTTTTTGTGGCCCCTAGGTGCCTCTTCTGGTAGATCGTCACCAAGATGGAAGTTTTGGAGGCACACTGGGGACTCCAGGAGCTTTATTTCCACCATTAGCGCCCCTCCCTGGCCGCTGCTGTCACTGTCCTCCCCAGAGCCGGCAGAACTGCGACCGGATGTCATTGTCGCCTGTCCTGCAGGGACCAAGCTGCACGTGGCCTGCGGGTGACTTTGCAGGCTGCCAGGTGAGGCTTGCTGCCGGTCATCATCACACTCATCATTCACCTGGCTCTCAGGCTGCAGCCCCATCTGCCTTTGCTCTCTGTTATCAGCCATTTCTCTGAAGCGGTCTTCATTAACTAGTTTTTCCTTAAAAGGACCACTCTGCTCCCTGATGGTAGCTTTCCTTCGTTCCAGCAGATGAATCTCACTGGTGAGCCTCTTTACCTCCGCCTGGAGTTTAGCCTTCCTCGGTTTGGAGGCCCCTGCAGCTTTGGTGCTTGTGCAGCGCAGCTCCTCCCAAAGCCTCCTGACGAGCTTACTTGCATCTTCATACTCACGGAGGTGGATCATGACCCGGGAGGAGTAGGTGGACACAGACTCCTGGGGTCCCTGCAGCCCCCAACCCCCCTCAGTGAGGTCGGCCTCACCTCCGTGAGCTCTCAGCTTTCCTCTGGAAGTAGCACCATCATGCGCGCTGTCAGGCTTTTCCTCCATGTTGGAAGCCTTGCGGCTTCTAGGAGTCTCCACAGTCCCGGGGGGAGTAGCAGCCACATTGCTGCGACTCCTGGTGGAGCGTCTCACCCCGAGTCCTCCGATGTGCAGGCCGGTTGCTGGTTTCTTCTGCCCTCCACCGGCCTGGTTCGGGAAGCAGAAGCCTGGGACTTGGCTCCATCACTCATCCCAGGAAACCCACTCCCTCCCTGGGTAGGAGAGAGAGCAGATCCCCAGGTGGAGAGGTGTTGGTTCTCAGGAGAGCTGGAGCACACAGCAGAATCTGTAGCCACCACACCCGCAATCACCACAGTGAGCAACAGCTGATCAGAGCTGCACTCACTATTCTGCTGGTGCAGTCACTGTGTACATACATTATATTACTGATCCTGAGTTACATCCTGTATTATACTACAGAGCTGCACTCACTATTCTGCTGGTGTAGTCACTGTGTACATACATTACATTACTGATCCTCTACTGATCCTGAGTTACATCCTGTATTATACTCCAGAGCTGCACTCACTATTCTGCTTGTGCAGTCACTGTGTATATACATTACATTACTTATCCTGTACTAATCCTGAGTTACATCCTGTATTATACTCCAGAGCTGCACTCGCTATTCTGCTGGTGCAGTCACTGTGTACATTACATTACTGATCCTGTACTGATCCTGATTTACCTCCTGTAGTATACTCCAGAGCTGTACTCACTACTTTGCTGGTGCAGTCACTGTGTACATTACATTACTGATCCTGTACTGATCCTGATTTACCTCCTGTATTATTCTCCAGAGCTGCACTCATTATTCTGCTGGTGCAGTCACTGTGTACATACATTACATTACTGATCCTGTACTGATCCTGATTTATATCCTGTATTATACTTCAGAGCTGCAATCACTATTCTACTGGTGCAGTCACTGTGTACATACATTACATTACTGATCCTGTACTGATCCTGAGTTACCTCCTGTAGATCTTTTTATTATAAAAATGAAAAACATAACAATAATAATAACAGAAACATAACAAAATTAATAACAACAAAATAAACAATGTAATGAACCTGTTCCAGCCGCTCCCTCTCTCCTCACACACATATTATACATATATACAGAAAAATAACTACTTATGACTAGCCCAGGGGGATGGGTACAACTCGGTACCCGGGCCTTTGCCTGGCCTTGGGGATGTCGCGGTGGTCGGCTCCCGGGCCCGTACCCTGGGGTCAGCTTTTAAAAGGGGGATTATTTGTTAACTCTGTGAAAGTTTGTTACGCCACCTGTGGTTTCTGGTGAGAATCACCAGCGCTGCGGCAGTCTACTGAGGCCGGTGATAAGGCAGCTTGATGGTATAGCTCCCCACAGGTGGAGCTAGGCCTCAGGGCAACGTACGGAGAGGGGGATGCAGGATAGGTCAAACCCAGCCGGGTCAGATCAAGAACGGGGACAGACACGGTAGTCACTTCAGTACCTTTTACTGGTGGTGGTTCAGGCACATCCCGGAGCACTGTAGGGTGAAGGGTGCATATCAGGATCCTCCCCAATGAGCGGGTGTAGGGCCTCCTGTTTCTTGCTTCTGTGTAGTAAGTTTCTGACCTGCCTGAAGTTAGGCCTAACTTTATCTCTGTCCTGCATCGGCTGACGTTGTGGTAGGGCCTTCTCTTGGAGTGCACGCTCCCAGCTTACGGGGCCTATGTGTCTCCTGGCTCTGTTATGTATCAGCTCTCTGGTGAACCTGGGACATGTAGTTCTCCAGGGATTCCGGTTATGCCTTACTGGGTCGTAGAGATCCCGGTAAGCTCGGACCCGGTGTCCGGTTTATGTTTCGGGGTGAGCTGGGTAAGCTCCTCTGCCCCCACTGCTACTCACTTTCCACTCGCCTTCGGCCACGCTCGGGCCCTCACTAGGCTACTCATATTAACGGCAGCTTGCCGCGCTTCACCGATCTTATGGCGCCGGCACACCTTGAGCTCTAACTGAGCTACAACTGCGTCTGGACTATGCTTCAAGACCGCTGGAGGCCTAGCTTGCCTACACAGCAACCCACGTGCTTCTCCGCACACACAGCTTTTCACTCTCTGTGCACTCCAGACTAACTAACTGCCTAGCTCCACCTTCCCTATTTATATCCCTAACGGGCTCCCTCTGCTGGTCTGAGGTGGAAGGTGAAGATGTGTGAATGTTTATGGGGGCCTCTTGTGGAGGATTCCATCAATACACTCTTCTAGGATCTGTGGTACCAAGCGCAGCTGGGCGCCACATTCCCCCCTAGCAAAGCTCAGCACTCCTGGGCTGAAGTACATTTTAAAACAACAATAGTAAACATTAGCAATGCAATAACTCTTCCCTTTATGGGAGGCACATTTCTTAAATGTTGCATAATAACATAAACAAGTACAAAGCGTCCTCAGAATTCAAGTCTCTTATGGTGAGGTTCCCAGACAGGATGTCCATCTCACAGGGTTGAGTACTTGGTGGTTTGAGGGACCTGTCCCAAACCCTCAACGTAGGCCCTAGGGTGGCTGCAGGGCATGAAGATCCCGAGTTGGACCTCCAGTAGAGCCACTCCAGACAGGTTTTTCTTCTGAGGTCACCTAAAAGGGGCACTCCAGGGAGCAATTATATACAATGAATAGTTTTTGGGCTGCACATAGTCCTCAGCCACAAAGTTCTGTATGTAACAAAGAAAGTGTCCGTATCACTTAAACTGTTCAATAATAAAGCAAAATACAAAATAATATACATATGCATGAAAACACACAGAAATACAGTTTAATACCCCAGGGGTAACTATCTACACTTTTCACAGTTTAGCTATGTTACTGATTATACCTGACAGGGGGTTGACCTTTAGTACTATGAGTGGACCTGCGTGGTACTGGAATGCGTGAGACACTAATAGGTCCTCTACCTCCCAATGTGTCAGTACTAGGTGTGGAGGGGCTACAAGGCTGCATTGACCTCTCTACTGGACTGACAAGTTCACCATTGGCTGGGCCTTCTTGCTCTTCTCCTACCGGGGATCCTTCGTCCGGGGATTCTTCTTGAGCTGGCTCCTCTTCAGCACTTACAGGTAGTGTTGAGCCACCCCCGTAGTGTTCAAGTTCGGTTCGGTTCGTCAAACACCCGTGTGTTCGCCGAACTGTTCGTCGAACTGTTCGTCGAACACCTTCGAACACCGTTAAAACCAATGGCAGGCAAACAAAAACACATAGAAACACATAGAAAACACCTTCAAAGGTGTCCAAATGCTGACAAACTGCTCAGAAGACACAACTAACACATGGAAAAGTGACAAGTACATATAGTCATGCGAAAAGAAAAGAGGTGGAGGAGTAAAAGGAGGGGGAGACACAAATATAGGCATGTCATGCCGCTCTAAAATCCAAAAAGTGAGAAGCTGACACGTTCAGTCCGCTCCTGCCCGTGCCACCTCCGTGTCGCCGGGTTTGTGCCAGAGCCGCGGTGAACCCTGACGGCCAGCCCCCCTCTCCCAATACTGGTGCCTGTCCGCTGGTGGGTCGAGCGAGCCCCCCTGTGGTGGAGGCAGCTCTAAGCTTTTTAATTTAAATTGTCTCTCTAATTTGAATGAATACACTTTAAATCCATTTACAAGGATCTATTGGAGGGCAAGTCTCATGCCAGCAGCCACGTAATTCCAGCTCCAGTAGCGTCCACTAAAGCTGCTGCAGTTAAAAAGCTTTTATAAGGATCGAGCTCGGCTGTCCACCGCAAGGCATCCTACTGCCAGTCCCAGCCCCTATGCCTTGGGGTGCCTCCTGATGCTCTTCACTGAGTATCCCGTGGTCCCGAAGCATTTCCTTTGAAAAAATTAAGTGTCCAAACTACAGGTGGTGTAGCTTGCTTAACAGCCGGGATAATCCGCTGACTAGCAGACACTGCTACTAGGCACAAAGTATTTCCTGGGCTAGATGCAGTTAAAAATTTGTAATTAGATACTCTCGTTGGATGCTGAGAAAGCATTCCATAGAGTCTCCTGGCACGCCATATATGATTCTCTTAAAAAGCTTGGGGTAGGGGTCTAGGGGACCCTTTTATAGCCAAAATCACGGCCCTGTATCACAATACGTCACCTAGGCTGAAGATAAATGGAACTGTAGCACCCTGAGGGCTCGGTTGCTACAGAGGTATTGCACCTCACCCAGAGGTGTGATATCTCACTCTCAGGTAAGGATGGAGTGTGGATCAGGACCCGACACCTGCAAGCATTACACCACATTGCCGTGGGGCAGGGCGACCAATATGCCTCTGAGATGGGCACGACAGTCCCTGTCCCTGGCTGGAGTGGGGGGAGGGAACACTGAGGAAGGGGAACCCTGTAGTGCAGGAGCAGGGAGGAAGCAGTTCCTGGGTGCATTGAGAAGGGAGTATAAAAGGTGGGCACCATCTTAGTTCAGTGCAGAGAAGTCTGAGCAGAAGTGGCAGGGAGCAGGGGCTCTGCATGAGCTCTGCTCCGGAGGCGGGCCTAGTAACAGAGGCCCAGGCCTGGAAGAGGGAGAAGGAAGGAAGAGGAGCGGAGAAGGCTCCAGGAACGAGGAATGAAGGGATCCCAGGGGTGCGGATGGGCGAGTCGCCACCGCACGCCCGAATCCACCTGCGTGGAGGGGTCAGGCCAAAGGGGGAGACCGGTCCCCGAAACTAGTGGAGGCAGGAAACGACCCTCAGCTAGAAACCGGAGGCTCTGACATTTTATGTGGCGCAGCCCCTCGCTACACCCGCTAGGAAGGCACCACATAGGGTCAGGGAAACTGGCGCCAAGTTTACCAAGAGGAGGCCCGAGGCAGCCGGACAGAAGGGTTGGTAAGAAAGGCCAGACAAAGGACACACAAAGGGGGTCCTGTGAAGCGCTCCAAAGTTATCTGGGAGTTGTCTGAGACCCTCACCTGGTGAGCACAGTACGACGTGGGCAGCCGTTACCTGCAGACGTGGTCTGGATAATAAGAACTGTGAGTAAAGGCCCTGGACTGCATCACTGACTCCGTGTCGTTACTGCTGCTGCCCTGCACCATCACCCCCATCCTCCGCATACACTGCCCTGAGGCTATACTCCTCCCGTGGGGAGTTATGCTACGCTCTGCTGCACCCACAACACCAGCCTCAGCGGTCTGCCCTGCAGCGGCGGTTCACTCTGACCGCAATCCACGGGTGGCGTAGTCGGACATTTAAACATCAAAACCACATAAATAGTTCCGCCACTGGTTTGACCACCCTGAGCCACGGAACCGGGTCGCCGCCACGAAGACTACAACCACCAGCATCCACCAAAAAGGGTCCGGCTCCGGGTGTCCCAAGGCCCAGGGGGTGCATCAGAACATTTTCATTACCTTTCACAATCACCAATGGGACAAGGCAGGGATGTCCTCTGTCCCCTCTCTTATACATCCTAGTGACGGAGCACCTGCTCTCATCAATTCGCCATAACCCCAATATTAGGTGGATTGAGGTGGGAGGCACCGAGTACAAGTGCTCTCTATTTGCTGATGATGTCCTAGTATATATCACTCAATCACATATATCCATCCATGCTGTTATGGCTGAAATAGATCACTTTGTTACATGGTCAAATTTTAAAATCAATGCAGCAAAGTCTGAGGCCCTCGATGTCTCCCTCCCCAAATCCATATAGGATTCCATCCAGTCCAACTTTCCCTTTGCCTGGCCCTCAAAGGGTATCAAATACTTAGGAATTCCTATTCATAGAGACCTCTCCCATCTATGTTATCTTAATTTTGGGCCCTTTATTGAACAACTCCATACAGACCACGGTTGGCAAGTTAGAACTGTAAGATTCACTACGTGAACCACTGGTGTTTTGTGGAAAAGCACATGTACACTGTGTTCCAAATTATTATGCAAAAAGTGTTTAGGAGTGATAAGGGAAGAATTTGTTTGTTTGTCAGTTAAACTCATTGATGGTGATGTGTGTCAGGGCTCTTTATATCACTATAAGCAATTGCAGACACCTGTGCTAATTAGTTTGGCAGGTGTGTCCAATGAAAGGCAAGACTACTTAAGAAGGCTGTCTCACATTATTAAGCAGCCTACATTTTCTGCCAAAATGGGAAAGAAAAAGGATGTGTCGGCTGCTGAGAAGCAACAAATTGTGGAGTGTTTAGGTCAAGGCATGACTACAATCAACATTGTGCGATGATCAGGATGAAGTGTCTTGGCAATCAAGAAGTATGTAGCTGATTCACAGTACACACGTGTGCGTGCTGATAAGGGCAAATTGAGGACTCTTTCCTACAGGCAATTACATCAGGTTAAAAGAGCAGCGGCAAAAAAGCCTTGTCATAGCAGCAGACAAGTTTTTGAAGCTGCTGGTGCCTCCAACGTCCCCCGAACAACAAGATGCAGGGTCCTTCAGAGGTTTGCAGCTGTGCATACGCCATCCTGTCGACCTCCTCTATCCACTTCACACAAGCAGAAACGGCTCCAGTGGGCTAAACATTACATGAAGACTGATTTCAAAACTGTTTTGTTCACGGATGAGTGCCGTGCAGCGCTCGATGGTCCAGATGGATGGAGTGGAGGATGGCTGGTTGATGGACACCCCACGCAAACACGGCTACAGCGCCAACAAGGAGGAGGTGGAGTAATGTTTTGGGCTGGAATCATGGGGAGAGAGATTGTCGGCCCCTTTAGGATCCCTGAAGGCGCTAAAGATGAACTCCATAATGTATGTGGATTTTCTCAAACAGCACTTCCTGCCATGGTTCAAGAAGAAGAACCGTGTATTTCACAGCAAGATCATTTTTTTGCATGATAATGCACCATCTCATGCTGCACATAAAGCATCTGCATCTCTGGCTGATATGGGCATAAAAGGGGACAAACTTATGGTGTGACCCCCATGCTCCCCTGACCTCTACCCCATTCAGAACCTCTGGAGCATCATCAAAAGGAGTGTCTATGATGGCGGGAGGCAGTTCACATCTAAGCAACACCTCTGGGAGGGTATTCTGTCCTCATGCAAAACAATTGAAGCAGAAACCATCCAAAACCTGACAAATTCAATGGACGAGAGAGTTCAGAAGCTCCTTTCGAACAAGGGGTCCTATGTGAAAATGTAACATCACCTAGAATAAAGTTTTGAGTTGAAAACTGTTTGATTTCAGTTTCTAATAACCTGCTAATGCTTATAATTTCAAAAATGACCATTTTTTTGGTCTTTATTAAAATGAAAAGGTTGATCGAAAAGTTTGGGGGATCTAAGAGTGTGGCAACCCAGTAGTCATGATTACTTCGAATTCTGACAATATGAGGGTCATGTTGCAGGTAGTGCAGCAAGAAGGCACTTATGTGTCTTGCGCATCTCGGAGCCCCAAAATTATTTTCCGGGCTAGATGCAGCTAAAAATTATTATTAATTTTAAATCTGGTGGAGCTTAGTATAGATGGCCTAATAGGATCAGTGCTGCACACTGCTACAAAGCCCAAATTATTTTCCAGCCAAGATACAGATAAACATGATTAGTAATTTTAAATCTGGTGGAGCTTATTATAGATGGCCTAATAGAATCAGTGCTGCACACAGCTACAAAGCCCAAATTATTTTCCAGCCAAGATACAGATAAACATGATTAGTAATTTGAAAGCTTAAAACGGTTGGTAGGGTGATTTTAACCAATCATCAAGCTTTTACTCTCCCCAGGATGACACAGGGGTAGAAAAGTCGTTTCGGATCCATGATTTGTTCATCTTTATGAACGTGAGTCTGTCTACATTATCAGTGGAGAGCCGCGTGCGCTTATCTGTCAGCACACCACCAGCAACGCTGAACACACGTTCAGACAGAACGCTAGCTGCGGGGCATGACAAGATCTCCAAGGCGTAAGTGGCTAGCTCCGGCCATTTATCCAGATTGGAAGCCCAAAAAGAGCAAGGGTCCAGTGACACAGTCATGGCTTCAATGTTTACTTGGAGATACTCCTGTACCATCGTCTCTAGGCGTTGACTATGTGTCAGACTTCTTGTCTCCTGTGGCCTTGCAAAGGATGGGCTAAAAAAGTGGTGAAATGATTCCGCAAAATTGATGTTACCAGCAGATACTGTGGTTCTGTTACGGTTTGAGTGCTGAACACTTGACGGTCCCACGGTTGGCAAGTTGGAACTGTGAGATTCACTACGTGCACCACTGGTGTTTTGTGGAAAAGCACATGTAAGATTCTGCAACAGTCTCTGCTGATACTCCTGCATGCGTGCATCCCTTTCTATGGCAGGAATAATTTCGGCAAATTTACTTTTGTACCGGGGATCTAACAGTGTGGCAACCCAGTAGTCAGGATTATTTCTAATTCTCACAATTCGAGGGTCATGTTGCAGGTAGTGCAGCAAGAAGGCACTCATGTGTGTTGCGCATCCAGGAGCACCAAGTCCCTGTTGTGTTGGTAGCGAGGTAACAATCATGCTTCCTTCCTCTGTCCTCTCCCCCCAACCTCGCACAACAGAAATGTGATCAAGGTCTCCCTCATCTGATGAGTCTTCCATCAGTTCGTCCTCCACTTCTTCCTGGGCTCCTGCACCTTCCTCACTAGTTTGGCTGCTACCATGCGCCCTGGTAAAACCATCTCCCCCACCCTCACATGCCTGCCGCTTTGGTGCTGCAGACCGTCTGGACCTTGCAGATGTTAGCCCTTCCGCATACAACTCCTCCTCCTCTACTTCCTCCACCTCCTCTTGTGCCACCACCTGACTCCGAATTCTGTTTAACATGTGCTCCAGCATGTAAATCACCGGAATAGTCATGCTGATAATGGCATCGTCAGCACTAAACATCTTCGTCGCCATTTCAAAACTGTGCAGAAGGGTGCATAGGTCCCTGATCTGAGACCACTCCTCCAGCGTGATTTGCCCCACCTCTGGATCTCGTTGGCCCAGGCTATACGCCAGAACGTATTGCACCAGGGCTTGTCGGTGCTGCCACAGTCGCTGCAACATGTGCAGAGTTGAATTCCACCGGGTAGGCACATCGCATTTTAGCCGGTGAAGTGGCAGGCCCAACGACTTCTGTAGAGATGTAAGTCGCTGAGCTGCGGGATGCGAACGGCGGAAGTGAGCACACAGCGACCATGCCCTCTGCAGAAGGCCATCTAGTCTGGGATAGTGGGCTAAAAATTGCTGGACAACCAGGTTCAACACGTGAGCCATACAAGGCACGTGTGTGACATTGCCCCGGCGAAGGGCCGCACCCAGGTTTGCAGCATTGTCGCACACGGCCTTCCCTGGTTTCAGGTCCAGTGGAGACAACCATTCATGAAATTGGTTCTCCAGAGCTGACCACAACTCCTCAGCTGTGTGACTCACATTTCCCAGACATTTCAAAGTAAAAACCGCCTGATGACGTTGAGCCCTACTGCCAGCATAGTAAGGAGGTGTGCAGGATCCCTTCTGCGCAGTTAGAAAGCTTGTGGCATGACCAGACAGGCTTTGGGTGCAGGTGGAAGACCGAGAGGAGGTTGAGGAGGCAGAAGCAGTGGAGGAACTTTGACATAAAGAGGATTGACGCACAACTCGTGGGGACGGCAAGACTTGGACAGCAGCCCCTTGTCCTGCTGTCACCACAGTTACCCAGTGCCCATGTAACGCCCCTGTCCATGCCTACTCGTCCAAGTGTCTGTGGTGAAATGCACCCTGTCACACACAGAGTTTCTCAAAGAAGCGGTGATGTTGTGTGCGACATGCTGGTGGAGCGCAGGCACACCTTTCTTTGAGAAGTAGTGCCGACTGGGCATCTGGTACTGGGGCACTGCGACGGACATAAGGTCTCGAAAATCCTCTGTGTCCACCAGGCGGAAAGGCAGCATTTCTGTAGCCAAGAGCTTGCAGATGGTGAAATTCAACCTCTTAGCTTTCTCATGGCTAGGAGGAAATGGTCTTTTACTTGTCCACATCTGAGGGACCGAGGGCTGGCTATTGTGCTTAGACGGGGTTGATAAGGGTGTCCCCGGCAAACTGCCGGTCTGTGAGGAAGATGCAGGCGGACATGTTAGGTTGCCTTGATCCAAAGGTGGTGCTATCGATGTCGGACAGTGCTCAACACCAGCTGGTGTTACCACCTCCAAAGAAAATGATGACCTGCCAATCACGCTGGCTGTTGCGGGTAAAGAGGTGGCAGGTCTGCGCCCCAAAACAGGTGTGACTGCTGTCCCCCCAGTCACAGAGGATGAAGAGGCCGCGGATGCACAAGATATGGCAGACGGTGGTTGGCCCGGCCGGCTAGGCCGCATTGTAGCACACTGAGCTTCCCACTGCAACTTATGCTTCATGTCCATGTGCCGGTTCATGCATGAAGTACTCAAACTATGTATTTTTTGGCCTCTACTTAGCTTTTGCTGACAAATGTTACAGATAACACGAGTTGGGTCATCTTTATCGATCTGAAAAAATGCCCAGGCTATGCAAGGCTTAGCACCCATGCGACCTGAAGAGCCACCACGACTTGTGGTGAGAGGCAGAGTTGTGTTTGAGGATGCAGTTGTTGACGTGCTTCCAGTACTACGTCTCTGTCCAGGAAGGCGCAACCTGACCTCGTCGTCACTAGCATCTTCCTCCACCTCCTCTGCTGACCTCATCTCTTGGCTGACTGTGGGTTGACAGTAAGTGGGATCTCCAACCTCATCATCATCACCCTGTGCGTTATCACACCCGTTGTCCTCAGAGCCAACCTGTTCCTGCCCTGACAAAAAACTAAAGTTGTCGCTCCAATCAGGTATTTGAGTCTCATCATCGTCTTCCTCATTGTCTCCATCAACAGGAGTTACAGTTTGGGAATGAGGGTCTACATTATGGTCAGAACCTTCAGCGTCTGGTCCTGGATCCGACTCATAAAGATTCTGGGCATCAGTGCAGATCATTTCCTCGTCTGGATTCACAGAAGCGCTGGAGTCGACCTCTGATTCCCAGGCTATAGTATGAGTAAACAGCTCTGCAGACTCAACCATCTGTTCTACCTCATACTCAGACGGGCAGCTGGAGATTTGGGAGCTGTGAGGAAGCAAGTGCGATTGGGGTGACACCTTTGAGGACTGGAGTATTTGTGATGTTGAAGTTGATGTGGAGGAGAGCCCACTTAAAGGAGCACTTGATATCCGTTGAAGCACCTGCTGTTTTTGTGCCTCATCTGGAATTTGTAGCGATTGGCGTGGCCGTAAGAAAGGGATCTTATCACATTGTCCGCTAAAAGAAGTAGACATTTTAGCTTGGCTGGAAGATGGTCTTTCTTCTGCAGATGTTACTGTTGCTTTAACACCTACCCCACGGACACAACCTTTTTTCCCCTTCCCAACACGCCTATTCCCCTTTCCACCAGCAGCAGGCCTTTTTCCACTCATTTTGGTGGTTAACTAATTCACAACTCTGGAGTTGTTTGCACAAAAAAACAATGGATGGGAACCGAGCAGAGCTGAGTGGCCAAACTGTGGTATTAGGCCAAAACTATTGGCTGGGTTAGATGGAGAAAAAAATTATATTCGATTTGCAACCTGATGGAGGTCAGTATAGATGGACTAATAGAACAAGTCCCACACACAGCTAGAAGCCCAAATATTTTTTCAGAGGTAGATGCAGAAAAAATATATATTCAGTTTGCAACCTGATGGAGGTCAGTATAGATGGACTAATAGAGAAAGTCCCACACACTGCTAGAAGGCCAAATATTTTTTCAGAGCTAGATGCAGACAAAAAATTATTTTGAATTTGCAACCTGATGGAGGTCAGTATAGATGGACTAATAGAGAAAGTCCCACACACTGCTAGAAGGCCAAATATTTTTTCAGAGCTAGATGCAGAAAAAAATTATATTCAGTTTGCAACCTGATGGAGGTCAGTATAGATGGACTAATAGAACAAGTCCCACACACAGCTAGAAGCCCAAATATTTTTTCAGAGGTAGATGCAGATAAAAATTATTTTTAATTTGCAACCTGATGGAGGTCAGTATAGATGGACTAATAGAGAAAGTCCCACACACTGCTAGAAGGCCAAATATTTTTTCAGAGCTAGATGCAGATAAAAATTATATTCAGTTTGCAACCTGATGGAGGTCAGTATAGATGGACTAATAGAACAAGTCCCACACACAGCTAGAAGCCCAAATATTTTTTCAGAGGTAGATGCAGATAAAAATTATTTTTAATTTGCAACCTGATGGAGGTCAGTATAGATGGACTAATAGAGAAAGTCCCACACACTGCTAGAAGGCCAAATATTTTTTCAGAGCTAGATGCAGATAAAAATTATATTCAGTTTGCAACCTGATGGAGGTCAGTATAGATGGACTAATAGAACAAGTCCCACACACAGCTAGAAGCCCAAATATTTTTTCAGAGGTAGATGCAGATAAAAATTATTTTTAATTTGCAACCTGATGGAGGTCAGTATAGATGGACTAATAGAGAAAGTCCCACACACTGCTAGAAGGCCAAATATTTTTTCAGAGCTAGATGCAGATAAAAATTATTTTTAATTTGCAACCTGATGGAGGTCAGTATAGATGGACTAACAGAGAAAGTCCCACACACTGCTAGAAGGCCAAATATTTTTTCAGAGCTAGATGCAGAAAAAAATTATATTCAGTTTGCAACCTGATGGAGGTCAGTATAGATGGACTAATAGAACAAGTCCCACACACAGCTAGAAGCCCAAATATTTTTTCAGAGGTAGATGCAGATAAAAATTATTTTTAATTTGCAACCTGATGGAGGTCAGTATAGATGGACTAATAGAGAAAGTCCCACACACTACTAGAAGGCCAAATATTTTTTCAGAGCTAGATGCAGATAAAAATTATTTTTAATTTGCAACCTGATGGAGGTCAGTATAGATGGACTAATAGAGAAAGTCCCACACACTACTAGAAGGCCAAATATTTTTTCAGAGCTAGATGCAGAAAAAAATTATATTCAGTTTGCAACCTGATGGAGGTCAGTATAGATGGACTAATAGAGAAAGTCCCACACACAGCTAGAAGCCCAAATATTTTTTCAGAGGTAGATGCAGAAAAAAAATATATTCAGTTTGCAACCTGATGGAGGTCTGTATAGATGGATTAATAGAACAAGTCCCACACACAGCTAGAAGCCCAATATTTTTTCAGAGGTAGATGCAGAAAAAAAATATATTCAGTTTGCAACCTGATGGAGGTCAGTATAGATGGACTAATAGAGAAAGTCCCACACACTGCTAGAAGGCCAAATATTTTTTCAGAGCTAGATGCAGATAAAAATTATATTCAGTTTGCAACCTGATGGAGGTCAGTATAGATGGACTAATAGAACAAGTCCCACACACAGCTAGAAGCCCAAATATTTTTTCAGAGGTAGATGCAGATAAAAATTATTTTTAATTTGCAACCTGATGGAGGTCAGTATAGATGGACTAATAGAGAAAGTCCCACACACTGCTAGAAGGCCAAATATTTTTTCAGATCTAGATGCAGATAAAAATTATTTTTAATTTGCAACCTGATGGAGGTCAGTATAGATGGACTGATAGAGAAAGTCCCACACACTGCTAGAAGGCCAAATATTTTTTCAGAGCTAGATGCAGAAAAAAATTATATTCAGTTTGCAACCTGATAGAGGTCAGTATAGATGGACTAATAGAACAAGTCCCACACACTGCTAGAAGCCCAAATATTTTTTCAGAGCTAGATGCAGAAAAAAATTATATTCAATTTGCAACTTGATGGAGGTCAGTATAGATGGACTAATAGAATGATGCTATGCCCAAAAGATTTTACTTCACTAGGTGCAGTAAAAAAATTGGTATTCTATACACAGGTGGTATATCTTGCAACACAGATAGGCTACTCCACTGACTAACACACTCTGCAATAGGCCAAAAAGGATTAGCTTTGCTAGATTCAGCCAAATGCTGTGAAAAAAACTTGCACAGCACTGGCACAGACCTGCCTGGCAAAAACTGATAGGAACTGATGTAACCTAGTCCTGAAAAGGACTGCAATTACAATTAGTTTTTACTCCCACAATCTATCTATTTAAGAGCACAGACCTGCCTGATAAAAGTCGTAGGAAATGCTGTAACCTAGTCCTTAAAAGGACTGCAATCACAACTATTCCCTACTCCCAAGCTATCTGTAGATTTGTGCGAAAATTGGCTTGAAATTAACAAGGTATAGCGCACACAGCAACAGCGGTGCCGTCTAACACGCAGCTGCAGCAGTGAGAAAATGGTGGCGACGGGGAAAATGGCTTGGTCTTATAGGGCAAGGACATGTGACATACACTGCCAATGACACATGCCCTTGCTTGTGTGAAAAACAGCAGTTCGCTCCGTGTGTGCGCTGCTGATAGGCTGACAGACTGCACCTCCCCACTGCAAATGCGGGAAAGAGAAAAAAAAATGGAGATCTTCATTATTCCTGCAGAGATCCATCCCCTGCCCCTCCCCCCACCCCGCTGTACACTCAAACTGCGTATTAACATTAATTTTCATCATTACTGAGAAAAAATCCAGTTATGATTTTGGTGCACGAACAGTTATCGAACATAACCTCGAACAGCCGAATTTTTCTCAAATCGTTCGTGTTCGCCGAACGGCTCGAACACCGCCCAAAACAGCTCGAATTTGAGATTGGCGAACAGTTCGAGTAGAACAACGCTCATCTCTACTTACAGGCTCTTCTTACTGTGGGTAGAAGGTGATTGTAACGGGTCTGGGAGGTGCAACCTCTGAGCAACTATACAAAGGGACAGTCCTTGTAAGGAAGCGGGTGGCTCCCAGGGAAGGCGGGCAGGTAGTCACGGCAAGTGACAGGGACAGTCTCTGGGTAGAAGGAGCAGGAAGTCACGGCAAGTGACGGGGACAGTCTCTAGGTAGAAGGGGCAGGAAGTCACGGCAAGTGACGGGGACAGTCTCTAGACAGGCGGATGGTCACGGCAAGTGACAGCAGGGTAAGAGTCTCTAGACGGGCAGGTGGTCACGGCAAGTGACAGCAGGGAAAGAGTCTCTAGACGGGCAAGTGGTCATGGTAAGTGACGGCAGAGCCTCCAGGTAGGCTAGCAGGCAGGTAGCAGGTGAGCGCTCCCAGGTGAGCGGGTAAGAGTTTCTGGACAGGCAGGCAGGTATCAGGCAGGTATCTGGCAGGTACTTCCTGGTCCGCAGGCGGACTGATCCATAGACAGACTGGCAGGTGCTGGTAGGCAGACTGTCGGACCACAGGATAGCAAGCAGGTAAGCAGATATCAGGCAGGTATCAGGCAGGTATCAAGCAGGAATCTGGCAGGTGACTGGCAGGTAACTGGTAACGGGACCTGAGGGCTGAAGCAGAGTTGAAAGGCTTTGCAACAACATTTTGGAGGAGGTGCCTTATATATGGTGAGGTCCTCCGGCCATTGGCCAGGGACTCCTTAGGACGGCGCGCGCGGCCCCTTTAAGAGAGGGGGAGCGCGCGCCCTAAGCACAGAGGCCGGGAAGCAGCGCGCGCCGCCAGCAGAGCGGGAGGAAGACGCCGGGCACGGAGCGGAGAGGTGAGGGGAACGGCGTCCCTGCCTAGCAGGAGGCAGGGACGCCGACGCTACAGTACCCCCCCTTTAGGCCCCCCTTCTTTAGGCCGGAGAGAAATTTATCAAGGATGAGAGGGGCATGGATGTTCTCCCGGGGCTCCCATGTTCTCTCCTCAGGACCAAACCCCTTCCAATCCACTAGAAAAAAGGTCTTTCCTCTTACCCTTTTGGTGGCCAGAATGTTCTCTACCTCAAACTCGTTTTCACCGGAAACCGGAGCAGGAGGCGTACCTGTAGACTTGGAAAAAGAGTTAAGTACCACGGGTTTGAGTAGAGATACATGGAAGGAGTTAGGAATCCGCAAATTGGCCGGGAGTTTCAATTTATAGGCCACTGGATTGATCTGTTTGATAACTTCCAGTGGACCGATGAACCGAGGCCCTAACTTGTAGGAAGGAATCTTGAGCCGGACATATTTGGACGAGAGCCAGACCTTATCACCAGGACGGAATTGTGGTGGATCCAGACGTCTTTTGTCAGCCTGTTTTTTCATCCGCTCGGATGACTGAAGAAGTGCGGATCTGGTACTCTCCCAAATGGAGGAGGATTCGTTAACGAGAGATTCCGCAGCCGGATTGTCCACCGAGGCGGAGACGGGAAACGGGATCCGAGGATGCTGACCGAAGACTACAAAAAATGGGGATTTGGAGGAAGATTCACTCTCGTGATTGTTGTAATAAAATTCGGCCCACGGTAAAAGATCCACCCAGTCGGAATGGTGAGCATTAACAAAGTGCCGGAGGTAACTGGTTAAAATCTGGTTGATCCGTTCTACTTGGCCATTGGACTGTGGGTGATAAGCAGAAGAAAAGTCCAAGGTGACCCCCAGCAGTTTACACATGGCTCGCCAAAAAGGAGAGGAGAACTGAACCCCTTGGTCGGATACGATGTGGAGAGGAAGACCATGAAGACGGAAGACATGATGAATAAAGTCTTTAGCTAACTCTGATGCAGACGGGAGACCCGGCAGGGGAATAAAGTGAGCCATTTTGGAAAAGCGGTCAGCGACCACCCATATGACCGTACAACCGGCAGAGACAGGGAGGTCCGTAATAAAGTCCATGGCTATATGCTGCCACGGGGCAGCAGGTACAGGAAGAGTAAGGAGACGGCCGGCTGGCAGATGTCTCGGAACCTTGTTGCGGGCGCAGGACACACAGGCTGAAACAAAGTCTATTACGTCCTTGTGCAGGGTAGGCCACCAGTAATGCCGGGAAATAAGCTGGAGGGTCTTTTTCTGACCAGCGTGGCCAGCTAGCTTGGACGAGTGTCCCCAGTGTAGAACCTTATCACGATCAGGAACAGATACGAACGTCTTACCGGGTGGAAGACGATTTAGATTCACGGGGGCCACCTGCATTACTTTGGCGGGGTCGATGATGTGTTTAGGCTCCTCCTCAAGATCAGAGACCAAAAAGGATCGGGATAAGGCATCAGCTTTGATGTTTTTGTCAGCCGGGCGAAAATGAAGAATGAAATTAAAGCGGGCGAAGAATAAGGACCACCGGGCTTGGCGCGGGATAAGTCTCTGGGCACTTTGGAGGTAAGCCAGGTTCTTGTGGTCCGTGTAAATTATTACCGGGTGAAGAGCCCCCTCGAGCAGGTAACGCCACTCCTCCAGTGCCAGCTTAATGGCCAACAATTCTCGGTCTCCTATAGAATAATTGCGCTCAGAAGAGGAGAAGAGTTTGGAGAAGAAGCCGCAGGTTACCATTCTTCCAGAAGACGACTTTTGGGTAAGTACTGCTCCGGCTCCGGAGGAGGAAGCGTCGACTTCTAGAAAGAATTGTTTGTTGCCGTCCAGACGATGCAGCACAGGGGCGGAGGAAAAAGCTCGTTTTAAGGAAAGGAAGGCCTCCTCTGCTTTGGGCGGCCATTCTCTGGGATTAGCGCCCTTACGGGTGAGCGCCGAGATAGGGGCAGTCCGGGAAGAGAAGTGCGGAATGAAGAGGCGGTAGTAGGTGGCGAAGCCCAGGAACCGCTGAATAGCCTTCAACCCCTCTGGTCGGGGCCACTTCTGGATGGCAGACAGTTTCTCAGGGTCCATTTGTAGGCCGGTCTGAGAGATTATGTAGCCCAGAAACGGAAGCGAGGTCTGCTCAAAGAGGCACTTCTCATATTTAGCGTAGAGGTGGTTCTGCCTGAGCCTGAGCAGGACCTGACGAACGTCCCTCCGGTGAGTGAGAAGATCCAGAGAGAAAACCAAGATGTCGTCCAGGTACACCACCACGCAGGAGTAGAGAAGGTCACGGAAGATGTCGTTGACCAACTCTTGAAAGACGGCGGGAGCATTACAGAGACCGAAGGGCATTACAAGGTATTCATAGTGGCCGTCCCGGGTGTTGAATGCCGTCTTCCATTCATCCCCCTGACGGATACGGACCAGATTATACGCCCCACGGAGGTCCAACTTGGTGAAGATTCTAGCCCCACTCAGACGGTCAAATAATTCAGGAATGAGCGGAAGGGGGTATTTATTCTTCACTGTGATCTGGTTAAGGCCTCTATAGTCTATACAGGGACGGAGTGAGCCGTCCTTCTTTTTGACGAAGAAGAAGCCTGCTCCCGCCGGGGAGGTAGATTTCCGGATAAATCCCCGGGCCAGATTCTCCTCAATATATTCAGACATGGACTGGGTCTCAGCAGCGGACAAAGGATAAATACGCCTACAGGGAGGAGTAGTGCCGGGCATCAGGTCAATTGGGCAGTCGTATGGTCTATGAGGAGGTAATGTCTCTGCCTCTCTTTTATTAAAAACGTCCGCAAAAGACCAATAGGGAACTGGTAGGCCGGGTAGATTGGCTGGGGTAGGAGAAGGACGAGCAGGATGAACGGGAACTAAACAAGTCTTATGGCAGTACTGACCCCAGCGAAGAACTTCTCCGGTCTGCCAATCAAGCATGGGTGCGTGTTTCTGGAGCCAAGGTAGGCCTAGCAAGAGGGCGTGAGAGATGAAAGAAGATGCTCTCAGAGTGCAGCATTCCCACCTGCAAAGTTATGGATTCTGTGATGAGTTGGATGGGATGAGGTAAGAGGCCTCCATCCACGGCGGCGACAGATAAGGGTACAGCCAGAGGTTTGGTGGGAATGCGGTATTTCTCTACCAGGGACTGAGAAATGAGATTTCCGGCAGCTCCAGAGTCAAATTGAGCCAGTTCAAAATAACGGTTCTCCCCGCAGATGATAGAGACTGACAGCATTAGAGATGGAGAGGGTTTATTTCTGTCTAGGGCGACCTCTCTGAGCGACCCTAGACACAGGCGTTTCCCGACCTCTCCGGGCAGGAACGGATCCGGTGCTCCTTACTGCCACAGCAGAAGCAGCTCCCCTCGGCACGGCGTAATTCTTGACGGGTCTTGACCATCTTGGTCTGGTCGACCTGCATAAGCTCAGGTGAGTGCTCCGGGGGAGTAACGGAGGAAGTGACGGGACTCTGGAAGGTAGGGGCAAGGCGTGGAAACCTCCTCTCACGGGTGGCCTCTCTGGTGCGCTCCTGGAACCGGATGTCAATCCGGGTGGCAAGTGTAATTAAGTCGTCGAGAGTGGTAAGAATGTCCCGACCGACGAGTTCATCTTTAATACGGCCGGTCAGACTCTCCCAGAAGATGGACACCAGAACGTCGCGATCACAGGCAAGCTCCGAAGCAAGGGTACGGAACCGTATGGCATATTGACCCACGGTGAGATTTCCTTGGCGGAGGCGTAGCAGAGATGAGGCGGATGAGGTCCTCCGTCCTGGTTCGTCGAAGACCTTCCGGAAAGTCGTGAGAAAGGATGGCAGGTTGTACACCAGGGGGTCTCCTCTCTCCCATAGAGGATTTAACCAAGCCAGCGCCTCTCCCTTGAGATGGGACATGATGAATGCTACTTTGGCTCGGTCGGTGGAAAACTGGTGTGCCAACAGTTCGAAGTGCAGAGTGCACAGGTTAATGAAGCCCCGTGCCTGTCCGGGATCTCCGCCAAAACGAGGCGGGGCGGTGAGGCGAGGACTGGGAAGAGTTGCCATGGAATTGATGGGCAGCGGCGCTGCCGGGGTAGGAGTTGTGCGACTGGAAGCAGGTCCCGAAGAGGTAGTCAGTGTGTCCAGGTGGGAGTTAACACTACGCAGGTGACTCAGGATGGACTCCTGTTGGGACCTCTGACGGGAAAGTTCATGACATAGGTCCGAGAGCGAGGGCGCTTGGGTGCCACCGGGTTCCATGGCCTGAGCAAACTGTAACGGGTCTGGGAGGTGGAACCTCTGAGCAACTATACAAAGGGGCAGTCCTTGTAAGGAAGCGGGTGGCTCCCAGGGAAGGCGGGCAGGTAGTCACGGCAAGTGACAGGGACAGTCTCTGGGTAGAAGGGGCAGGAAGTCACAGCAAGTGACGGGGACAGGCTCTAGGTAAAAGGGGCAGGAAGTCACGGCAAGTGACGGGGACAGTCTCTAGACAGGCGGATGGTCACGGCAAGTAACAGCAGGGTAAGAGTCTCTAGAAGGGCAGGTGGTCACGGCAAGTGACAGCAGGGAAGAGTCTCTAGATAGGCTAGCAGGCAGGTAGCAGGTGAGCGCTCCCAGGTGAGCGGGCAAGAGTCTCTGGACAGGCAGGTGGTCACGGCAAGTGACGGCAGGGCCTCCAGATAGGCTAGCAGGCAGGTAGCAGGTGAGCGCTCCCAGGTGAGCGGGCAAGAGTCTCTGGACAGGCAGGTGGTCACGGCAAGTGACGGCAGAACCTCCAGGTAGGCCAGCAGGCAGGTAGCAGGTGAGCGCTCCCAGGTGAGCGGGCAAGAGTCTCTGGATAGGCAGGTGGTCGCGGCAAGTGACGGCAGAGCCTCCAGGTAGGCTAGCAGGCAGGTAGCAGGTGAGCGCTCCCAGGTGAGCGGGTAAGAGTCTCTGGACAGGCAGGCAGGTATCAGGCAGGTATCTGGCAGGTACTTCCTGGTCCGCAGGCGGACTGATCCATAGACAGACTGTCAGGTGCTGGTAGGCAGACTGTCGGACCACAGGATAGCAAGCAGGTAAGCAGATATCAGGCAGGTATCAGGCAGGTATCAAGCAGGAATCTGGCAGGTGACTGGCAGGTAACTGGTAACGGGACCTGAGGGCTGAAGCAGAGTTGAAAGGCTTTGCAACAACATTGCTCGGGCACCTCCATTTTGGAGGAGGTGCCTTATATATGGTGAGGTCCTCCGGCCATTGGCCGGGGACTCCTTAGGACGACGCGCGCGGCCCCTTTAAGAGAGGGGTAGCGCGCGCCGCCAGCAGAGCGGGAGGAAGACGCCGGGCACGGAGCGGAGAGGTGAGGGGAACGGCGTCCCTGCCTAGCAGGAGACAGGGACGCCAACGCTACAGTGATTAAAGGGGTGATTACTGCTCCTCCTAGTTGAGGCCAATCTGCCGGGAAATCTCCAAAGTCAGTGTGTATTACTGCTTCTTTAGGCTCCTCCGGGATAACGAGAGGCACTTCCTCTTGGGGTTTTAGCAGATCTGGACACAACTTTAGGTGATCCCTGGATACTGTTGCAGTCGTCCTTCATCCGTCTCTACTAATTATGCTGGTCTTCTTATTACCAAATCTTGAATTCAACACAGTGGTCTCTTCTTTCCTTTTTAATAGTACTTCACCAGGTGTGAAGGGTTCTGCTTGGGCACCTCTGTTGTATTGAGCTTCCTGCTTGTCCCTCACCCAAGTGAGACTATCTTCAACACAGGCTTGTACTGTTCTGTACTGCTCCTGTCTGGCCGTGTCCCAGTCCTCAGTGGTCACATCCGCTTCTGGTTCTACAACACCAAGCTCCAAGTCCATGGGCAGCTTTCCTGGCCTTGCCCGCATGAGATATGCCAGAGTACAGTTGGTGGAACTTACTGGTATGTGATTGTACAGATCTACTAGGTCAGGTAGTAGGTCTGGCCACTGATTTCTCTACTCAAGTGGTACGGTCTTTAGCAGGTCGATGATGATGTTATTCATCTTCTCACAGAGGCCATTGGTTTGTGGGTGGTACGGTGTAGTTCTTATCTTTTTACACCCGTATAGATGGCAGAACTCCTTGAACAACTCAGCCTCAAAGGCCAGGCCTTGGTCCATCAGCACCTGCTCAGGATAACCATGGAGTCTACAGAAATATGCTTGGAACGTCTTTGCTGCTGTCTCTGCCGTCAGGTCTTTGACGGGGGCGACCACCAGGATACGTGAGTAGTGATCCACCATGGTCAGAGCATAACAGTACCCTGACCTGCTGGGGGACAGCTTGACATGGTCCAGGGCCACGATCTCCAGGGGTCGAGTCGTCTTGATGGGTTGCAGGGGTGCCTTCTTTCTGCTGTAGTCTTTTCTTCTAAGGCCACAGGGTCCACAGTCCCAGCACCACCGCTCAATGGAGCTGCGCATTCCTACCCAGTAGAATCGACACTTCAGCAGGGTCTCTAGCTTTTTCCAGCCGAAGTGCCCCGCCTGATCGTGGTAGGCCTCCAACACCATTTGGATGTCTGTCTTGGGGACCACTATCTGCCATACCATCTCATGGGTTTTTGGATTGACGTACCTCCGGCACAGCTTCTCACGGTAGATAAACAGCCGGCTTCTCTCGTTCCACAGCTGCTTTGCTTGCAGAGACGCTTCTTTTTCCAGGGAGGAACCTTCTTGGGTTATCAGCTCCTTAATGCGCTTACAACCGGGTCAGTATCCTGGGTCTCTTTCCAGCTGTGGTGAGGCAGGGGGTTTAACGTCTTTCCACGCTGCCTCCTGGAGGCCCGTTGCTCGTGGATCATCCCATTCTGGTGAAAGGCAGGTAGCTCAATCTCTTCCAGGTCATCCACTTCTTCTTCTGTGTCTGACTGGTGAGGCATCCTGGACAGGGCATCGGCGTTGGCGTTCTTGCAGCCCGCCAGGTATTTAATTGTGAATTGATAATTTGACAGCCGAGCCATCCATCGTTGTTCCAGTGCTCCTAGCTTAGCTGTTTCAAGATGAGTCAAGGGGTTGTTATCAGTGAAGGCAGTGAACTTACTGGAGGCTAGGTAGTGCTTGAACCTTTCAGTGATGGCCCAGACCAAGGCCAGGAACTCCAACTTAAAGCTGCTATAGTTCTCTGGGTTCCTCTCGGTCGGGCGGAGCCTCCTGCTTGCGTATGCGATCACTTTCTCTTGGCCATTCTGCTTCTGACTTAAGACAGCTCCCAGTCCTTCGTTGCTGGCATCTGTATACAGCAGGAACGGTTGGCTGTAGTCAGGGTAGGCTAGGATCTCATCGCCTGTCAGGATCTCCTTCATCTCCTGAAACGACTCGTCTTGCTCCTTACCCCAGTGGAATGGGGGGGTTTCTGCCTTTGGGGGACTGCCCTACCAGGAGGTCTTGCAGAGGAGCTGCTTTCTTGGTGTAGTATTTTACAAACCTCCGGTAGTATCCTACTAGTCCCAAGAACTGACGCGCCTCTTTGAGGTTCTTCGGCTCCGGCCACTTCTGGATGGCAGTGACCTTCTCCGGGTCTGGTGCTACCCCTTCCGGACTGACAATGTTCCCCAGGTACTGTACCTTTCTCTTGAGCAGGTGGCACTTTGAGGGCTTCAACTTCATCCCGTACCGGGACAGTGACTCAAATTCCTCCGCCAGGTGCTTCAAGTGGTCCTCATACGTTTTGGAGTACACTATCACGTCATCCAGGTATAGTAACACAGTCTCGAAGTTGCGGTGTCCCAGGCAGCACTCCATCAATCTCTGGAACGTTCCAGGGGCATTGCAGAGTCCAAATGGCATACTGTTCAACTCGCAGAGTCCCATCGGGGTAGTGAAGGCCGTCTTCTCCCTATCCTCCTCAGCCACAGCTACTTGCCAGTACCCACTAGTGAGGTCAAGGGTGGAAAAGTAATTTGAAGATTTTAAGGCAGCTAGGGACTCCTCTATGCGTGGTAAAGGGTATGCATCTTTATGTGTAATGCGATTTACTTGTCGGTAATCTACACACATTCTCATGCTCCCGTCCTTCTTCCTAACTAGCACTAGGGGAGCTGCCCAGGGACTACAACTATCCCTTACTACCCCCGCCTTTCTCATGTCGTGCAACATTTCCTTAGCCTTCTGGTAGTGTGCTCGTGGTATAGGCCTGTAACGTTCTTTGATGGGTGGATGGTCACCTGTGGGGATATGGTGTTGAACCCCCTTAATCCTCCCGAAGTCAAGTGGATGTTTACTAAACACCTGCGCATATTCTTGAACCACCCGGTGTACACCCTGTTTCTGATGGGCAGGAGTGGTGTCTGTCCCAACATGGAGCTGTTGACACCAATCCTCCACCTGGGTTGCAGGGTCATCATCCTCCACTTCGTCTGGTGAGGTTAATGACTTCGCCTTGTAAATGCAGCTGTTATTTAGAGCATGTAATTTGGCAAGAGTGGCATAACGTGGAAATCTGACCTCATCTTCCCAACAGTTGAGAAGACGGACGGGCACCCTCCCATTGCGTACATCTACCACTCCTCTGGCGGTTAAGAACGTGGGTCTGTGCTCAGAGCAAAGGGGTTGTACTACCGCCTGGTAGCTCTGTCCTCTAAGACCTATAGCAGCACTACACCAGATAAGCATTTCACTCATTGGGGGGATCACAATGGGTATGGGGTCCATCACCCGCACATTACCGATTTCACCATCTGTTAACCTTACTTGCTGTTGGTACATCAGGACTCGGAACTCCTTCTGCAGCGCCCTCCTCTGTCCTGGTCTGGCAGTGTCAGCTATCTGCTGGAGCAAGAACACAACTCCTCCCAAACAGTTACCAACAATGTTAGTGCCTAGTACCATATACGGATTGGTATCATCAGGATTAGTCTCTACTAAAATTAGTCCCTGGTCCTTCAGCTCCACTCTCCCCACTTTTACTGTCACATTTTTAACCCCGATTAGGTTAAGGGGGAGTCCATTTGAGGCATAAACAGAAAGATTTGAAGCTAGCGGACGTAGGTCGTCCATGGACCAGAACCTCTTGTAGAGGACGTCAGGCATTATGGTTACCTGAGATCCTGTGTCCAGCAGAGCGTGCGTCAGGATGCCGTCCAGCACAATGGACAGGAAAGGTCTTCCTCCGATGAACCTGTTGTACCAGTCTGATGGACCTGGGGAGTTTACTCCTGGGTGTCGGCCCTCGGCCCCAGGGTTTTTCTCGTTTAAAGGACAATTCTGGGCGGTGTGTCCGGTCTTGCGGCAGCGGTAGCAGGCAGGGTCCTTCTGTGGACGGCGCTGGTCACTGATCCTCGTAGAGGGTGGTGTTGTTCTCCTCGTCCTTCGCATCCAGGGGACATCCTCAGGGCTATCGGCTAACAGGATTTTTCCTCCTTCCTCGGGCTCCGTCCGCAGCTGCAAGGCACTCAGCACAGTGGTCAGGGTTTTGCTCAACTGGCGCACTTCAGAGCGCAGACTGTCCAGCTCTCTAGGGGACGTTGCTGGAACCTTGGCTTCAGAAGCCACTGGGGAAAAGGTGGGTGTAACAGGCACTGGGGTAGCCCCACCCTGGTAACATTGGATGACGTTTGTTTCCAGGGGCAAAATTCCTTTTATAGCCATGTCCTTAAGATTGTCAAAGGTGGCACCTGGATGATCTAAGGACCACCAACGCATAGTCCTGCTCTCCTCTGGAGACCTCAGTCCCCGGACAAACTGTTCCTTCAGCATTTTGTTTTCATTTTCGATGCTGGTCGGACTAACCTGTTTCAGAGCCCGCAGGGCCCCTTGTAGACGCCAGGCATAGTCCGGAACATTGTCCTCCGGCTGTTGGGAACAGTTGTAGAACCTCATCTGGAGGTCCGCCTCAGTATGATCCTCAAAAACAGTCTGTATCTTTTTAAAGATTGCGGACACTGTCTCCTGGTCTGCGGCCGGCCATGTTTCCACTTCCCGTTCCGCAGCACCAGTCAGTTGTCCTAATACAACAGCGGCCCTCTGCCTGCCTGTCATAGAGTACATGTCCAAGATACCACATATCTTCTGTTTGAATCCAGACAGGGTATCTGGTTTGCCGTTGTACTGGGGGAGCCACTTTGCTCCAGGAATGTACGGTAGAGTTATGGGGATGACAGGAGTTACAGGCGCTGCTGGTGAAGCGGCCGCGTCGGCCTGCCCGGCGTCGGGCGCGGGTTGAACATCAGGGCCGTTAACCGGTATTCTGGCGTCGTGCTGTTCCTCGGACATTCTGGCGCCCCCCTAGCGAACCGTGGCCTACCTTCTTTTCTTACGGTAGGCCGCAGCTCCGCAGGTGACGGTCGTCTTCAGGACCTTGTGTCGCTTGCGTCCTACGTCAGAGCGTTCGGCGACGCTCCTTCCAGGACCTGGCGCTTCCTGGTTTGACGTCAAGGTGTGGGGCGTGTCCGGGGCTTCACGCGCTTTTGCAGGTACGCCCCTTAGTTTCCCGTGGTTACGCCCTTCTTCCCGCTCGGAGGCCCAACAATGGTGGCAATCTTCACCACAGTTTAACGTACACAGATTTTAATTAAAGGCGCACAGTATCCGGTGGCAACGGGTATAATACTCCGTCGTTGCAGCGGGCACGCGATCCTGTTCGTGATGCCAGGAAGGGTGACTAGCCCAGGGGGATGGGGACAACTCGGTACCCGGGCCTTTGCCTGGCCTTGGGGATGTCGCGGTGGTCGGCACCCGGGCCCGCACCCTGGGGTCAGCTTTTGAAAGGGGGATTATTTGTTAACTCTATGAAAGTTCGTGACACCACCTGTGGTTTCTGGTGAGAATCACCAGCGCTGTGGCAGTCCACTGAGGCCGGTGATAAGGCAGCTCGATGGTATACCTCCCCACAGGTGGAGCTAGGCCTCAGGGCAGCGTACGGGATGCAGGATAGGCGAGACCCAGCCGGGTCAGAGCAAGAAAGGGGACGGACGCGGTAGTCACTTCAGTACCTTTTACTGGTGGTGGTTCAGGCACATCCCGGAGCACTGTAGGATGAAGGGTGCATATCAGGATCCTCCCCAATGAGCGGGTGTAGGGCCTCCTGTTTCTGGCCTCTGCGTAGTAAGTTTCTGACCTGCCTGAAGCTAGGCCTAACTTTATCTCTGTCCTGCATCGGCTGACGTTGTGGTAGGGCCTTCTCTTGGAGTGCACGCTCCCAGCTTACGAGGCCTATGTGTCTCCTGGCTCTGTTACGTATCAGCTCTCTGGTGAACCTGGGACCTGTAGTTCTCCAGGGATTCCGGTTATGCCTTACTGGGTCGTAGAGATCCCGGTAAGCTCAGACCCGGTGTCCGGTATATGTTTCGGGGTGAGCTGGGTAAGCACCTCTGCCCCCACTGCTACTCACTTTCCACTCGTCTTTGGCCACGCTCGGGCCCTCACTAGGCTACTCACACTAACGCCAGCTTGCTGCCCTTCACCGATCTTATGACGCCGGCACACCTTGAGCTCTAACTGAGCTACAACTGCGTCTGAACTAGGCTTCAGGACCGCTGGAGGCCTAGCTTGCCTACACAGCAACCCACGTGCTTCTCCGCACACACAGCTTTTCACTCTTTGTGCACTCCAGACTAACTAACTGCCTAGCTCCACCTTCCCTATTTATATCCCTAACGGGCTCCCTCTGCTGTTCTGAGGTGGAAGGTGAAGATGAGTGAATGTTTATGGGGGCCTCTTGTGGAGGATTCCATCAATACACCCTTCTAGGATCTGTGGTACCAAGCGCAGCTGGGCGCCACACTTACACTACAGACTTCTGGTCCAGTTACCAAAGAAAATAATAATACAATAAATTAAATAAACAATAGCCGGCTAAATATATACAAACTAATATATACATTTTTTTTTTTAATTTTAATATAAAATAAACACTAGCTATACAAATATGTACAAGACTAAACTAAGCCCCCCACACTCAAGCCCACCATTCCCAACCCCTACACTGACTTGAGAGTTGGTCCTGCGTCTAATGCCTCAGGCCATGTACAACATCCATAGGCCAGATCAGGCAGTGCCAGTTTTTCACCCAAATAATCAGTGTCCCAAAGTTCCACAAGATGAACCCACCTCCCCCCTTTTCCCACCCACCAACCAACCTAACACCTACACCCAATTCCATATCCTTATATACAATATATACAGAAACAAACAATACAATAACCACAACTGATAAAGCCCAAGTTCGGTGCCTGCAGCCCTACATCACTGTCTACTGATCAAAACAAAACAAAAATCTATGGTGTCAGCAGCAGCCCACCACCAGGAAAGGAGATGACCAGACTAGGGCACACTAAAAGAAAAGCCCCTCCAGAGGAGAGAGGCCCTTTGTGTACCCAGTCTTTCATACTCCAGAGAGCTCACATTCACCAGGTCTCCGAGTATGGTCCTAAACACATCGTCCACTGGGAGAATGTTCGGTTGCGTCGATACTAAGCACTGTGTGTTCCACGTGTGATTCCTAACCACTGTGCTAACTAGAAATAAGGTGCAGCTGTCACGACCACCCAGGTCTCCGAATGCTCCATAGACCCATTCCACATAAGAGAGACCGGCCAGCCGGGGCCAGCCAATGGAGGCGCCCACCCTGTTGTACACCTCTGTGTTAAAGGGACAACGAAGCAGGAAGTGGTCCATGCTTTCCAGCATGGTACCACAATGCTCCCGAGGACAGTTCCTGTCCTCAGAGCTCCTACACTTCAGATTGTCCCTCACACACAGTTTCCCATGGAAGCAGCGCCAAGCCAAGTCCCCAAACTTCGAGGGGATCCTGATAGAATTCAAAAGATGCTGACCCACCCCAAGATCCTGACTTGGGCAATCCCTGAGTGCCAGAGGCCTCTGAAAATGGGTCAACAGAACCCTTTTGTCAAGGAGCTTCCTCGTTAGAGTCCTGCAAAATGCACACACTGCCCAGATAGATCAGCAAAGGGAGCAGGTAAGTTTTGATCAGGTTTATCCTTTCCCTTAGGATCAAAGACCAACCCTTCAATTGGTTCACCTTCTGAGTGGCAATCTCCAGCCTGCTGTCCCTATTTTGTTTGGGGTAATCACCCTGGCCAAATTCGGTGCCAAGAACTTTTTGCAGAGATTTTGGGTCACGGAAGGGTGTCCGGGAGATCAAAATCAGGATCTCCTCCTCCCAGCCAGAGAATCTCACACTTATCCCGGTTGATCTTGGACCCGGATACCTCAGAGTAGCGATTTACCTCTGACATCAGCCATTCTGCCTCCCCATCAGAGGAAACAAAAATGGTGACGTTATCGGCATACGCCACCACTCTGAGTGGTTTCCAGTGCTGCCTGTTCCATCCCGATCCCAGCCAATGGTCCACGCTCCACCCTCCTAAGAAGCGGGTCAACCACAAACACGTACAGCAGCGGGCTCAAGGGACAACCCTGGCGAACACCACACCCAACCTCAAAAGAGATGCCAATCCAACCGTTCACAAGCGGGAAACTCTCTGCCCCAGCGTACAAGGTCTTAAGCCAATCAACAAACCCCACCGGCAGGCCATACCTCAGGAGGACAGACCAGAGATACTCATGATTAACCCGATCAAATGCTTTTGCCTAGTCCAATGACAGCAAGTACCCCTTCTAGTGGCCAGCCCTACCCTGCTCCACCGCCTCTCAGACACAGAGTACTGCACTAATTGTACTGCGGCCCGGAACAGAGCAATGCTGGGCCCCCGAAAGGAGCTGTGGTGCAAATTTCACCAGCCGATTAAACAGCACCTTTGCCAAAACCTTCCTGTCTGCATTGAGAAGCGCTATGGGAAGCCAATTCTCAAATCAAGATGGGTCCTTACCCTTTGACAAGATGATCAGGGCAGACCTCCTCATTGACTTCGGTAGAGTGCCGGAGTAAAGACACTCATTGAATACCTCAGTCAAGAGGGGAACCAAGACGTCCTTAAAGGTCTTATAGAATTCAGATGTTAAGCCATCTGGACTGGGAGATTTCTTTAGGGCAAGCCCTTCAATCACCAACTTAACTTCCTCTTCCCTGATCATTTCTGTCAAAACGCCAAGAGAGGGGTCTACCCCTGGTTCGGGGACGGCTTCAGCCAGAAAAGCCGACATCTCATCCCAATCCAGATCCCTCTTCCCCAAGAGGTGCGAGTAGAAGGATCTGATGACCTCCAGGATCCCTGATCTGGATCTTTTCAGTGAACCCGTAGTGTCAACCAGTCCCGTAACAACTTTACTATTCACTGACATCTTGCAGTTTCTGTAAGGGTTGGGTGACACCTCATTAGCAAAGATTTCACTCTGGAGATCTCCTCGCGGCTACCTCCAGTTGAGACAAGATGCTCGAGTTTCCTCCTTAGGCCCTGATACAGGCGGTACCTTGTCCAGACTCCTGAGGCTCGAGAGCTGACGGAAGAATCTTGCCACCCTTTTCTTGAACATCTCAGACCACTCTGGCTTACTACTACAAAGATCCAGTAAGGGTACCTGACTCTGAAGAAAATCCTCAAAGTATTGTCTTTTCTCTGCTTCTTCCAAGAGAGATGAATTGAGCCTCCAAAAGCTTCTTCCCATCCGGGGGTCTCTGTAACATTCAGATAAAACAAAATCAAACATTGATCGGAGAACTCCATCTCAACAACAGATACTGCTGAAGAGACGGCTTCCTCCTTTAAATAAAACCTGTCTATCCTGGACCTACAGTTACCTCTATGATAGGTGAACCCCTCATGGCCTGGGGTGTGCCGGATGTGGACATCCTGGTGGCGAGCCTCACTAGCTATACTATTAAGGGCGACGCTATCATAAGTCAGCTTGCCTCTGGAACCTCCTCTATCCCGGGGCCTCATGACAGTGTTGAAGTCCCCTCCAAAGACGACCTGCCGACTCGTAAAAAGGTAAGGCTTGATCCTCATAAAGAGACACTTCCAGTCCCATTTAGATTGGGGACCATAGATGTTAATGAGCCGAAGCTCCTGTCCCTTCATGAGGACATCTAATATCAGGCACCTCCCCATTTCTAATTCAATAACCCGTCGGCATTCTACCGGTGCGGTAAAAAGGACCGCCGCTCCGCTATACGGCTTTGCCGCAAGAGACTAATAGGAGGGCCCGAGTCTCCACTCCCTCTTAGCTTTAAACACCTCTGCCATGTTTGGCAGCCTGGTCTCTTGCAAAAAGAAAATGTCAGCTTCAACTCGGCTGAGAAAATCAAAGGCCACAAATCTAGCCATATTTGACTTAATGCTGTCGACATTAATGGATGCCAGCGTCAACGGAGTGGGTACCGCCATCATTGGTGATTGAGTTAGATGGCTTTCTTCTTCTCACTCCTCTTATCCTCTACCACAGACGAGGAATCCTTCCCCCTCTTTAACGATACAGAGGTATCCATTACCGCATTTTTCCTTCTTTTTTCGTCCTCTTCTCCAGACTCTGGGCCAGTCCCTTCCCCCAAGGACCTTGCATCCCCAGGAGAAGGAGACTCGGCGCCCCCTGTATGCTCCGCCAAAGCCGGAACCTCACCCTCGGCCTCCTCCTCAGAGGAAGAGATGTTCTCAAGGGCTTGGAACCGGTTAGAAAGACCAACCAGAGGGGAGTCAGTTTTACATTCCTTAGGTACCTTGGTCAGAGCGGGAGAAGATGTTTTATCTCCCTTCTTTTTGGTGCCGAGCTTACGCTTGTCCTCTAGCCACCGCTTACTATCCTCATCCATACTTTCATAATGGGAAGATTCTGAGGCAGAGGCGGTTTCCTCCCTGACCTCCTCATCCAACTCATCATCCCTCGGGGCCTCAGCACCAAGACTGGCATCCAGGACAGCGGCTGCCCCAGTAGCCCGGGGCTCACCCTGCACCCTCTCCTGTCTGCGCTTGTCTAGACGCCTCAGCTGGGCAGGCGTCTTTTTATTGCTTTTCTTCCCTGGCCCCTCAGCTTCCCCACCCCTGCTAGTCCCCACCTCAGCAGAATCGGCCTCACGGCTTTCTCCCACCGGGGTCTAGCTCACCACACAGGTGGTACCTAATCTCCACACAAGATGCAGCAAGATGGCCGACACCCGCACACAACGCACATTTCTGCACAGTGCAGTTTGCACTAAAGTGTGTGGGGTCACCGCACCTGTGACAGAGTTTCGGTTGCCCATGGTAGAAGGCCAGGATACGATCCTTACCCAGGAAGGCAGATGATGGAATGTGGGCAACCGTACCACCTGAAAGCTTAAGTTTTACCATAAAAGTCCAGGCCCCTGACCAGATACCAAACTCGTCACAGTTTTTCTTTGGCATCTCCACCACATCTGCATACCGACCAAGCCACGTCATGAGGTCATAACAAGAAAGCGACTCGTTATGAGTCATCACGGTCACTTTCTTGACTTGGTTTTGGCAAGACACTGCCTGAACGGCAAAGTCTCGCCAGTCGGGCTCATTTTTTGCCAACTCATAATTGGTCCAGAAGAGCTCAAGCCCCTCCGGCCGAACAAAGCTGACATCAAACTCAGGCATGGAATAGGGATGTATCAAGGTGTAGATGTCAATAGCCTTGAAGCCCATCCTCAGCAGGAGCTCCACAACTTTAGACCTTGGAGGACATGCATCACTGCCCCTCCACCGAAGACGGATCACATTCCTACACACACTACCTGGGCCAGCTGTTGGGATGGACCACACTGTATCCCCCCGTTTTTGCTCTCGGAAGGCACAGAGGCCATGCCTCTGACACGCCCCCTGGGCCGTGGGGTACTCGGTAGCCGGACCGGTCGATGCTGGTGGATGTCACGGTGGCAGTGACCCGGTCCTTGACCCAGGGCAGTCAATTAAAAGGAATGTAAAAGGGGAATATAAAGTTTTTAGAAATAATATTCGTGAAGCCACCTGTGGTATGCGGCTATATGGAGCCGCCACTGCGGTGCAGATCCTCTGGAGCTGATGGTGACGCGGCAGAGTTGGTTCAGCTCTCCACAGGCAGAGCTAAGCTCCAGGGCAGTGTAGTGATGATTTGATGAGGTAGATGTTTGCTGTGCAGTGTAGTGCAGGGCTGGTGGCTCAGTAATGAGTCAAGGACACAGTGGGGTGCAGTCTTTAGGCTTTACTCACAGTTCAAGGCAGTTCCAGGTCACCGCTGCAGCTGGTAATGACCACCTACGTCGTCCTGTGTCCACCGGGGTAGGGATCCAGCAATTTCTCAGGTACCTCAGGAGCACTTAAACGGGACCCCGTTCTATGTACCTTTCCCGGTCGTCTCACTGCGCTGGCTCTCGCCCTCCTGCCCTGCGCCTCACAATCAGTGTCCCAAGCCAGTGGCCTTGGGCCTTGTCGGGCGACGTGCAGTCCCCTGGACCCTATGTGGCCACTTTTCAGCAATGTAATTGTGGGTTTTGGCTGCAACACCTTCAAAATGCAGCAGCCTCCGGTTGTATAGCTGAGCCTGGTTGTTCTCCACTAGATAAGGGGCCGGTCCCCTCTCTGCGGCCTGATCCCTCCACGTCAGCGTGGATTCGGGCGCACGGGTGGCCTCTACACTCGCCGTGCCCCTGGGATCCCCTCTTTTTCTCCTGGAGCCCTCCTCACAGCTCCTCTCTTCTTTCCCCTCTCTCTCTCTCTCTCTCTCTCTCTCTCCTCCTGGGCCTCTATCACTGGGCCCTGCTCCTCTCTCCACTCCTCCTGAGCTCCTGCTCTGAACTCTCACTCTGACTGAACTCCAGACTCAGACTCCCTCTAGAACCTTCTACCCTTTCTTTTATACTGTTACTCTCTGTGCTCCACTAAACTGCTCCCTCCACCCACCTCCTCTACCTAGTTCCACCCTCCAGCTAAGGACCAGGGACTGTGCTCTCCCTTAGGAGCAATCTCGGCCTTCCCTACTGAAGTGCAGTGTATTGGATGTGGGTGTGTGGGTCCCGGGTGCTACTCCTTCCTTACCTGAGAGTCGGGTACCACACCTCTGGGTGAGATGCAGTACCTCTGTGGCAACTGAACCGGCTGGGGCGCCACACCTCTCTAACCAGAAGGATAGATCAACCTCTCTACCTTCTACCATTAGTTATCTCCCCCCCCCCTTCTTTAGAGCCTTCAGAAGGCGCCATTGCAACATGCTGTCCTAAAAGCCCGGAGACGAGGAGGAGGAGGATGCCCTATTTGCCCCGGAGATGACTCTGGCATAACTCTGGACAGGCGTTGCCACCACCGGGGGGGGGGCAACCATTCCAGTGACTACATCAGCCCCATCACCATTACCCACCTCCATCTCACCTTCCACCAAACCAGCAACCACACCACTAAACAATGAATTGGCCTCATTGACACCCACCACCACATTCATTCCTGCTGGACCAGTAACAATGGTGGATGACATTTTGACCTCAGCATCATCAGGCACAAGGGGCTCAGTCACCTCCATAGAACTGGAGGCGACCTCACCCCTGGTCTTATGTGTGCCCTCCACATCATCAGTCGGTTATTTCCGCTGTTTTGCATTTGTAGCAATGCGCCTCTGATCTTTAGCTGTTGTGAGGCTCCGCTGATCTTTAGCATCAGGATCCTCCTGACCAGCGGCGCAAACAAAAAATAACACTTTGGTGGGAGGAACAGAACGCTCAGCCCCGTCAGTCCCCTCACACTGCCGCCGCTCCTCAACTAAGTGATCAGCGGCAACAGCATTCAGGGGTGCCGAGGCTACCGGAGCTGCCCCCGACACCGGGCTGCTCCCTCGTCCCACTGAGGAGCGCACCACAGCTTCGTGGACTGACCGAACGCCCGCCACCGGGCCGCCTTCACTGTCCAGCCTCTCGGCTGATGCACCTCCTGCTGCGTCCTCGCTACTACAAGCAGAGACGGAGCTCTTCGCCTCACTACCTCGCTGTGTAATCTCCCCACGCCTTTGCACCGGATCCACAGCAGAACCTGGGCTGGGCTGGGCAACGGGGCTTATACAGCGAGCTGACCCTGTGGCTGACTCAGGGGGTACAGGGAGGGGGGCATATGCATAGCTTACCGCTTCCTGCAGCTTTGGCTTTTTCTTCTTAGTCTTTTTCTGGCCCCCAGGTGCCTCGTCTGATAGATCGTCACCAAGATGGAAGTTCTGGAGGCACACTGGGGACTCCAGTAGCTTTATTTCCACCATTAGCGCCCCTCCCTGGCCGCTGCTGTCACTGTCCTCCCCAGAGCAGGCAGAACTGTGACTGGATGTCATTGTCGCCTGTACGTGGCCTGCGGGTGACTTTGCAGGCTGCCAGGTGGGGCTTTCTGCTGGTCATCATCACTCTCATCATCCACCTGGCTCTCAGGCTGCAGCCCCATCTGCCTTTGTGTGTGACTCGCTCTCCCTGAGCTGTGGGGTTACTCGGAGCAGGGTCAGTGTAGGTGTTGCGGGGATGCAGTCGTGGCCTAGACCCGTTCCGTGCCTAGGGCTGTCACATTAAAATAATGGGCTTCCTGATGAGTGGTTGTTGTTCGACTATGCCACCTGTGGTTTCTGGTGAAGGCCACCAGCGCTGTCACAGTCCTCTGAGGCTGGTGTTCTGGCAGCACGGTTGGTACTACTCCCCACAGGCGGAGTAGGCCTCAGGGCAGTGTCGGGTGAAACTGTATGGAAGGATGGTGGGTGCAGTGCCGCGCAGGAATAAACAAGCGGAGGCGGTGAATGAAGTCATCCGGGTCTTTACTCACTTTAGATGAACTTTCAGCCGCAAAGCTTCTCTCTGCTACTCACGGCGTACTGCGGCCACCGGGAAGGGGGTTCAGCACTTTCCAGGTAGATCAGGAGCACCTGTCGAGACCCCGCTGGTGTGTGTTCCTCTCCTTGGTAAGTTCTCCCACTGAGTCTCCTCCTGACTGTGTGTGGAGTGAACGTGGTGTAAGGCCGCGTCCCACTGGGTAAACGCAGGTAGAGTGATACAGGTGGCGACTCCGCTCCGTCCGTATCCCCCTGGGATCCACTAAGCCTCCGGGCTTTTCTGACTGAGACGTGAAGTGACAAAGTCAGATATCGGGGGCTGGTTACCCCTTTTGCAGCAGGAATCCCTCTGGCTAAGCCAGAGTGAAGGGTACAGGTGGCGACTCCGCTCCGTCCGTATCCCCCTGGTATCCTTTTGCCTGTGGAGCCTATCTCCTCTGCTCCCCTCCTAGGCCTTCTTAGAACAGGACCCTGACCGGTTAGAGACAGTGGTTAACTCTGATCCGCTCCTCGTCTCAAGGCCAGAGTACGAGGACCCTGAATCTTCAGCCAGCTACAGACTCTTGCTGGACCCTGACAGAAGTCCCTCAATCAAAGACCTTGAACTTAAGATGGCCGTAGATTATATATGAATCAATAAGTGCTTCCTAAAAGTGTGTCTTCCACCCTCACCCATTACATGGTTTCCCCTATCTTTTTTTCCCCCCATCTCCTCTATCCCGGACCGGGGCAGCACCCTGGTGCATTTAGGCACCCTACAGGGCAGGAGTGGTGTAGTGTTGAGTGTGAAGTGGGGTCCTGAGTGATGCTCCATCCTTACCTGGAAGAGGAGATACCACACCTCTATCTGAGGTGCAATACCCCTGTGGCGACTGAACCCTCAGGGGCGCCACATTTGCTCTCTGTTATCAGCCATTTCTCTGAATCGGTCTTCATTTATCAGTTTTTCCTTTAAAAGGACCACTCTGCTGTGTGATCACAGCTTTCCTTAGTTCAAGCACATTATTCTCAGTTGTCAGTCTCTTTACCTCCGCCTGGAGCTTTGTCTTCCTTGGTTTGGAGGCACCTGCAGCTTTGGCGCATGTGCAGCGCAGATCCTCCTGGAGAGTCCTGACGAGCTTACTTGCATCTTCATACTCACGGAGGTGGATCATGACCCGGGAGGCATAGGTGGACACAGACTCCCGGGGACTTTGAATCGCCCAACCTTCCTCAGTGAGGTCGGCCTCACCTCCGTGAGCACTCAGCTTTCCTCCGGAAGGAGCGCCATTATGCACGCAGTCAGGCTTACCCTCCATGCTGGAAGCCTTGTGGCTTCTCTGAGTCTCCACATTCCCGGGGGGGAGTAGGAGCCACATTGCTGCGACTCCTGGTGGAGAGTCTCACCCCCGAGTCCTCTGATGTGCAGGCCGGTTGCTGGTTTCTCCTACTCCCCACCAGCCTGGTTCGGGAAGCAAAAGCCTGGGACTTGGCTCCATCACTCATCCCAGGAAACCCACTCCCTCCCTGGGTAGGAGAGAGAGCAGGTGGAGAGGTGTTGGTTCTCAGAGCTCAGGAGCACACAGCAGGATCTGCAACCGCCACACACACAATCACCACTGTGAGCAACAGCTGATCAGAGCTGCACTCACTATTCTGCTGGTGCAATCACTGTGTACATACATTACATTACTTATCATGTACTGATCCTGAGTTACATCCTGTATTATACTCCAGAGCTGTACTCACTATTATGGTGGTGCAGTCACTGTGTACATACATTACATTACTTATCCTGTACTGATCCTGAGTTACATCCTGTATTATACTCCAGAGCTGCACTCCCCATTCTGCTGGTGCAGTCACTGTGTACATACATTACATTACTGATCCTGTACTGATCCTGAGTTACATCCTGTATTATACTCCAGAGCTGCACTCACTATTCTGCTGGTGCAGTCACTATGTACATACATTACATTACTGATCTTGAGTTACATCCTGTATTATACCCCAGAGCTGCACTCAGTATCCTGCTGGTGCAGTCACTGTGTACATACATTACGTCACTGATCCTGTACTGATCCTGAGTTACATCATGTATTATACTCCAGAGCTGCACTCACTAATATGCTGGTGGAGTCTGAACTTGCACTGATCCTGAGTTATATCCTGTATAAAAAAAAAATGGGTGCTTTCTTACAAAAAAAAAAACAATGGTATGTTTGTCCACAGTTGAGGTGTGGTGTTGCAGCTTGATTTACAATATTTAACCTGTAATACCAGACACAACCTGTGAAGAGGTGTGGTGCCGTGTTAGGGCAAATCAGCCATATAACAGAAGCTGTAGTGACAAAACAGTAACGGTGATCCAATGAAGCTGATTTGACATTATGGCAAAAGGCATAACTGTTATGATCTGCTACAAGCACTAAGGAAAGACAGGAGATCTGTCCCTACAATAGAACTAAACTGGATCCCTACGATGTAACGGGGAACCTGATCCTGCGATCAGACCCGCTAAAGTCCTCGGCTAGTCTGTACGAAGACCTATAGATGCAAGGGAGGGATCCCTACAAGAACTAGGGACTGGGATAAAGTTGGACACCTCCTAGCAGAAATTGTAGCAGTAAAGACAAACACACAACATAGAACAAAGAGGTCAGAAGACCTAGCAAAACTAACAGAGAACGGTAACAGAGCACCAAGCTAGCTCAAGAGTAGAAAATACAATGAAGTCCAGCAAGGCCAGGAGGGCGGATCCGGATTAAATAGGCAAAAATGGTCATGTGACCAGCAAACTAGAAAAAACCTACAGGTGAGTTCTAACAGTACCCCCTCTTCTAAGAGGATCCTCCGGATCCCCTAGGACCGGGCTTATCAGGAAACCTCCTGTGAAACGCTCTGACAAGTCTGGAAGCAGAAACATCATCCGCCCTCACCCATGAGTTATCCACGGGTCCGAAACCCTTCCAAGCGACGAGATACTGCAAACTCCCTCTATACCGTCTAGAATTTAGGATGCGGGAAATTTCATATTCCCCGTCCTCCACCACCGGAGGAACAGTGGCAGAGGCGTCACCAACCGACACATCAGCTTTTTTCAACAGAGAAACATGAAACACCGGATTAATCTTCCAGGAGGTAGGAACCTCCAACCTAACAGCAGATTGGTTAACTATCTGAAGCACCTTAAAGGGCCCTACAAACTTGGGACCCAATTTTTTCGAAGGAATCCTCAATCGCAGATTCTTAGAGGACAACCAAACCATGTCACCAATAGCAAACGAAACCTCTTGCCGTTTCCTATCAAAGAACCTCTTAGATTTTTTGTTAGCCTCCTGAAGATTATCACGCACATCCGTCCAAACTCTCTCCAAATCACCGGAAAAACTCTCCTCCTCAGGCACAGCCGATACCAATTTGGAGAATGACCCAAAAGACGGATGTCTCGCAGAACAACAAAAAAAGGCGAACACCCAGCAGAAGAGGATGTATGGTTGTTAAGAGCAAATTCAGCAAGTGGCAGAAACTCAGACCACCCCTCTTGATTGTCTGCCACAAAGCAACGCAAGAACTGCTCAACATCCTGGTTCTTTCTTTCTGTCTGGCCATTAGACTCAGGATGATATCCGGATGAAAACGACAAATGAACTCCCAACCTGTCACAAAAGACACGCCAAAAAAGAGCCACGAACTGAGGTCCCCTATCAGAAACAATGTCAGTAGGAACGCCATGTAGTCTGACAATTTCCTTGACAAAGGCCTTAGCGAGTGTCTTAGCGCAAGGCAGTTTGATGAAGGGAACCAAGTGACACATCTTGCTAAAACGGTCCACGACCACCCAGATGACCGTGAAACCTTCAGAGGGGGGAAGGTCAGTAATAAAGTCCATAGCCAGATGTGTCCAAGGTGCACTAGGAACCTCCAGAGGGCAAAGCAACCCCGCAGCAGGAGCATGCGAAGACTTAGATCTAGCACACACAGTACATTGACGCACCCACTTAATGACTTCCTTCTGCCATCCAGGCCACCAAAAACTGCGACCCACAAGTCTCTTGGTCTCAGAAATTCCTGGATGACCTGCCAACCGAGACTCATGACACTCAATAAACAAATCTCTCCTAAAGGTCCTAGGCACAAACAACCTCCCATGGGGAGTGTTAGATGGGGCATTCTCCTGAGCTTTAAGAATCTCATCCTCCAAAACGGAGTCCAAAGCAGCAATCACAATCCCTTCTTGTAAAATGGTCTCCTCCTCCTCCTCAGCACTGACCATGGGAGAAAAGCTGCGAGACAAAGCATCCGCTTTAACATTCTTGGTACCCGGGATGTAAGTAACGGAAAAATTAAACCGCGAGAAAAAAAGTGCCCACCTAGCCTGATGGGCATTCAAGCGCTTGGCAGCATCAAGATAGATCAGATTTTTATGATCAGTGAAAACCTGAATGGGAAATTCAGCACCTTCCAAGAGATGACGCCAGTGTTCAAATGCGAGTTTGTAGCGCTGGCGTCCCTGCCCTCTGCTAGGCAGGGACGCTGCTCCCCTCACCGCTCTGCTGTCAGCGCGCGCTCCTTCCCGGCGTCCTCCTCCCGCTCTGCTCTCAGCGCGCGCTCCTTCCCGGCCCCTGTGCTTAGGGCGCGCGCGCGCTCCCCTCCTCTTAAAGGGGCCGCGCGCGCCGTCCTAAGGAGTCCCCGGCCAATGGCCGGAGGACTTCATCATATATAAGGCACCTCCTCCAAGATGGAGGTGCCCGAGCAATGTTGTTTGCACCTGTGTCTCACCTGTGCTTCAGCCCTCAGGTCCCGTTGCCAGTTACCTGCCAGTTACCTGCCAGTTACCTGCCTGATTCCTGCCTGAATACTTGTTACCTGTCTGCCAGTCTGAGGTCCGACGGTCTGCCTTACTACTCCTGTCAGTCTGTCTAAGGACCAGCCTGCCCGCTCACCTGGGAGCGCATATCAGCTACCTGCCTGCTTGCCTGAGGTCCGACGGTCTGCCTTACTACTCCGGTCAGTCTGTCTATGGACCAGCTTGCCCGCTCACCTGGGAGCGCTTCTCCGTTACCTGCCTGCTTGCCAGCCCGGAGGTCCCGTTGTCACTTGCGGTGACCACCAGCTATTCCAGAGACTCTTGCCCGCTCACCTGGGAGCGCTTCTCCGTTACCTGCCTGCTTGCCAGCCCGGAGGCTCCGTTGTCACGTGCTGTGACCACCAGCTATCTCAGAGACTCTTGCCCGCTCACCTGGGAGCGCATCTCCGTTACCTGCCTGCTTGCCAGCCCGGAGGTCCCGTTGTCACTTGCGGTGACCACCAGCTATTCCAGAGACTCTTGCCCGCTCACCTGGGAGCGCTTCTCCGTTACCTGCCTGCCTGCCAGCCCGGAGGCTCCACCGTCACGTGCCGTGACCACCTGCTATTCCAGAGACTCTCGCCTGCTCACCTGGGAGCACCCATCTACCATCTGCCTGCTAGCCTACCCGGAGGCTCTGCCATCACAGGTCGTACCTACCCCTTACCCAGAGACTGCCCTGATCACTTGCCGTATCTCCCTGTCCGTTCACCCAGAGACTGCCCTGATCACTTGCCGTATCTCCCTGTCCGTTCATCCAGAGACTGCCACCCGCTCCCTTACAAGGGCCGCCCCCTTGTATAGTAGCTCAGAGGTTCCGCCTCCCGGACCCGTTACAGTTTGCTCGGGCCATGGAACCCGGTGGCACCCAAGCTCCCTCGCTCTCGGACCTCTGTCTTGAACTGTCCCGTCTGAAGTCCCAACAGGAGGCCATCCTGGGTCATCTGCGGAATGTTAATACTCGCCTGAACACCCTGTCTGATCCTGCAACTACGGCCAGTACCATGGTATCCTTTTCCGGACCCCGGCTCTCTGCACCTCCTCGCTTCGGAGGCGACTCCGTCCTGGCTCGGGGCTTCATAAATCAGTGCACCCTGCATTTTGAACTATTGTCCCACCAGTTTAACTCCGACCGAGCCAAAATTGCATTCATCATGTCCCATCTCACCGGGGAGGCTCTGGCCTGGCTAAATCCTCTGTGGGAGAGAGGAGACCCCCTGGTGTCCGACTTGCCTGCCTTTCTCACGGCTTTCCGGAAAGCCTTCGACGAACCCGGACGGAGGACCTCATCCGCATCATCTCTGCTACGCCTCCGTCAGGGAAGCCTCACCGTGGGTCAATATGCCATACGGTTCCGCACCCTTGCCTCGGAGCTGGCCTGGGATAACGAAGCTCTGGTATCCGTCTTCTGGGAGGGTCTGTCCGGCCGTATTAAAGATGAACTGGCTGGTCGGGACATTCCTACCACTCTCGATGACCTAATAACTCTTGCCACCCGGATTGACCTACGGTTCCAGGAACGTGCCAAAGAGGTCACCCGTGAAAAGGGGCTTCCACGTCTGGGTCCTACTTTTCTGAAACCCGTCACTCCTTCCGTTTCTCCCCAGGTACACTCTCCTGAGCCTATGCAGGTCGACCAGACCAAGATGGTCAAATCCCGTCAGGACTTTCGCCGTGCCGAGGGGAGCTGCTTCTACTGTGGCAGTAAGGAGCATCGGATCCGTGCCTGCCCGGAGAGGTCGGGAGAACGCCTGTGTCTAGGTTCGCTCAGAGGACTTGATCTAGACAAAAATAAATCCTCTCCATCCCTGCTGCTGTCTGTCTCAATCATCTGCGGGGAGAATCGTTATTCCGAACTAGCCCAACTTGACTCTGGAGCAGCCGGAAATCTTATTTCACTGTCCCTGGTGGAGAAATACCGCATCCCCACCAAACCTCTGGCTGTACCCTTGTCTGTTGTTGCCGTGGATGGGGGCCTCTTATCTCGCCCCATCCAATTCATCACCGAATCCATTACTCTGCAAGTGGGTATGCTGCATTCAGAGAGTATCTCCCTTCACGTTCTGCCTGGACTCTCTCACGCCCTCTTGCTAGGTCTGCCTTGGCTCCAGAGACATGCACCCGTGCTTGACTGGCAAACCGGAGAAGTCCTTCGCTGGGGACAAGACTGTCATAAAACCTGTCTGGTTCCCGTCCATTCCGTCCGTCCCTCTCCTATCCCAGCTAATCTACCTGGACTTCCGATTCCTTATTGGTCTTGTGCTGATGTCTTTGATATGGAGGAGGCAGAGACATTACCACCTCGTAGACCATGTGACTGCCCCATCGATCCCGCCAGAGTAATGCAGGTGGCCCCCGTGAGTCTAAATTGTCTCCCTCCTGGTAAGACGTTCGTATCGGTACCTGATCGGGAGAGGATCCTACACTGGGGTCATTCGTCTAAACTAGCTGGCCACGCCGGTCAGAAAAAGACCCTCCAGCTTATTACCCGGCACTACTGGTGGCCTAACCTGCACAAGGATGTTATGGACTTTGTTTCTGCCTGTGTGTCCTGCGCCCGCAACAAGGTTCCGAGACACTTGTCGGCCGGCCGCCTTCTTCCTCTGCCAGCACCTGCTGCCCCCTGGCAGCATATAGCGATGGACTTCGTAACTGATCTGCCCGTCTCTGCCGGTTGTACGGTCATTTGGGTGGTCGCTGACCGCTTTTCCAAGATGGCTCACTTCATTCCCCTGCCAGGTCTTCCGTCTGCACCCGAGCTGGCCAGAGTCTTTATCCGCCACATCTTCCGTCTTCATGGCCTGCCCCGTCACATCGTGTCGGATCGAGGAGTACAGTTCACTTCTCGTTTCTGGAGAGCCACTTGTAAATTGCTAGACGTCACTCTGGACTTCTCCTCCGCTTACCACCCACAGTCTAATGGTCAAGTGGAGCGGATCAATCAGAACCTGACCAGTTACCTCCGGCACTTCGTTAATGCTCACCATTCTGACTGGGTGGATCTCCTGCCAAGGGCCGAATTCTCGTACAACAATCACAAGAGCGAGTCTTCCTCCATATGGGAGAGTACCCGGTCCGCACTCCTTCTGTCATCCGAGCGTATGAAAAGGCACGCTGACAAAGGACGTCTGGATCCTCCTCAATTCCGTCCTGGGGATAAAGTCTGGCTCTCGTCCAAATATGTCCGGCTCAAGATCCCTTCCTATAAGTTGGGGCCTCGGTTCATCGGCCCACTGGAGGTTATCAGTCAGATCAACCCGGTGGCCTATAAATTGAAACTCCCGGCCAACTTACGGATCCCTAACTCCTTCCATGTATCTCTCCTCAAACCTGTGGTACTTAACTCTTTTTCTAAGTCTACAGGTACGCCTCTTGCTCCGGTTTCTGCTGAGGACGAGTTTGAGGTAGAGAACATTCTTGCCACCAAAAGGGTAAGAGGAAAGACCTTTTTCTTGGTAGATTGGAGGGGGTTTGGTCCTGAGGAGAGAACGTGGGAGCCCCGGGAGAATATCCATGCCCCTCTCATCCTAGCTAAATTTCTGTCTGGCCTAAAAAAGGGGGGGCCTAAAGGGGGGGGTACTGTAGCGCTGGCGTCCCTGCCCTCTGCTAGGCAGGGACGCTGCTCCCCTCACCGCTCTGCTGTCAGCGCGCGCTCCTTCCCGGCGTCCTCCTCCCGCTCTGCTCTCAGCGCGCGCTCCTTCCCGGCCCCTGTGCTTAGGGCGCGCGCGCGCGCGCTCCCCTCCTCTTAAAGGGGCCGCGCGCGCCGTCCTAAGGAGTCCCCGGCCAATGGCCGGAGGACTTCATCATATATAAGGCACCTCCTCCAAGATGGAGGTGCCCGAGCAATGTTGTTTGCACCTGTGTCTCACCTGTGCTTCAGCCCTCAGGTCCCGTTGCCAGTTACCTGCCAGTTACCTGCCAGTTACCTGCCTGATTCCTGCCTGAATACTTGTTACCTGTCTGCCAGTCTGAGGTCCGACGGTCTGCCTTACTACTCCTGTCAGTCTGTCTAAGGACCAGCCTGCCCGCTCACCTGGGAGCGCATATCAGCTACCTGCCTGCTTGCCTGAGGTCCGACGGTCTGCCTTACTACTCCGGTCAGTCTGTCTATGGACCAGCTTGCCCGCTCACCTGGGAGCGCTTCTCCGTTACCTGCCTGCTTGCCAGCCCGGAGGTCCCGTTGTCACTTGCGGTGACCACCAGCTATTCCAGAGACTCTTGCCCGCTCACCTGGGAGCGCTTCTCCGTTACCTGCCTGCTTGCCAGCCCGGAGGCTCCGTTGTCACGTGCTGTGACCACCAGCTATCTCAGAGACTCTTGCCCGCTCACCTGGGAGCGCATCTCCGTTACCTGCCTGCTTGCCAGCCCGGAGGTCCCGTTGTCACTTGCGGTGACCACCAGCTATTCCAGAGACTCTTGCCCGCTCACCTGGGAGCGCTTCTCCGTTACCTGCCTGCCTGCCAGCCCGGAGGCTCCGCCGTCACGTGCCGTGACCACCTGCTATTCCAGAGACTCTCGCCTGCTCACCTGGGAGCACCCATCTACCATCTGCCTGCTAGCCTACCCGGAGGCTCTGCCATCACAGGTCGTACCTACCCCTTACCCAGAGACTGCCCTGATCACTTGCCGTATCTCCCTGTCCGTTCACCCAGAGACTGCCCTGATCACTTGCCGTATCTCCCTGTCCGTTCATCCAGAGACTGCCACCCGCTCCCTTACAAGGGCCGCCCCCTTGTATAGTAGCTCAGAGGTTCCGCCTCCCGGACCCGTTACAGAGTTTAATAGCCAGCAATTCCCGATTACCAATATCGTAATTAAGTTCAGTCTCAGAAAATTTTTTTGAAAAAAAGGCACAGGGATGTACTCCATCCTTGCTTTCCTGAGACAACACCGCACCAACCCCCACAGAAGAAGCATCAACCTCAACCAAAAACGGCTTAGTCACATCAGGCTGCATAAGGATGGGGGCAGAGGTGAACCTCTCCTTAAGAAACAGCTTCAATGGCCTCAGTAGTCCACTGAACCGCATTAGCACCTTTCCTAGTGAGATCGGTCAGCGGTTTGACAATAATAGAAAAAATTTTTATGAATTTTCTGTAATAATTGGCGAATCCCAAAAACCTCTGTATCGATTTCAAACTAATAGGCCTAGGCCATTCCTGCACAGCTTGAACTTTAACCGGGTCCATCTCAAAGCCCTCGCTGGAGATAATGTAGCCCAAAAAACTAATTCTCTGTACAGCGAACTCACATTTCTCTAGCTTAGCAAAAAGCGAATTGTCCATTAATAACTGTAAAACCTCACGTACGCTCCGCCAATGAGACTCCAGATCAGGCGAATAAATCAGAATGTCATCCAAATACACAACCACATTTTTGCCGATCAAAGGTCTAAGGATGTCATTAATAAGATTCTGAAAAAATGCTGGAGCATTGGTGAGACCAAAAGGCATAACCAGATTCTCAAAATGACCCACAGGCGTGTTAAAAGCAGTCTTCCATTCATCACCCTCCTTCATGCGCAACAAATTGTATGCCCCCCGGAGATCAATTTTAGAGAACCACTTGGCCCCCACTAACTGGTTAAACAAATCAGGAATCAATGGCAGTGGGTAAGGAATGCGTACAGTAATTTTATTAATCTCACGAAAGTCTAGACAAGGACGTAAACCGCCATCTTTTTTTTTAACAAAAAAAAATCCAACAGCCACAGGAGACTTGGAAGGCCTAATGTGACCGGCGGCCAAGCTTGTCTGTATGTATTCCTCCAAAGCCTTTCTCTCGGGAATAGTAAGATTAAATAAACGACTTTTAGGAAGAGTCGCTCCAGGGACAAATTCGATGGTACAATCATAGTCTCTATGGGGAGGCAAAATTTGTGACTCCTCCTCAGAAAAAACTCTCCAAAAATCCTGAATAGGTACAGGTAATTCCCCTTTTTCCACTGCAGCAATACGTCCGTTACAACACTTGTCGTAACATTTAGGGCTCCAGGACTTAATTTCATTGGTAGACCAATCCAGTACAGGATTATGCAATTTTAACCAGGGCAACCCCAATATTACTGGAGAAGGCAAATTATTCAATACTACCAAATCCAAATTCTCTTGATGAACACCATTAATAGTGAGGGGAAACTCACAGACCTTGTGAGTAACACTCTTCAAGGGAGAGCCATCAACAGAAACCACAGCAATAGGGGATGACAAAGGTTTGGGTTTTAATTTAAGTTTTTCCAAGAATCCCCCATCAATCACATTCAGAGTAGAACCACAATCCACAAATACCCGAAATTCAATTAATTCTTCCTGAGCAGCGGTAGTAGCAGATAGGAATACCCCCTTAGAATTTAAACAGGCAATACGGGCATAACTGACCTTTTTTTTTTCTTTCTTCATACGAAGCACACAGTTCTTAATAAAATGACCAGAATTTCCGCAATAGAAGCACAAACCTTCAGAAAGCCTGCGGTCTTTTTCCTGAGAGCGGGGTGTCATCGCCCCAATCTCCATCGGCTCTCCTTTGTCAGCACAGACCCTCTCAAGACTTGGAGCTGACATGGCAGAGGATTTACTCTCATTAACCCTTGCACGCAGTCTCCTGTCCACCCGTATAGCTAATTGCATAGCCTCCTGCAAGTTTCCAGATGTGGGATAAGCAATCAGCAAATCTTTAACCCTTTCACCTAGCCCCGCAAGAAACAAACTTTTCAAAGCTGAATCGTTCCACCCCACCTGGGCAGACCACCGACGGAAGTGAGAACAATATTTTTCCACATTACCTGATCCCTGCCTCAAACGTCTCAATTCAGACTCAGCAGATGAGACACGATCAGGATCATCGTACAACAAACCCAAAGCAGAAAAAAAACTATCCACTGATCTAAAGCACGGATCACTAGGTTGGAGAGAAAAAGCCCATCCCTGAGGATCCTTGCGCAAAAGTGACATTATGAACCCTATGCACTGTGATTCATCACCAGAGGATCCGGGTCTTAAATGAAAATACAATAAACAAGCATTTTTAAAAGAAAAAAAATCTTGTTGTTCACCAAAAAATAGATCAGGCAGACGTACCTTTGGCTCTACACAATGTGCTCCAGGGCAGCTACTCACGTGTTGTTGGAGCTCGGCCACCTCCAGAGAGAGTCCCTGCAAGCGTTGAGCCAAATCTTGAACCGAGACCATGATGGAAACTGGAGGTCTTTCCTTAGAGAAATTTTTTGGGCTGGACTTACTGTTATGATCTGCTACAAGCACTAAGGAAAGAAAGGAGATCTGTCCCTACAATAGAACTAAACTGGATCCCTACGATGTAACGGGGAACCTGATCCTGCGATCAGACCCGCTAAAGTCCTCGGCTAGTCTGTACGAAGACCTATAGATGCAAGGGAGGGATCCCTACAAGAACTAGGGACTGGGATAAAGTTGGACACCTCCTAGCAGAAATTGTAGCAGTAAAGACAAACACACAACATAGAACATAGAGGTCAGAAGACCTAGCAAAACTAACTGAGAACGGTAACAGAGCACCAAGCTAGCTCAAGAGTAGAAAATACAATGAAGTCCAGCAAGGCCAGGAGGGCGGAGCCGGATTAAATAGGCGAAAATGGTCATGTGACCAGCAAACTAGAAAAAACCTAACAGGTGAGTTCTAACAATAACATGTTTTTAAACTACAAAGGAAATGAGAAACAGGTGGATCACATCTGAGTTGACACTGATATAAGAGAGTTGAATTTGTCACAGTGTCCTTTCAGAAGCTAGCAGCATTTTAGCAGATTTTCCCAGTGATGTAGCAGAACTAGGTTTGTCACAAGATTGTCACGGGTTTACCATGACAGAGAGGAGCCAGAAGACCACGGTGTCTGAGTTCACATACTCCTGCATTGAATAGAAGCAATTTTCCATTTTATTAAATGGTGCTAGTTTCTTTCAGCAGTGAAGTAGTTAATCTGCTCAGCTTGGAGTCTCTGTAGCTTCCATCTAGGAAGTTCTCAGCTGTGCAGTATCAATCACTTCCCTCTCCTGTATAGTCTCTGCTCTGGCTATCTGGATTGCCAGTGTTATGTCTTGTACAGCCTAGTGAGGAGTGGAGTGGAGGTGTTGGTGTTCGGTAGAGGCATTTAAGGATAGTTTTTCTGTGACTGTTGCTTGGTGTTTTGGTTGTGTGCATAGTCCCTTCTTCTTCTATTTTTGTTTACCTTCCTAATCCCTTTGGTATTTTCCCTCTGTTGTCTGTGAGTGCATATTTTGTATGTTTGGTATTTTAATTGATCCTTAAAGTCCTTTCCTTGGTTGTCTGGTGTGTATATTTACATACACTATTCCTCCCAATTTCCCTGGATGGTGAAGGGACAGATAAGGGCTGATCCAGGAGGACAGCAAGGTACATGGCCCCTGCAGCTTCATCATCAGAAGTAACCTGGGGAGCAGGGATAGGTAGGGCGCCTCTAGTGCTAGGGACAAGGTAGGAGCCCCTGGTCCTAGGTTATCAGACAACAGTACCGTGACAAATATACAAGACATAACTTGAGAAGCAGGTTATGATGGCAGGATAAATGCCAACTACCTGAATACTAGTGCAGCAGTATAACACCTGAGCCAGCCTTTATGGTTTGAGAGCATGATGTCAAAGGTGATGTGTGGCACCCCAGGGGTCTGGTTTTCCACAGTAATGTAATGTTATGTCTGAGAGCAGGTGGGAGGTCCTTTGGTCAGGGATCCTGTGCATGCCACACCTCCTGCCCAGTCTTGGGAGGGGAAGAACTTCCCCTGTATAAACCCGGGGCTGAGGCAGGGTGAGTCAGACAAGGAGAGTGGAGACAAGAAGCAGCATAGGAAACAGCAGACTTACAAGGAGTCAGGGGCTGGCAGCTGCAGAGCTTGCCCTGACTAAGAAGATTCTTTACCGGACCCGGAGTCCGAGGCTGTGGGGACTAACTCCTACCCAGCAGCAGAATCCGTCAGGCAGGGGATTTCAGGTCCCCTGGCCCAGAAGCCCGAAGGCACGGTCACACGCGTGGGACCAGCACCGCCGTTGTGGAGCGGAAGCCATTAGAAGGCCCCGAGTCACCGGCCATACGGGTGAGCACCACACGGTACACTCAGGGACGTGGGCTACTTATATCAGCTTCTAGCAAGGTAGCCAGAAGAGTACAGTCAGTTTGGGAGGCCTACAACTACGCCTGGCCAGGGGAGATCCCATCTGCTCAAGGACTGACCAGGCCCCGTTTGCTAGCAAGTACTCCGGGAGGGTCTGTCGTTGTTACCAGTAAAGACCCTGAACTACACCGTACCGTCTCTGAGTGGTTCCTGCTACCCCCATCATCCACGTCGGCTGCCCTGAGGCCATACCCCTCCCGTTGGGGGTTATACTATCACGCTGCACAATCCTACCACCGGCCTCAGCGGTCTGCCCTGCAGCAGCAGCTTCCTGGCTGCACTCAACGGGTGGCGTAGTCATCAACTATTTACTACTAATAGACTGCCGTCTAGTTTGACTCCCTGGGCACGGACCGGGTCACCGCCACGAGACTACAACCCTCCACTGATCCGGCTCCGGGGTAGGCTCCCGCGTGCGCAACTCAGCGCGACACCGGCCCAGGGGCGCGTCAACTTTGGCGTAGTCGGCAGGATTTCGTGCCCGCAACCACCGGGTACTGCGTGCCTGAAAAGCAAAGACTGTTCAAACTTACCAGTGGTGAAGGTTTCCCGCCATCCGGCGCCATCTTCTACCTTCTTCCCGCCATCCGCGAAGTTTTCCCGCCATCCGGCGCCATCTTCGACCTTCTTCCCGCCATCCGTGGAGTTTTCCCGCCGTTGGACGCCATCTTGGGGACGCCGCGCGGGAAGAAGAGGGGCGTGGACTCCGAAAGCGCGCGAGAACTGAAGCCCCGCCTCACGTCCGGACGTTGCGTAAGGTCCTGGAAGGAGCCCAGCAGACGCCGACGTCACAGGAGCGCGACGGAAGGTCCTCAACCCTGACGATCCACTGCGGAGCCGCGGCCTACGGAAGAGGATCATCGCAAGGTAGGCCACGGTCCACTAGGGGGGAGGAAGATGTCGGATACGGAGGAGAGCTTCACTGCCCCAACCCCCGCCAGCGCTACCGCTGCTGCAGTTATGCCCTTCACCATGCCCTATATCCCGGGAGCAGCTTGGCTACCCCAGTACTCAGGGGAGTCACATACCCTGCATGACTTTAGAGAAAAGCTGGATAGCCTCTTCCAGGTGTACCCCCTCACAGAAGAGCAAAAAGTGAGCATCCTGGTGGCCCAACTAACCGGGGCAGCCAAAAGGGAAGTAAAATCCTGGCCACCTGGGAGGAAGACTGTCGCAGGGATACTAACCCGGTTGAAGGACACCTTTGATACCCGCACCTCAGCCGAGATTAAGCTTAGATTCTACGGGTGCAAGCAGCGAGCGCATGAGAGTATAAGGGACTATGCACTAAACCTACAAGAGGCCCTGAGGGCCATAAAGCAGACCGACCCTGATGGGGTGGGAAACGAGGACAGGCTGTTGACTGAACAATTTATAGAGGGTTTATATTGCAATGCCCACCGAACCCAGTTGCGGGCAATGGCCTTACAGGATCCCCATCTGGACTTCGCACAGTTCAAGGACAGAGCCATCCGGGTGCTCCGAGAACCGGCACCAGGTGGCGTTGTGACCCACAGACGCCCCACTACCACTTACTACCAGGAGGCAGCGCCCTTGTCAGCCGGGCCTGTGGGAGCTGATGCGCAGGCTTTGGACAATGACCCGGCTCCAGACCTACACCATCAGGTCCAAGAGCTAGCTAAGAGCGTTGCTGCGCTAACCCGAACTGTGCAGTCTTTACAGGTTTCCACCCCAGGGAAGATCCAGCTGGCATCCGGACCGGAGGACATCCCGTGGCGTCGACCAAGGAGGACCCCACCGGCCAGAGGAAGACCCAGTGACCGATACAGCGAGGACGGACGACCCATCTGCCGCCGCTGCAATCAACCCGGACATATGGAAAGGTACTGTTCTTTAAACGGGCACAACCTGGGGTAGAGGGCCAACCCCCAGGAAAAAGATCACCAGGCCCATCGAACTGGCGCGACAGATATGTGGGAGGACGTCCAGTCTTGCCTGTGGTACTGGATGGCATTCCCATGAGTGCCCTACTGGATACCGGGTCACAGGTCACCACCATCCCGTACGTGCTCTTCAAGCAGTACTGGAATGACTCGGATATTACCCGCTACCCTGACGACGACTTGAGTATCATCGCCAGCAATGGCCAGCCCGTGCCACAGATCGGATTTAAAGAGGTGACCCTCAAAATCGGTAGAGTCGAACTGGCCGCACAGGGACTGATCATTGTAGATATTGATAAACATGAGAGTCACCCAAAAATAACTCTAGGAACTAACGTAATTGAAAATTGTCTTGCAGAGGTGATTTTCCTTTTACAGCAGGTTGCCAAGAACGCCAGCTCCGGCGAGCAGCGGGTGCTCCAGAAAGAGATCCGGGCACTGATGCAACGGCAACAAGTGGAACTCTCCGGCGGTGAGATTGGTAGCGTAAGAATGTGTGACCCTTTTCCTATTGCCATGCCCCCAAAAAGTGAAATGATGATTTGGTGCCGGGCAGCTATTGGTCTGAGAGGTAGAGATTACCAGGCAATGGTAGAACCAGTTTACTCAGACAGTAGGCCCACCATTTTGACAGCACGGGGGGTGGTCAATGTACGCCATGGGAGGGTGCCCATTCGCATAATAAATATCGGGGAGAGGGAAGTGTACCTGCCCCGGTATGCCACGCTAGCCAAATTATATACCACTAATCAAAATTCTATACAATCTGTGGAACCCTTGCCTCCATCTCACCCAGAGGAAGGTAACGGCTCTAAGAAAGACATGGAGGACTGGTGTCAGCAACTACATTTGGGTACTGATTCCACTCCCTCACATCAGAAACAAGGAGTCTATCGGGTGGTTCAAGAGTATGAGAGAGTGTTTAGTAAACACCCGTTAGACTTCGGGCGAGTCAAGGGGGTAGAACACCGCATCCCCACGGGAGATCATCCTCCCATAAAAGAGAGGTATCGACCCGTACCCCCTGCACATTACCAACACGCCAAGGGGATGCTTAGAGACATGAAGGAGGCTGGGGTAATCCGGGATAGCTGTAGCCCCTGGGCAGCCCCACTAGTTTTAGTCAAAAAGAAAGACAACACCATGAGGATGTGTGTAGATTACCGGAAAATCAACCGTATCACACACAAGGATGCGTACCCCTTACCAAGGATAGAGGAGTCATTGGCTGCTTTAAGATCTGCTAATGACGCGCCCCCTGGGACATATTCCTTTTTGAGGGGAATACCCGGCACCGGATCAGATGGGGGGTTGTAGTCTCCGAGCGGCTGTGACCCGGTCCCGTGCCCAGGGCGTCAAGCTCAGTGTGATGTGGCAGTTCTACAGATGTTACTAAAGTTCTTTTGTGTCGACTACGCCACCCGTTGGGATGCGGTCACTGTGGCCGCCGCTGCAGCAGGGTCCGCTGAGGCTGATGGTGGGTGCGCAGCTTGGTGGGATAACCCCCAACGGGAGGGGTATAGCCTCAGAGGGGACAGGCGCAGAGGATGGGGGTTGTGGTGGTGCGATGCAGCCGGCAATGAAGACAGACTCGGGTTGTGCAGTTAAGGGAGTTTACTTACTGCTGATGTTTCGGTCACTCCAGCTGCTAGTGACCACCCGAGCCGTGCTGCGTCCACCAGGTCCTGGATACAGCCAACCCCCAAACAAGTCCGGAGCGTGGCCCTGAGCTCTCCCTCTGTCCTTTCTTCAGCCGTCCCCACCAGGGATTCACCTAGGTCCAGCTCCCTCGGGCCTTCTTTTGGGACACCCTTGGCCCTGGGTTCCCTGACCCTTCATGTGGTGTGCCTTCGGGGTGAATGTAGTGGGTGACCGTGACAGACACTGCCCACGGTCTCCGGTCTCTGGCTGGGGAATGTCTTTACCCCCACCAGCTTGGGTTCCGGTACCCTGATGCTGACTCCTCACCCGGTGTTCTAATTTGGGTTCTTGGGTCCCTTCAGTCTTCCCCCTCTGGGTCTTTCTCTGCTCCACTCTCTCTCTCTCCAGGGCTGCTGTTTCCTTCTCTCTCCTCTCCAACTGACTTGTTCTCAGCGTCTGACCCTGATCTAAGTTGGTGCCCTCCTTATATATCCCTCTATGTGTGAGCTCAGGTGACCAGCACCCAATGAGCTCCTATCACTACCCAGACTGCTCCCCCTATCTGCCCCTACACTACATGGGATGTACCACCCCCCTCCCACTCCAGCCAGGAACAGGCTCGGTTGTACCTGCACATTTCTAAGTGGGAGTACCGTCGGCCTGCTCCTCTGGAATGGGATGTATGTAGTGCATGCAGTCTATCTGAGCTCAGTTCCACACTCCATCCTTACCCGGGAGTGGAATATCACACCTCTGGGTTGAGGTGCAATACCCCTGTAGCAGCCGAATCCTCAGGGTGCTACATTCCCCCCTGGTAAATCACAGCACGTCCTCGGGCTGTAAGACATAAAACACCAAAACATACAAAATTTTTCATATAAACATATAAAACATATAAGACATTATATATATAACATATAAAACTTTCTCGTAGACTTCTCTTGTCTCTGGTTCCTCCTCCGGACACTGTGCAACGTGTGTCCGGGAAAAGTGCGACAGTCTCTTAGAAAATCTGTTTTTCTATAAAACCGGTAGGGGGCGCTTTAGGACGCGCAACTATATACAGGGGAAGTTGGCCGCTCTCAGTCCTCGGCCAGGTAGAGGGAAGGGAATGGCTGCTCACAGTCCTCAGCCTGTAGGATGAAGGGGTAAATGGGTAAAACAGTTCACTGGTCCCAACGGGGACTATTTTAGCAGCAGCAACAGTTCCAGTTTCAGTTCCTTTATACCCCGATTGGGTAACTATTTACATCTCCTGCTCTGCCGCACTCAACGGCGTCTTCCTCCTGCTCTTTCTTGATATGATGTTTCTTCAGACCCGTCCGGGTCCTCTGGCTCCTCCTCTCCGTACCGCAACTCCTCTTCCGTCAAGCGGTGTACGTGGAGGGCGTAAGGTCCTTTGGCACACTTGTGCCGGGTGAAAGTGACTTCGTCTCCGACGTAGAGGTCACGGCCTTTGTGACCTTCCGGCAGGTGGGACTCGACGTCTCTGCGAGTCACAAAAACGTCACCGCGGTTGTTACGGTCCCGAATAAAGCCCCACCCATGCTGCGGGTTGAACTTTATCACTGTCCCGATGGTGCGGGGACAATGCGCTGCACGGGGGTTCCTCCTAGTCCGGCTCTTCTGCTCCGCGCTCTGGATTTGGGCCTGTTGTTCTCTGACCCGCCTCTCCTCCCGTTCTCTCTTAAACTCTGCCAGCTGTTGACGGCAACACTCTGTACGTTCAGCTGCGGCTGCCCGAGTTTCTCCGGTGAACCCCATCAAATCTTCTCCCGTGGGGTCCCACACGAATTGGGCTTCTGCTAGAGGAGGCGAGACCCGAGCCACGGGCTTCGGAGCCGGGATTAGGGGCTCACACAAGGGCCCTAGTCTTTGCTGCCGCTCCAGCTCAGGGTACCCTTCGGGCCAGATGAAGGGCCGCCCGTCCGGCCATGTGAGCTGGCCGAAGAGGTCCTCCCCCAGGTGTGGCACCCTAGGTATTGCGGGCGCGGGCGCGGTGGTGGTGGCGCCCGGGTTGCCCAGGCCTTGCGGCCAGGCCTGGGGCACCTGGAAGGTGAAGGGCACCGTTAGGACGGCGGCGCCCTGGGCTACCTGGCCTTGCGGCCAGGCCGGAGGCTCCGCGGAGGTAGGGGGCGCTGTTGGTGGTGCGGCGCCCGGGGGTACTAGGCCTTGCGACCAGGCTGGTGGTAATTCCTGCTTTGTCACGCTCCGGGTCGAGGCGCGTGACGTCACAGGGGTCGCGGCGGCGGCTTCCGGTCGGGGCCTAGTCCATTGCGGTGACGTGGCGGCTACGGGCACAGCAGGGGGACTTTCGGGCTCTGCGACGGGGAGCTGGGGCAGGTAAGCGGTGTCACGGCTTGGGGTATAGGCGTCCCCTTTACCTGCCTCCATGCGTTCGGCTCCCTCCTCGGCGCCGTCTCCGGCCTTGGGTCCTCCCGCGCCATCCTCAGAGGCGGTCTGTTTCCTCTTCCAGGGTAGCGTGCTCCGTTGACTGGTCTCAGCTTGCTGGGTCATCTCCCGGCTCCATTCCGCCAATATCTCGCGCTGTACCCGGGCCATCCTCCGTGCGAGGCCCTCCAGGGCAGTCTGCGCACACTCCCGGTCTCGGGGGAGCTGTGCAAGGATCTCCGCTAGACCTAGCGGGGTTGTGGACTCTAGCAGGCTCCTGACCATCGGGTCGGTGCTGCTCTGCTCTGCTTCCGGCAGGCTCCTGGCCAGCGGGCCGGTGCTGCTCTGCCCTCCTTCCTCGGTCTCCAGCAGACTCCTGGCCAGCGGGCCGGTGCTGTTCTGCTTTCTTTCCATCTCCGGGTGAGCTTTTCTGCTGCTCCTCTCCAGGCTTCCTGCCTCCGGGTGCACTCGCTCCAGACTGCTCCAGGCGACACCCATCTTTGTTCTCTTCTTTCGTCTCCTCCCACTTCGAGGGCGGTCCCGGGGCAACTCGGTGACTGTCAGCTCCAGGGGTAGTTCTTTCACGCTGACAGACACCTCCAACATCACAGTCTCTGTTGGTGGGGGCGGTTTCCACTTTTGGCGCCATTTTCTGTCCTGGCCCACGATGGGAGGTGGCCTCCTGCCCTCCTTTGGCACGCCCATAATGGCGTCCGCTGCTCTTCCAAGGCGGGAAATCTGCGGTTTTGGCGGGAAGCGTCGCCCAGTGGCGGGAAACTCTGCAGATGGCGGGAACAAGTTGGAAATGGCGGACAATCGGCGGGAAACGACCTGTGATGGAGTCCGATGGCGTGGACCCTCCGGAACCGGCGGGAGACTTCTTTCTGAGGTAAACTTGCACTTTTCTTCAGGCACGCAGTACCCGGGTGTTGCGGGCACGTAATCCTGCCGACTACGCCAAAGTTGACGCGCCCCCTGGGACATATTCCTTTTTGAGGGGAATACCCGGCACCGGATCAGATGGGGGGTTGTAGTCTCCGAGCGGCTGTGACCCGGTCCCGTGCCCAGGGCGTCAAGCTCAGTGTGATGTGGCAGTTCTACAGATGTTACTAAAGTTCTTTTGTGTCGACTACGCCACCCGTTGGGATGCGGTCACTGTGGCCGCCGCTGCAGCAGGGTCCGCTGAGGCTGATGGTGGGTGCGCAGCTTGGTGGGATAACCCCCAACGGGAGGGGTATAGCCTCAGAGGGGACAGGCGCAGAGGATGGGGGTTGTGGTGGTGCGATGCAGCCGGCAATGAAGACAGACTCGGGTTGTGCAGTTAAGGGAGTTTACTTACTGCTGATGTTTCGGTCACTCCAGCTGCTAGTGACCACCCGAGCCGTGCTGCGTCCACCAGGTCCTGGATACAGCCAACCCCCAAACAAGTCCGGAGCGTGGCCCTGAGCTCTCCCTCTGTCCTTTCTTCAGCCGTCCCCACCAGGGATTCACCTAGGTCCAGCTCCCTCGGGCCTTCTTTTGGGACACCCTTGGCCCTGGGTTCCCTGACCCTTCATGTGGTGTGCCTTCGGGGTGAATGTAGTGGGTGACCGTGACAGACACTGCCCACGGTCTCCGGTCTCTGGCTGGGGAATGTCTTTACCCCCACCAGCTTGGGTTCCGGTACCCTGATGCTGACTCCTCACCCGGTGTTCTAATTTGGGTTCTTGGGTCCCTTCAGTCTTCCCCCTCTGGGTCTTTCTCTGCTCCACTCTCTCTCTCTCCAGGGCTGCTGTTTCCTTCTCTCTCCTCTCCAACTGACTTGTTCTCAGCGTCTGACCCTGATCTAAGTTGGTGCCCTCCTTATATATCCCTCTATGTGTGAGCTCAGGTGACCAGCACCCAATGAGCTCCTATCACTACCCAGACTGCTCCCCCTATCTGCCCCTACACTACATGGGATGTACCACCCCCCTCCCACTCCAGCCAGGAACAGGCTCGGTTGTACCTGCACATTTCTAAGTGGGAGTACCGTCGGCCTGCTCCTCTGGAATGGGATGTATGTAGTGCATGCAGTCTATCTGAGCTCAGTTCCACACTCCATCCTTACCCGGGAGTGGAATATCACACCTCTGGGTTGAGGTGCAATACCCCTGTAGCAGCCGAATCCTCAGGGTGCTACACTAACTTCTTCTCTACCTTGGATCTCACTAGCGGGTACTGGCAGGTTCCTGTAGCAGAGGCGGACCGGGAGAAGACCGCATTCACCACCCCGATGGGACTTAGCGAGTTCACCTGCATGCCGTTCGGACTCTGCAACGCCCCAGGAACCTTCCAACGATTAATGGAGTGCTGTCTGGGCCACAGAAACTTCGAGACGGTCCTGTTGTACCTGGACGATGTCATCGTATACTCCAAAACTTATGAGGACCACCTGAAACACCTGGCGGAGGTGTTCGAAGCTCTGGCGAGTTACGGCCTAAAGGTGAAACCCTCCAAGTGTCACCTCCTGAAACCAAAGGTGCAATACCTGGGACACGTGGTGAGCGCTGACGGAGTGGCTCCCGACCCCGATAAGATCACCGCAATTAAGGGATGGCCAAGCCCCTCCAGCGTAAAAGAAGTGCGGCAGTTCCTAGGGTTGGTAGGCTACTACCGAAGGTTTATTCCCGGTTTCACCAAAAAGGCAGCGCCTATGCAGGACCTCCTGATAGGCCAGTCCCGAAAGGCCAAGAACCAGAAGCCGCCCTTCAAATGGGAAGAGCTAGAAGAAGAGTCCTTCCGCCAGCTGAAGATGGCCCTCACGGGGGATGAAATCTTGGCGTACCCGGACTATAGCCAGCCCTTCATCCTCTACACCGACGCCAGTAACATCGGGCTAGGAGCCGTACTGTCCCAGATTCAGCAGGGGAGAGAACGAGTAATCTCCTATGCCAGCCGAAAACTGCGACCCACCGAAAGGAACCCCGAGAATTACAGCTCATTTAAGCTAGAGTTCCTGGCCGTGGTATGGGCAGTCACCGAGCGCTTTAGGCATTACCTCGCTTCTTCCCGGTTCACCGTATACACGGATAACAACCCGTTGACACACCTGGACACGGCAAGACTCGGTGCCCTGGAGCAGAGGTGGATGGCCCGTCTGTCCAACTACGAGTTCACAATCAAATACCGGGCAGGACGCTCCAATACTAACGCGGATGCCCTGTCCAGGATGCCCAACCTGCCGGACGAAGGAGAAGATCCGGAGGGACTGGAAGAAGTTGAACTCCCTGCGTTCCACCGTCATGGGACTATCCAGTATTCCCACCGGGTAAGGGGTAAGCAGGCTGCTACGTTGAACCCCTTACCCCACTACAACTGGGCGGAAACGCAAGACAGCGACCCTGCCGTCCGACTGGTGAAGGAGATGCTGACTCGGCCGGAGGCTCGCCTTGAACCAGACGCTCCGGAGGAAGCCAAACAACTATGGGCGGAGAAGAGTCGACTATTCCTTTACAAGGGGAAGTTGTGCCGCAGAATGGTCAACTCCCGGACGCATGAACTACTCTGGCAAGTAGTGGTGCCACGAAGAGACGCCGCCATGGTGATGGAGGCATACCACGACGGAGCTGGACACTTCGGGTGGAAAAAGCTGGAGTTCCTGCTGCGCGAGCGGTTCCACTGGGTAGGCATGAGGGGAACCATCGAGAAGTGGTGCAGAGACTGTGGCCCGTGCAATCTGAGAAGGAAGGACCGGGCCAGCCAGAAGACTCCCCTGCAGTCCATCGTCACCCGGCAACCGTTGGAACTGGTAGCCTTGGATCATGTAAAACTGACCCCAAGCAGAAGTGGCTACGTCTACGCGTTAACCATCGTGGATCATTACTCCCGGTTCTTGGTTGTCGTCCCCGTCAAGGACTTAACGGCTCAAACAGCAGCTAGAGCCTTCCAGCAGCACTTCTGCCGTCCACACGGGTACCCGGACCAAGTGCTGACGGACCAGGGACCTGCCTTTGAAGCGGAGGTCTTCCAGGAATTCTGCAATCTGTATGGCTGCCGGAAGATAAGGACGACACCCTACCATCCGCAAACTAATGGACTTTGTGAAAAAATGAACCAGGTGGTAATGGATCTTCTAAAAACATTGCCCCTGGAAGAACGCAGTCTGTGGCCTGAGAAGTTGCCCGATCTGGTGGACCTATACAACCACATCCCGGTAGGTTCCACCAACTGTACCCCGGCTTACCTAATGAGGGCGAGACCTGGTAAGTTACCTGTTGACCTGGAATTGGGAGTCCTGACACCTGAGGACACTTCACCAGAAACAGACTGGGACACAGAGAGGCAGCAGCAGTACCGGAGAGTACAAGAGAGCGTGGAGCGAAGTCTCTGTCAGGCTAGGGAAAGACAAGAGAAGACTTACAACCAGTATGCTCCCGCTGTTCCCCTGGTACCCGGAGAGCAGGTCTTGAAGAGGAAAAGACGGCTCCACAAGTTGGATGACCAGTGGGAGAAGGACCCGTACACCGTACTGCCCTCAAGCCATGAGAACCCGAAGGTCTGTACCATCAGTAAAGACGGAGGGGAAACCACAGCCATTGTATCCCGGGACCACCTGAAGAAGTGTCCCGAACAACTGAGGAACCCTGAAGAAGAACAAGAAGACCATCGACCCGTAGAGGAAAGGGAAGATATGGTTAGTACCGTGCTCGGGGACTTCCCTCGGTCTTGGACTCAAGTCAATGGTGCAGTTGTGGTACCCGTACTCACCTTCCTCCAACCATCATCTCAAGAACCTACGGAGCAACGGGTAGAGCTGGAAGAACAGCCGGTCCAGGAGGCAGAAGACTCCACACGAGTAGAACAGGAGAATCAACCCTCTGCTTATAGTGAGCCTGCCGTACCCCTAGTGAGACAAAGAGCCGGTAGACAGCTGCCCAGTTTACCCTTGACAGCTCCTACACCCTGTAGTTCAGGGCCAGACAGTCAGCTCCGTAGGTCCACTAGGGCCACTAGAGGCCAGTTACCCGCACGCTGGAGAATTTGAAGTGTAAAAATAGTTTTATTTATGTTTATCTGTGTATTGTTGCTTGTGTATAATTTTGTGTTTCCAGTTGTTTTTAGGAAACCTTGGTGGATTTACCGGGAATCCTTGTATATAGTTGGAGCGTAACCCAGGATGGACTAGAGACTGTTAAGGACTCGGGGTAGGACAGACCCCTACCTGGTTACGTCTCCCTGTGTTGGTGAAATGGACACCTTTGCTTTTCTTCAGAGACTGCATCCGGTTGCGGACACGCCGTAACCATCTTATGTGTTTTTCTTATAGTATTGTTATTGTTATACTTTGTTATGTTTTTCTAAATGTGTTTAGTCCCGGAGTACTAAATTTCACTAGGGGGGAATGTGGCACCCCAGGGGTCTGGTTTTCCACAGTAATGTAATGTTATGTCTGAGAGCAGGTGGGAGGTCCTTTGGTCAGGGATCCTGTGCATGCCACACCTCCTGCCCAGTCTTGGGAGGGGAAGAACTTCCCCTGTATAAACCCGGGGCTGAGGCAGGGTGAGTCAGACAAGGAGAGTGGAGACAAGAAGCAGCATAGGAAACAGCAGACTTACAAGGAGTCAGGGGCTGGCAGCTGCAGAGCTTGCCCTGACTAAGAAGATTCTTTACCGGACCCGGAGTCCGAGGCTGTGGGGACTAACTCCTACCCAGCAGCAGAATCCGTCAGGCAGGGGATTTCAGGTCCCCTGGCCCAGAAGCCCGAAGGCACGGTCACACGCGTGGGACCAGCACCGCCGTTGTGGAGCGGAAGCCATTAGAAGGCCCCGAGTCACCGGCCATACGGGTGAGCACCACACGGTACACTCAGGGACGTGGGCTACTTATATCAGCTTCTAGCAAGGTAGCCAGAAGAGTACAGTCAGTTTGGGAGGCCTACAACTACGCCTGGCCAGGGGAGATCCCATCTGCTCAAGGACTGACCAGGCCCCGTTTGCTAGCAAGTACTCCGGGAGGGTCTGTCGTTGTTACCAGTAAAGACCCTGAACTACACCGTACCGTCTCTGAGTGGTTCCTGCTACCCCCATCATCCACGTCGGCTGCCCTGAGGCCATACCCCTCCCGTTGGGGGTTATACTATCACGCTGCACAATCCTACCACCGGCCTCAGCGGTCTGCCCTGCAGCAGCAGCTTCCTGGCTGCACTCAACGGGTGGCGTAGTCATCAACTATTTACTACTAATAGACTGCCGTCTAGTTTGACTCCCTGGGCACGGACCGGGTCACCGCCACGAGACTACAACCCTCCACTGATCCGGCTCCGGGTAGGCTCCCGCGTGCGCAACTCAGCGCGACACCGGCCCAGGGGCGCGTCAGATGCAATGAGGATCAGAGAGAGCCACAGAAGGAGAAGTAGACAACGCCCAACGCTGTATCAAGGAGAGGTAACACCATCACCCAGCTTTCGCAGACCTCGATATTAGGCATCAGCTTTGCTACTAACATAGGACTCAAGGATTAGGATGATATTTTTTTTATTCTAGGAAGGACATTTTCCTTATTAAACCCAGACTTTAAATGCCAGATGATCATAGCCAAGTGACGTTGCATCTTGCTGCTTTCAGAATGTGTGAAAAGTCAACAGAAAAGTACATGAAGGCTCTGGACCAAGACAGAGAGTCTGAAGACTATTAAATGACTAGATTGGACTTAATATTTCATCGGCTGGCTGAACTTGTCTGAAAGGTTCCTCGTTTAATATGAAGATGAATAGATACCCAAAAACATGAATCCTTATCCCACAGCTAACCTCCTGCAGGACAACACGGTGGCATCTCCTTGATAGCACGATTGCTGACATCAGTCACGCCACCGGACTCGAAAGACTTCCCAATTGAGCAAAAAACATCTTTTACGGCTGACACAGCCATAATCACTGACCTTGAGCAAAATGGATAAGCTCAAGTATGAATCTCCAAACCTAACTTTCTCTCCATACATGAAAAAAAAAAAAAGGCCAAGCGGACAACTTTCTGACAGAGCTGGAGTGTGATTAACTATCTTAATTCTGTATGATTAAAGGTTCGGAGGTTCTCAGGGGGTCTCTAAATATCTTTCCATGCTGTTTGATACAAATCCTTCTAATGAAACATTTCTCCACAGTAGCCGGAACCTCTGGAATAACGCTGCATCAACAAGCACGAGCGGCACAAGTTCACGAACGGTTTTGTTTTTGCTGTCGACGTGAAGGATAATTCTACAAAGCCCCCTTCCTCCCCATGGTGTAAACACGGCGGATGATTTCTCAGGGGATGAGCTCTCATTCTGAAGAAGCATCTATTACACGGAGCATCTGACGCCGAGCGGAGACGTTACAGGTGGTAGATAGCAGAATATTACGATGATTGTTTACTTCTTCGTGACAAAATCCTCTGCTAGGATCCATTGTTTGGATCCGGATAGTTTCATCTATGTAGATGGACTTAATCGTGTTGGAGTCCAGATGCAGAGACCCCACTAATCATTGGGATCCACTAAGCACTTTACACTCATCAAATCTGATTGTCTCTGCTCAGCCTCCTCCGTAGAGGTGGACTTACCGTTATATGGTCCCATAGAATTTTTTCAAACTTGTGTAACACTCTTCCATTCTTGTTTTTTTTTTTTTCTACGGCCTTCGGCTCAATCACAAGCCATGGCAACTTTACGGTTGAACGATCTGTAGGGGGTTCAATCTTGTGCAAGGTCCACTAGGGTCTTCTCTGCCATTATCTTGATAGTATCAAGCCATTGACTTACTGTTCTTCATCTTTACCTTGTTCCTTCGCTTCTTCCTACCCTGATGTCCTTCTCCAGTTATGTGTCCAAAGTAGGCAAGTCTTCAAGTTTTTAGGAACATACAAGAGGAACAAGTGATCTGTTGCAAGCAGAAGCTGAGGGGCTCATTGATTATTGTGAGGTCCATTTTTTCGGATGGGAAAAAAAAGTTTTGCATGCCGGACTTTTTTTTTCCCGCAGACACCAAACAGACCACATAATAGTCAGTGGTCCCCTCTGCTTCCGGGTGTACAACTGATTACTTATTCCATTTGTCTCTTCCTAAAACAAATGGACATGGGAACTGAGTCTAAGGAGTCAATTTGCAGTGCAAAGGGGGAAATCTGCATAAATGGAGATGCACATCCACAACTTAATCAAAAATATCTGCAAACAAGAATAAGCACCGGAACGGATTTTACAGCAGATTTTCCGCTGACAATCCACCATGGGCATTTATCCATTTCTTGCTACCTTAGTGAGGAAGGGTTGTCATGCAACCCACCAGTCCTTCACTTGGTGAAGATATATGACTGCATCCCCCATCTTTTTCAGGCGTGCAATATGTTGCCTCGGTTGAGAGCAAGAGCGGTACAGAAATCATTGGCAGTGACTAGGAGTTGGGTGTCGAGGACGGACGTGTGTGGGGCCAAAATTCTAAAATGGATGCCATACGGATTGCATAACAATTGAAAAAAAAATTGCATGTTTCTTTTGTATAAAAAGATGATTTTATTATATGCTCGTGAGAACTTAGCCATAGGGTGTGAGCATGCTCTGTGTGATGTGCAGTCGTCACTGTGCAGAGAGGTAGGGGGCAGGGACTGCGCTATCCCCATCATCTACTGACTGATCCTTTTATCCTCCCAGAGATAATATGGGGATGAATGATCCAACACAATCTGAAAAAAAATAATAAAAAAAAGTGTCAGCCTATTTTAGGGTCTCAATGGGCAGGGTAAAAATGGGAATATTTCAGGATTATTTTTCCTCTAGAGAATAAGAATTATAAAAAAAAAACGTTTTTCAGAATCCTCTCCCAGATCCAACAAAAAATGCACAGTTCTATTGCCTTTTTTCCAATCCTGATAATTGGTGCATTTTTCGACTGCGCTCTACGTCCCTGTGTGAACCCGTAGCTTCTATGATAGAGAAATATTCACTATCAGTGTATAAATTCCTGCATGACGGAGCAAGCAATCATTTTTTTTTTTACATGGAAACAACATTGGATTTTTTTTTTTAGTTCAAAGCACAAAGATAATCAATAGAAAAATCGCTTTGAAATCCTCTCAATGCTCCGTTTCATCAGCCGTGGCCCAAGTCTGGTTATATAAGACGCCAGACCAGCTCTTAGCTGCGGATAAAATATTTAGCGACCATGCATTTCCCACAGATGATTTGGAAAACTAATGTACTGTGTACCTGTACTTGACTGGAACAATTCTTCCTTTCCAGATGGAAAGGGATTTTTTTTTTTTGCAATTATGAACAGCAAAAGTTAATATACTGGCTGATAAAACAAGAAGCTTTGTATTAGCCTGCCATGGACACACATGCCCACTTTAATGTTTGCCAGGAGTTATAATAAGGTCATTAATCAATAGCGGGCCAGATAGCCAATGCGCTATCACAAAAAAAAAGTGAAAGTATTTTTATACTATACAGAGTTAGCGAAGGATGAAAATCTCGTTTTATTTCTGCTCTTGTTAATAAACCCGAAGAACCGCACTGCTGCAGAATTTTATGGCCGCCCTGATGCGCGCTTCTCTTACCCGACTTCATAGGAGAAAAAAAAACATAAAAGTAAAAGTCTGAAGAATAAAAAATGACCTTGAGGACCTACATATGGATGGAATGTTTAAATAGCTAACTTTTCCAAACGTAGAACTTTTTCGCCCACTGGTAGGAAATACATCAGCGCAAGTAGGTGCAGATCATCCGTAAGTGCGATCGATGCAGCGTGCAAATGAGTGAATATGCTTTTAACCCCTTTACCCCCGAGGGTGGTTTGCACGTTAATGACCGGGCCAATTTTTACAATTCTGACCACTGTCACTTTATGAAGTAATTACTCGGGAACGCTTCAACGGATCCCCCTGATTCTGAGATTGCTTTTTCGTGACATATTGTACTTCATGATAGTGGTAAAATTTCTTCGATATCACTTGCATTTATTTGTGAAAAAAAAAAAAATTTTGAAAATTTTGCAATGTTCAAACTTTGAATTTTCATGCCCTTAAATCAGAGAAATATGTCACACAAAATAGTTAATAAATAACATTTTCCACATGTCTACTTTACATCAGCACAATTTTGGAACCAAATTTTTTTTGGTTAGGAAGTTTATAAGGGTTAAAAGTTGACCAACGATTTCTCATTTTTCCAACAAAATTTACAAAACCATTTTTTTAGGGACCACATCACATTTGAAGTGACTTTGAGGGGCCTATATCAATACCCAAAAGTGACACCATTCTAAAAACTGCACCCCTCAAGGTGCTCAAAACCACATTCAAGAAGCTTATTAACCCTTCAGGTGCTTCACAGGAATTTTTGGAAAGTGGAAGAAAAAAATTAACATTTAACTTTTTTCACAAAAATGTTACTTTAGATCCCAGTTTTTTTAATTTTGCAGGGGTAACAGGAAGAAATGGATCCCAAAATTTGTTGTGCAATTTCTCCTGAGCACGCAGATACCCCATCTGTGGGGGCAAACCACTGTTTGGGCGCACGGCAGGGTTCAGAAGGGAAGGAGTGCCATTTGACTTTTTGAATGTAAAATTTGCTTGAATAATTAGCGGACCCCATGTTGCGTTTGGAGAGCCCCTGATGTGCCTAAACAGTGGAAACCCCCCACAAGTGACACCATTTTGGAAACTAGACCCCTCAGGGAACTTATCTAGATGTGTGGTGAGCACCCTGAACCCCCAAGTGCTTTACAGAAGTTTATAGCATGGAGCCGTGAAAATAAAAAACAAAAAAACTTTTTCCACAAAAATGATGTTTTAGCCCCAAATTTTTTATTTTCACAATGGTAGGTGGAGAAAATGGACCCCAAAAACTTTTGTGAAATTACGATACCCCATATGTGGGGAAAATACAGTGTTTGGGCGCATGACAGAGTTCAGAAGGGAAGGAGCACTGTGTGACTTTTTGAATGCAAAATTGGCTGGAATCGAGAGCGGACGCCATGTCGCGTTTGGAGAGCCCCTGATGTGCCTAAATATTGGAAACCCCCCACAAGTGACCCCATTTTGGAAACTAGACCCCTCAAGGATTTTATCAAGGGGTATAGTGAACATTTTGAACCCAGAGGTACGACAGAATTTGATAACATTAGGTCATCATATTGAATAAGTTGTCATTAGTCTTGAGCGCAAGTGCTCGCTACTTGAGTTTGCATCGGGTACTCGGGTATGCACCAAGTATCGCGGGTGCTCGAGTGACATGCTCGAGTCCCCGCCCCGCATGTTTCACGGTTATTAGACACCCCAAAGAAAACATCACTCGTGCATGGCAGGCAAACCCGACAGGTTTTTTTGGCCACGAAGCATATGGGGCGGAGACTCGAGCATGTCACCCGAGCACCCGCGATACTTAGTGCATACCCGAGCACCCGATGAAAACTCAAGTAGCAAGCACTTGCGCTCAACACTGGTCGCCATATCGTCATTTCTTTTTTTCTTTACTTTTGAAAAAATACCAACCCCAACACAACCCTAACCCAACCCTAACCCTAGTACAACCCTAACCCTAGCACAAACCTAGCCCTAGCACAAACCTAACCCTAGCACAACCCTAACCCTAGCATAACCCTAACCCTAGCACAACCCTAACCCTAGCACAAACCTAACCCTAGCACAACCCTAACCCAACCCTAACCCTAGCACAACCCTAGCACAACTCTAACCCTAGCACAACAGCTTTTTTTTTGCAAAGACTAGTTTTTGCATCGCCATATTTTGAGAGCTATAATTTTTCCATACTTTGGCCGAAAGAGTCATGTGATGGCTTGTTTTTTGCGGGATGAGTTGACGTTGTTATTGGCGCCATTTTCAGACATTTTTTGATCGCTTTCTATTCCGATTTTTGGGAGGCAGAATAAACAAAAACCAACAATTCAGGAATAGTTTTTTTGTTTTTTTTATGCCGTTCCGCGTGTGGTAAAATAGATAAGGCAGCTTTATTCTTCGGGTCAATACGTTTACAGTTGTACCACATTTATATATTTTTTTATGTTTTGCCACTTTTACATAATAAAAACAATTTTATAGAAAAAAGAATATTTTTTGTATCGCTTTATTCTGAGAGCTATAACTTTTTTATTTTTCGGCTGATGGAGCTGTATGGCAGCTTGTTTTTTGCGGGACAAGATGATTTTTTCAGCGGTACCATTTTTATTTACATTTGTCTTTTTGATCCCGTTTTAGTCCATTGTTTGTTTGGCAGTATGATGATAAAGCATTGTTTTTTGCTTCATTTTTTTTTTTACCATGCTCACTAAAGAGGTTAACTATTGGGACAGTTTTATAGGTCAGGTCGTTCCGGACGCGGCGATACCAAATATGTGTACTTTTATTGTTTTGTGGTTTTTTCATACTGTACAATATATTTTTGGGGGATTATTTTTTTTCATTCCAGGTCACATGACAACCACGGGACCCGGCCACAGACAGTGCGGGACATCGGAGAGGAGGTGAGTACCGGCGCTTACCTCCTCTTGCCACCGGAATGCTGCGATCGACTTCGATTGCAGCATTTCAGGGGTTAATGTGCTGGGAGCGGTGCGGGACTGCTCCTAGCACATAGTATAGGTTGTCAGCTGTGACAATCAGCTGACACCCGGTGGCGATTCCGCCCACACATCCTTTGTGCGGGCGGAATCGCCAATGCGTACTAATATGTGTCTGGTCCATAAGGCCCAGGGCGCAGATACGTATTAGTACGTATCATGTCGGAAAGGGGTTAATATTATACCCAAAATTCTAAATTCCATTTTCACCGGACTGTGCTTCAAAACCAAGAAAAAAATGTAACTGTCATTTTAATATTTTTTTTTAATCAATAGCACACATCAAATTAAGAAACTTTGTAACATATATTATCAGAGAAATCTGCGTCTTTCTCCTCCAAGACTGATCTTTCATTCTTACAATTTTCAGTTCCTTGGGTAAAATGTGTCTTCAGTGAATAAACACTTTTTCATTACTAGGAGATGACAGTTGGTGCTTGTAAAGTTCTATGGATATGACAGTTGGTGCTCGTAAAGTTTTATCGAGATGACAGTTGGTGCTTTTAAAATCCTATGGAGATGACAGTTTGTGTTCTTAAAGTTCTATGGAGATGACAGTTGGTGCTCATAAAGTTCTATGGAGATGACAGTTGGTGCTCATAAAGTTCTATGGAGATGACAGTTGGTGCTCGTAAAGTTCTGTGGAGATGACAGTTGGTGTTTGTAAAGTTCTGTGGAGATGACAGTTGGTTCTCGTAAAGTTCTATGGAGATGACAGTTGGTGCTCATAAAGTTCTATGGAGAACTGTAACTGGCATTTCAGGTGAACTTGCCGCCTAATCTCTGTCTCTGTTTCTAGCTCCTCCCTCCTACATAGAATTTTATAAGAGTCAACTGTCATCTCCTATCTCAATAATGGGAAAATCTGTCTAAACAAAATACAGGTTTTACATTTTTTTTAAATGAGAGTGAAAGTTCAGTCCAGAAGGACAAAGAAGCAGATTTCTCTGAAAAGATATATTACAGAGTGTCTTATTTTCACGTGTACTATTGATTTATGAAAAAATAAATAAAACGATGGTTGCTACCTTAGACTAAGAGCTCAATGCATAATGCTCCACTACTGCTTAATCATTTCAGGGTCACCTGAAGATTAGTGAGGACACCTGCTGACACTGTAATGGCTGCCCGAAGTATTTCTCAGCACAGAGCTACTTTCCAAAATTATGGTTTTGTTAGAAAAAGAAGACATGCCTGATCATCCTAGCTTAATGGGTTATTCCCCGGGTCGTAATGATCATGGTTGAAGAAGGTGCGACCACGACAGGGCCCGTACGGGAAGGAAGCCAGTCAACGCCAGCGCCTATTTCAGCTGGATGTGCGTCTAATGACGCACATTCAGCTGAATTGTATTGCAGCGCAGAGACCCGCTGGCTCCCTGCACTGCAATAGACGCTGCCGGCCAATCAGAGGCCAGCAGCTGACATCATGCGCCGCTCACGGCTTGCACGCCAAAATTAGCTGCACACTATAATACAGCACTCCCCACATCATGGTAGCAGAGTAAATAAGAAGAATTATTTTATTATTTTAAATGTGTTGGAAATGAACGGACATTATAAAAGGAAGGGGCCCAGGATGGGTGGTCATTAGACCAGGATGGGAGTCATAATACAAAGAAGGAGCCCAGGATGAGGGACATTATAACAGGAAAGGGCACAGGATTGGGAACATTATACCAGGAGCGAGTCTAAGACAGGAGAAAATATTACACAAAAGGATGGGGGGCATAATTACAGAAAGAAGTCGGTACATTGGGCATTGTTACAGAAAGGGGCCAGGATGGGCAACATTATTGTGACACCCCAGGGGTCTGGTTGCCACAGTGATAGAGATATTATGTCTGAGAGCAGGTGGGAGGTCCTTTGGTCAGGGATCCTGTGCATGCCACACCTCCTGCCCAGTCTTGGGAGGGGAAGAACTTCCCCTGTATAAACCCGGGGCTGAGGCAGGGTGAGTCAGACAAGGAGAGTGGAGAAGAGAAGCAGCATAGGAAACTGCAGAGTTACAAGGAGTCAGGGGCTGGCAGCTACAGAGCTCGCCCTGACTAAGAAGATTCTTTACCGGACCCGGAGTCCGAGGCTGTGGGGACTACATCCTACCCAGCAGCAGAATCCGTCGGGCAGGGGATTTCAGGTCCTCTGGCCCAGAAGCCTGAAGGCACGGTCACACGCGTGGGACCAGCACCGCCATCGTGGAGCGGAAGCCATTAGAAGGCCCCGAGTCACCGGCCATACGGGTGAGCACCACACGGGACACTCAGGGACGTGGGCTACTTACATCAGCTTCTAGCAAGGTAGCCAGAAGAGTACAGTCAGTTTGGGAGGCCTACAACTACGCCTGGCCAGGGGAGATCCCATCTGCTCAAGGACTGACCAGGCCCCGTTCGCTAGCAAGTACTCCGGGAGGGTCTATCGTTGTTACCAGTAAAGACCCTGAACTACACCGTACCGTCTCTGAGTGGTTCCTGCTACCCCCATCATCCACGTCGGCTGCCCTGAGACCATACCCCTCCCGTTGGGGGTTATACTATCACGCTGCACAATCCTACCACCGGCCTCAGCGGTCTGCCCTGCAGCAGCAGCTTCCTGGCTGCACTCAACGGGTGGCGTAGTCATCAACTATTTACTACTAATAGACTGCCGTCTAGTTTGACTCCCTGGGCACGGACCGGGTCACCGCCACGAGATTACAACCCTCCACGGATCCGGCTCCGGGTAAGCTCCCGCGTGCGCACCGCAGCGCGACACAGGCCCAGGGGCGCGTCAACTTTGGCGTAGTCGGCAGGATTTCGTGCCCGCAACCACCGGGTACTGCGTGCCTGAAAAGCAAAGACTGTTCAAACTTACCAGTGGTGAAGGTTTCCCGCCATCCGGCGCCATCTTCTACCTTCTTCCCGCCATCCGTGGAGTTTTCCCGCCATTGGACGCCATCTTGAGGACGCCGCGCGGGAAGAAGAGGGGCGTGGACTCCGAAAGCGCGCGAGAACTGAAGCCCCGCCTCACGTCCGGACGTTGCGTAAGGTCCTGGAAGGAGCCCAGCAGACGCCGACGTCACAGGAGCGCGACGGAAGGTCCTCAACCCTGACGATCCACTGCGGAGCCGCGGCCTACGGAAGAGGATCATCGCAAGGTAGGCCACGGTCCACTAGGGGGGAGGAAGATGTCGGATACGGAGGAGAGCTTCACTGCCTCAACCCCCGCCAGCGCTACCGCTGCTGCAGTTATGCCCTTCACCATGCCCTATATCCCGGGAGCAGCTTGGCTACCCCAGTACTCAGGGGAGTCACATACCCTGCATGACTTTAGAGAAAAGCTGGATAGCCTCTTCCAGGTGTACCCCCTCACAGAAGAGCAAAAAGTGAGCATCCTGGTGGCCCAACTAACCGGGGCAGCCAAAAGGGAAGTAAAATCCTGGCCACCTGGGAGGAAGACTGTCGCAGGGATACTAACCCGGTTGAAGGACACCTTTGATACCCGCACCTCAGCCGAGATTAAGCTTAGATTCTACGGGTGCAAGCAGCGAGCGCATGAGAGTATAAGGGACTATGCACTAAACCTACAAGAGGCCCTGAGGGCCATAAAGCAGACCGACCCTGATGGGGTGGGAAACGAGGACAGGCTGTTGACTGAACAATTTATAGAGGGTTTATATTGCAATGCCCACCGAACCCAGTTGCGGGCAATGGCCTTACAGGATCCCCATCTGGACTTTGCACAGTTCAAGGACAGAGCCATCCGGGTGCTCCGAGAACCGGCACCAGGTGGCGTTGTGACCCACAGACGCCCCACTACCACTTACTACCAGGAGGCGGCGCCCTTGCCAGCAGGGCCTGTGGGAGCTGATGCGCAGGCTTTGGACAATGACCCGGCTCCAGACCTACACCATCAGGTCCAAGAGCTAGCTAAGAGCGTTGCTGCGCTAACCCGAACTGTGCAGTCTTTACAGGTTTCCACCCCAGGGAAGATCCAGCTGGCATCCGGACCGGAGGACATCCCGTGGCGTCGACCAAGGAGGACCCCACCGGCCAGAGGAAGACCCAGTGACCGATACAGTGAGGACGGACGACCCATCTGCCGCCGCTGCAATCAACCCGGACATATGGCAAGGTACTGTTCTTTAAACGGGCACAACCTGGGGTAGAGGGCCAACCCCCAGGAAAAAGATCACCAGGCCCATCGAACTGGCGCGACAGATATGTGGGAGGACGTCCAGTCTTGCCTGTGGTACTGGATGGCATTCCCATGAGTGCCCTACTGGACACCGGGTCACAGGTCACCACCATCCCGTACGTGCTCTTCAAGCAGTACTGGAATGACTCGGATATTACCCGCTACCCCGACGACGACTTGAGTATCATCGCCAGCAATGGTCAGCCCGTGCCACAGATCGGATTTAAAGAGGTGACCATCAAAATTGGTAGAGTCGAACTGGCCGCACAGGGACTGATCATTGTAGATATCGATAAACATGAGAGTCACCCAAAAATAACTCTAGGAACTAATGTAATTGAAAATTGTCTTGCAGAGGTGATTTTCCTTTTACAGCAGGTTGCCAAGAATGCCAGCTCCGGCGAGCAGCGGGTGCTCCAGAAAGAGATCCGGGCACTGATGCAACGGCAACAAGTGGAACTCTCCGGCGGTGAGATTGGTAGCGTAAGAATGTGTGACCCTTTTCCTATTGCCATGCCCCCAAAAAGTGAAATGATGATTTGGTGCCGGGCAGCTATTGGTCTGAGAGGTAGAGATTACCAGGCAATGGTAGAACCAGTTTACTCAGACAGTAGGCCCACCATTTTGACAGCACGGGGGGTGGTCAATGTACGCCATGGGAGGGTGCCCATTCGCATAATAAATATCGGGGAGAGGGAAGTGTACCTGCCCCGGTATGCCACGCTAGCCAAATTATATACCACTAATCAAAGTTCTATACAATCTGTGGAACCCTTGCCTCCATCTCACCCGGAGGAAGGTAACGGCTCTAAGAAAGACATGGAGGACTGGTGTCAGCAACTACATTTGGGTACTGACTCCACTCCCTCACATCAGAAACAAGGAGTCTATCGGGTGGTTCAAGAGTATGAGAGAGTGTTTAGTAAACACCCGTTAGACTTCGGGCGAGTCAAGGGGGTAGAACATCGCATCCCCACGGGAGATCATCCTCCCATAAAAGAGAGGTATCGACCCGTACCCCCTGCACATTACCAACACGCCAAGGGGATGCTTAGAGATATGAAGGAGGCTGGGGTAATCCGGGATAGTTGTAGCCCCTGGGCAGCCCCATTAGTTTTAGTCAAAAAGAAAGACAACACCATGAGGATGTGTGTAGATTACCGGAAAATCAACCGTATCACACACAAGGATGCGTACCCCTTACCAAGGATAGAGGAGTCATTGGCTGCTTTAAGATCTGCTAACTTCTTCTCTACCTTGGATCTCACTAGCGGGTACTGGCAGGTTCCTGTAGCAGAGGCGGACCGGGAGAAGACCGCATTCACCACCCCGATGGGACTTAGCGAGTTCACCTGCATGCCGTTCGGACTCTGCAACGCACCAGGAACCTTCCAACGCCTAATGGAGTGTTGTCTGGGCCACAGAAACTTCGAGACGGTCCTGTTGTACCTGGACGATGTCATCGTATATTCCAAGACGTATGAGGACCACCTGAAACACCTGGCGGAAGTGTTCGAGGCTCTGGCGAGTTACGGTCTAAAGGTGAAACCCTCCAAGTGTCACCTCCTGAAACCAAAGGTGCAGTACCTGGGACACGTGGTGAGCGCTGACGGAGTGGCTCCCGACCCCGATAAGATCACCGCAATTAAGGGATGGCCAAGCCCCTCCAGCGTAAAAGAAGTGCGGCAGTTCCTCGGGTTGGTAGGCTACTACCGAAGGTTTATTCCCGGTTTCACCAAAAAGGCAGCACCTATGCAGGACCTCCTGATAGGCCAGTCCCGGAAGGCCAAGAACCAGAAGCCGCCCTTCAAATGGGAAGAGCTGGAAGAAGAGTCCTTCCGCCAGCTGAAGATGGCCCTCACGGGGGACGAAATCCTGGCGTACCCGGATTATAGCCAGCCCTTTATCCTCTACACCGACGCCAGTAACATCGGGCTAGGAGCCGTACTGTCCCAGATCCAGCAGGGGAAGGAACGAGTAATCGCCTACGCCAGCCGAAAACTGCGACCCACCGAAAGGAACCCCGAGAATTACAGCTCATTTAAGTTAGAGTTCCTGGCCGTAGTATGGGCAATCACTGAGCGCTTTAAGCATTACCTCGCTTCTTCCCGGTTCACCGTGTACACGGATAACAACCCGCTGACACACCTGGACACGGCAAGACTCGGTGCCCTGGAGCAGAGGTGGATGGCCCGTCTGTCCAACTACGAGTTCACAATTAAATACCGGGCAGGACGCTCCAATACCAACGCGGACGCCCTGTCCAGGATGCCCAACCTGCCGGACGGAGGAGAAGATCCGGAGGGACTGGAAGAAGTTGAACTCCCTGCGTTCCACCGTCATGGGACTATTCAGTATTCCCACCGGGTAAGGAGTAAGCAGGCTGCTACGTTGAACCCCTTACCCCACTACAACTGGGCGGAAACGCAAGACAGCGACCCTGCCGTCCGACTGGTGAAGGAGATGCTGACTCGGCCGGAGGCTCGCCTTGAACCAGACGCTCCGGAGGAAGCCAAACAACTATGGGCAGAGAAGAGTCGACTGTTCCTTTACAAAGGGAAGTTGTGCCGCAGAATGGTTAACTCCCGGACGCATGAATTACTCTGGCAAGTAGTGGTGCCATGAAGAGACGCAGCCATGGTGATGGAGGCATACCACGACGGAGCTGGACACTTTGGGTGGAAAAAGCTGGAGTTCCTGCTGCGCGAGCGGTTCCACTGGGTAGGCATGAGGGGAACCATCGAGAAGTGGTGCAGAGATTGTGGCCCGTGCAACCTGAGAAGGAAGGACCGAGCCAGCCAGAAGACTCCCCTGCAGTCCATCGTCACCCGGCAACCGTTGGAACTGGTAGCCTTGGATCATGTAAAACTGACCCCAAGCAGAAGTGGCTACGTCTACGCGTTAACCATCATGGATCATTACTCCCGGTTCTTGGTTGTCGTCCCCGTCAAGGACTTAACGGCTCAAACAGCAGCTAGAGCCTTCCAGCAGCACTTCTGCCGTCCACACGGGTACCCGGACCAAGTGCTGACGGACCAGGGACCTGCCTTTGAAGCGGAGGTCTTTCAGGAATTCTGCAATCTGTATGGCTGCCGGAAGATAAGGACGACACCCTACCATCCGCAGACTAATGGACTTTGTGAAAAAATGAACCAGGTGGTAATGGATCTTCTAAAAACGTTGCCCCTGGAAGAACGCAGTCTGTGGCCTGAGAAGCTGCCCGATCTGGTGGACCTATACAACCACATCCCGGTAGGTTCCACCAACTGTACCCCGGCTTACCTAATGAGGGCAAGACCTGGTAAGTTACCTGTTGACCTGGAAATGGGAGTCCTGACCCCCGAGGACACTTCACCAGAAACAGACTGGGACACAGAGAGGCAGCAGCAGTACCGGAGAGTACAGGAGAGCGTGGAGCGAAGTCTCTGTCAGGCTAGGGAAAGACAAGAGAAAACTTACAACCAGTATGCTCCCGCTGTTCCCCTGGTACCCGGAGAGCAGGTCTTGAAGAGGAAGAGACGGCTCCACAAGTTGGACGACCAGTGGGAGAAGGACCCGTACACCGTACTGCCCTCAAGCCACGAGAACCCGAAGGTCTGTACCATCAGTAAAGACGGAGGGGAAACCACAGCCATTGTATCCCGGGACCACCTGAAGAAGTGTCCCGAACAACTGAGGAACCCTGAAGAGGAACAAGAAGACCATCGACCCGTGGAAGAAAGGGAAGATATGGTTAGTACCGTGCTCGGGGACTTTCCTCAGTCTTGGACTCAAGTCAATGGTGCAGTTGTGGTACCCGTACTCACCTTCCTCCAACCATCATCCCAAGAACCTACGGAGCAACGGGTAGAGCTGGAAGAACAGCCGGTCCAGGAGGCAGAAGACTCCACACAAGCAGAACAGGAGAATCAACCCTCTGCTTATAGTGAGCCTGCCGTACCCCTAGTGAGACAAAGAGCCGGTAGACAGCTGCCCAGTTTACCCTTGACAGCTCCTACACCCTGTAGTTCAGGGCCAGACAGTCAGCTCCGTAGGTCCACTCGGGCCACTAGAGGCCAGTTACCCGCACGCTGGAGAATTTAAAGTGTATAAATTGTTTTATCTATGTTTTTCTGTGTCTTGTTGCTTGTGTATAATTTTGTGTTTCTAGTTATTTTTAGGAAACCTTGGTGGATTTACCGGGAATCCTTGTATATAGTTGGAGCGTAACCCAGGATGGACTAGAGACTGTTAAGGACTCGGGGTAGGACAGACCCCTACCTGGTTACGTCTCCCTGTGTTGGTGAAATGGACACCTTTGCTTTTCTTCAAAGACTGCATCCGGTTGCGGACACGCCGTAACCATCTTATGTGTTTTTCTTATAGTATTGTTATTGTTATACTTTGTTATGTTTTTCTAAATGTGTTTAGTCCCGGAGTACTAAATTTCACTAGGGGGGAATGTGACACCCCAGGGGTCTGGTTGCCACAGTGATAGAGATATTATGTCTGAGAGCAGGTGGGAGGTCCTTTGGTCAGGGATCCTGTGCATGCCACACCTCCTGCCCAGTCTTGGGAGGGGAAGAACTTCCCCTGTATAAACCCGGGGCTGAGGCAGGGTGAGTCAGACAAGGAGAGTGGAGAAGAGAAGCAGCATAGGAAACTGCAGAGTTACAAGGAGTCAGGGGCTGGCAGCTACAGAGCACGCCCTGACTAAGAAGATTCTTTACCGGACCCGGAGTCCGAGGCTGTGGGGACTACATCCTACCCAGCAGCAGAATCCGTCGGGCAGGGGATTTCAGGTCCTCTGGCCCAGAAGCCTGAAGGCACGGTCACACGCGTGGGACCAGCACCGCCATCGTGGAGCGGAAGCCATTAGAAGGCCCCGAGTCACCGGCCATACGGGTGAGCACCACACGGGACACTCAGGGACGTGGGCTACTTACATCAGCTTCTAGCAAGGTAGCCAGAAGAGTACAGTCAGTTTGGGAGGCCTACAACTACGCCTGGCCAGGGGAGATCCCATCTGCTCAAGGACTGACCAGGCCCCGTTCGCTAGCAAGTACTCCGGGAGGGTCTATCGTTGTTACCAGTAAAGACCCTGAACTACACCGTACCGTCTCTGAGTGGTTCCTGCTACCCCCATCATCCACGTCGGCTGCCCTGAGACCATACCCCTCCCGTTGGGGGTTATACTATCACGCTGCACAATCCTACCACCGGCCTCAGCGGTCTGCCCTGCAGCAGCAGCTTCCTGGCTGCACTCAACGGGTGGCGTAGTCATCAACTATTTACTACTAATAGACTGCCGTCTAGTTTGACTCCCTGGGCACGGACCGGGTCACCGCCACGAGATTACAACCCTCCACGGATCCGGCTCCGGGTAAGCTCCCGCGTGCGCACCGCAGCGCGACACAGGCCCAGGGGCGCGTCATTATTACAGAAAGGGGCCAGGATGGGCAGCATTAGTACAGAAAGGGGCCAGTATGGGGGACACATTATTACAGAAAGAGGCCAGGACAAGGAACATTATTACAGAAAAGGGCCAGCATGGGGAACATTATTATAGAAAGGGGCCAGGACAAGGGACATTATTACATAAAGGGGCCAGGACGAGGGATGATATTACAGAAAGGGACCAGGACAGTGGATATTATTACAGAAAGGGACCAAGATGAAGAACATTATTACAGAAAGGGGCCAGGACACGGGACATTATTACAGAAAGAGGCCAGTCCAGGACAGGGGACATTATTACAGGAAGATGCTTGAATGGGGACACCGTTACTTGAAGGGTGAACACCTATGTCTTGTTAGGATCCAGAACGCTACAAAGGCCCGTACATCTAACCAACATGGAGGTGGGGGCCCAAGTCCAAAATTTTGCAACTTTGTTACCTTTTTATTTTGAGAATAACCAAATGCGTATCCCCTATCCATGGGATCAAGGATAACTTAATGATCGCTTAGGGTCCAACCGCTGGGACCTCCAGGGATCTTGAGAATGGGGCTCTGGAATGCAGAGTCACACCCTGAATAGAGCAGAGATGCACCTGTGTGTACTCGACCTCCTTTCCATTCATTGTGGATGGGACTGCTGGAAGTAGTGGAGCGCTGTACTTGACTTTCTCGATTCAAGAGGGGGCTACAGAGTTGTGTTCATGGGCTTCTAGAGGTCAACATCAGGATCGCTAGGGATCCCAGTGGTCGTACCTCAAACGTTCGTTATCCTGTAGATGAGGGATAACTTTTTTTTGGAGGGAAATATTCCACATATTTCGAAGGATGGTAGAGGCCTGGAGGAGTTACCAAGGGATGACATTTAATGGAGCATTGGTCACTCTGTGACAAACCGATAACTGCATAGCTTACAAGCAGGCTTCTATAACATGTCTATACCCTGGGCTAAGCCACAAAAGTAAGAGGACTTCAGGGTGACAGCGCAGCACCCAGATGATAGAGCATGAAGACCTCTTAGCACATCGTGGGGCGAAGCTGTGCTCTAAATCTCGGCCATGATTCTGCATGTTCTGCATCTCCTACATTTAATATGCGAAGACTCATTTTTGCTAATAGATCTTGTCTTCTTAAAAAAACCTCTCCAGTCTGGTTTATAACCCATAAATACTGGTGGCGCATCGCTCCAGAGCTGCAGATTTACAGAGTGGAACGGCTGAGGAAAGGATCATTTTTCGTAACAATCTTCTCTGATTCATCAAATCAATATTTCAGCTACATTTTAGAGAAATAAGCAGAAGAAAAAATTGCACCATACGAGTCACATCGAGCGGAGGGAGCCCACGCTGCCATAGTATTTGGTTATCCTCCTTATGCAATTTTTAAAGGGATTTCCCAAAAGTGACATTTTATTATTTATCTATTAAACTGGTAATAAACACTCTTCCCTCCATCACTCTGAAGTCATGAATCCGCCCATAGTCCACCTCGAAACTTTGAAAGGAGTGGTATTGCGTATGCTTAACCATTCAAACTCCGCCTCACTGCAGTGGAAAGCATGAGCGCTGCCGCTCCACGTAAAGTCTAGACCGCTCCCTTGTTCTAGTGATCGGTGGGGCCCCCGGCAATCATACACTTATCACCTATCCTGTCATTTGTGGGTAAACCAGTTTATTTCACCGTGATCCTATATTTAGATTTGTCCAGTGTTCCCATAAATATAATCAGCTCTGGAGGCTTTTCCTGAGGTGTGATGGCTGAGAAACCTGACGTTGCCTCTCCATAACTTGTATTTCTTGCTTATTCTTGGGTTAAGAGTCCAGTGGGTTGACTTATCCATGATTGACAGCCTTCTCTGAATAGGTGTGCCTACAGAGATACAGTCATATGAAAAAGTTTGGGCACCCCTATTAATCTTAAGCTTAATATTTTATAAAAAATGGTGTTTTTGCAACAGCTATTTCAGTTTGATATATGTAATAACTGTTGGACACAGTAATGTTTCTGCCTTGAAATGAGGTTTATTGTACTAACAGAAAATGTGCAATCTGCATTCAAACAAAATTTGACAGGTGCATAAATATGGGCACCTCACCAGAAAAGTGACATTAATATTTAGTAGATCCTCCTTTTGCAAAAATAACAGCCTCTAGTCGCTTCCTGTAGCTTTTAATGAGTTCCTGGATCCTGGATGAAGGTATTTTTGACCCTTCCTCTTTACAAAACAATTCCAGTTCAGTTAAGTTTGATGGTCGCCGAGCATGGACAGCCCTCTTCAAATGATCCCACAGATGTTCAATGATATTCAGGTCTGGGGACTGGGATGGCCATTCCAGAACATTGTAATTGTTCCTCTGCATGAATGCCTGGGTAGATTTGGAGCAGTGGTTTGGATCATTGTCTTGCTGAAAGATCCATCCCCTGCGTAACTTCAACTTTATCACTGATTCTTGAACATTATTGTCAAGAATCTGCTGATACTGAGTGGAATCCATGCGTCCCTCAACTTTAACAAGATTCCCGATGCCGGCATTGGCCACACAGCCCCAAAGCATGATGGAACCTCCACCAAATTTTACTGTGGGTAGCAAGTGTTTTTCTTGGAATGCTGCGTTTTTTTGCCGCCATGCATAATGCCTTTTTGTATGACCAAACAACTCAATCTTGGTTTCATCAGTCCACAGGACCTTCTTCCAAAATGAAATTGGCTTCTCCAAATGTGCTTTTGCATACCTCAGCCGACTCTGTTTGTGGCGTGCTTGCAGAAACGGCTTCTTTCGCATCACTCTCCCATACAGCTTCTCCTTGTGCAAAGTGCGTTGTATAGTTGACCGATGCACAGTGACACCATCTGCAGCAAGTTGATGCTGCAGCTCTCTGGAGGTGGTCTGAGGATTGTCCTTGACTGATCTCACCATTCTTCTTCTCTGCCTTTCTGATGTTTTTCTTGGCCTGCCACTTCTGGCCTTAACAAGAACTGTCCCTGTGTTCTTCCATTTCCTTACTATGTTCCTCACAGTGGAAACTGACAGGTTAAATCTCTGAGACAGCTTTGTGTATCCTTCCCCTGAACAACTATGTTGAATAATCTTTGTTTTCAGATCATTTCACAGTTGTTTGGAGGAGCCCATGATGACACTCTTCAGAGGAGATTCAAACAGGAGAACAACTTGCAAGTGGCCACTTTAAGTAGCTTTTCTCATGATTGCATACACCGGGCTATGAAGTTCAAAGCTCAATGAGGTTACAAAACCAAAAAAAGTGCTTTAGTAAGTCAGTAAAAAGTAGGTAGGAGTATTTAAAACAAGAAAATGATAAGGGTTCCCATACTTTTGCACCTGTCAAATTTTTTTGAATGCAGATTGCACATTTTCTGTTAGTACAATAAGCCTGATTTCAAGGCAGAAACATTACTGTGTCCAACAGTTATTACATATATCAAACTGAAATAGCTGTTGCAAAAACACCAATTTTTATAAAACATTAAGCTTAAGATTAATAGGGGTGCCCAAACTTTTTCATATAACTGTAGCTAATTAGGACCTCCTACTGGACTCTGAAGCCCAGAATAAGATGAGATTTGGATAACTAAAATGCCAGCAGCTACTTGTCCTTTCCCCAATTTTTGGGTGTAGCTGTACAACGTGCAGATCTAGTGGTGGTCTCTGAACTCTTGAGTCTGTAAGGGTCCAAAGATCACCTTGACATAGAGGTTACTACTATAGGTGAAGTCCTCCACATCACATTTTTCACTGAGTTCCAAAAATGTCAAATTTACCCTCTGGCCCTGTGCAATAGCTAAATGGACAATGCCGATAGCACCGCCCACGAGGAACCGACCAGTTCTAGGTATAATTGCAGAAATCCCTCTCATGTCTAACATATATTAATCTCAGTCATCGGATCCTGCATCCTCTGCCCTCTATTGTAGCTAAACTACTTACAAGGTTTAAAAAGATTCCAGGGACAGACTACGAACTGATCATTTGTAGTCTGTTACCATGGAGACACATAAGAGATACATAAGTGTTCAATCCTGCTGCATGTACACAAAACACTTGGACATTTTTAATGAAAGCTGTCAGAAAAGTGGTTTTATTTTTTTACTTTAGAGGCAGTGGATCAATAAACAAATGGTTGCAAAAGTATCTTACCCTCAGCTGAAGACGCTGATCTCATTTACGATGGCGCTTTATCAAGACTATCGATATTTAGTTTGTTGCATGTCTGTAGTGCAACTGGACATATATGAGCAAGTAAGAATCAAATACCCACCTTATTGTCCAAAGATGCATACCTTTGGAGAAAAACATTGGAAATTCAAGCCAACAATTATAAAAGTGAGATACTTTGGATAACTCCATAAAGTCAATAGCCATAGTGTCAGCACTCGGAAAGCCGGCGACTGCCGCAGATGGAGAATGAATTGGTTGTGTGCAGCTCCGAAAACACACAATGAATAATCAGGACAGGCATAAATAAACTATTTGTATTCCCGCTTTGCCAGATATCTGCTACCTTCTCCTCTTTGGCTGCAAGGATGAGTGATTCTCCATCAATCAGTATTTGGGCTTGGCTGGAGGCCAGTGGACGGTCACAGACCACGCTCACCTACATAAAGAAGGAATCTCTGTTTGTACAGAGCGAGACGGCTGAGATGAAGCGCACAGATTTGTTATATGCGTTTGACCCTTGCTCAGATGTATTATTACAGTTGTATTTTTACTGACGCCTCTACTATAATTTTCTTTCTATATTTCAGAGTCACAAATCCAAAATTAATTTTACTTGACTCATAATTTATAAAGAAGGATGCGCTGGATTTCAACTTAAGTTGTTTTCTTCACACTATGTTATAATACCAGAATAGTCAACAAGACTCTCCTGAACACCGGGAACATGTCGCAAGACCTGTCATATACCAAAATCACCCAACAAGACCTGTGTGTTACGGACCCGGGTGGTGGAACCTCTGTGCTGCGTTGCAAGGAGGGACCAGAGGGGTGTAAGTAGGTATCAACTCGGACTGACCAAGGTCGCACGGCGGCTCAATCAACTCCGTGAACCAGGGAAGGACCGAGCAGAGGGACCAGGTGCTACTCTGGGCCAGTCCTTGTATGAGAGCAAGTGACTCCCACGGGTCAGAAAGCAGGGACTGACCGGTACAGCGGATGAGCACGGCAGGCTGATGGGTGATCCGTGTAGACCGACTGGCAGACACCACGGGTAACTGGCAGGAGCCTCCAGATAGGCAGGCTGGTAGGCACAGCAGGTAAAAAGCAGGAGCCTCCAGGTAGGTTGGCTGGTAGGCACGGCAGGTAAAGGCTCCGGATACGCGGACTGGCCAAGCCCATAGACAGGCTGGCGGACTGGACTGGTAGTCAGGCTGGCGGACTGGACTGGTAGTCAGGCCTGCAGACTGGACTGGTAGTCAGGCTGGTGGACTGGACTGGTGGTCAGGCCTGCAGACTGGACTGGTAGTCAGGCTGGCGGACTGGACTGATAGTCAGGCTGGCGGACTGGACTGGTAGTCAGGCTGGCGGACTGGACTAGTAGTCAGGCTGGCGGACTGGACTGGTAGTCAGGCTGGCAGCGGGACCTGAGGGCTGAAGCAGAGTAAGTACACAGAGATACAACCTTGCACGGGCACCTCCATTTTGGAGGAGGTGCCTTTTATATGGGAAGTCCTCCGGCCATTGGCCGGGGACTCCTTAGGACGGCGCACACGCCCCCTTTAAGAGGGAGGGAGCGCGCCCTAAGCACAGTGCCCGGGAAGCTGCGCGTGCCGGCAGCAGCAGCAGGAGAGCCGGAAGACGCCTGGCCAGGAGCACGGCGGTAAGGGGGATGGCGTCTCTGCCTGTCAGGAGGCTGAAACACCGATGCTACAGTACCCCCCCCCCCCCTTTACGCCCTCTCTCTTTTAGGCTGAAAAAAATTTTTAAGAAGAAGCGGGGCGTGGATGTTCTCCCTGGGTTCCCAAGTTCTCTCCTCTGGGCCAAACCCCTTCCAATCCACCAGAGAAAAGGTTTTTCCTCTTACCCTCTTGGTGGCCAGAATGTTCTCTACCTCATAGACGTCCTCAGAAAAAGAATTAAGAACAACAGGTTTGAGGAGAGATACATGGAAGGAGTTGGGAATCTGTAAGGTGGCTGGGAGTTTTAACTTGTAGGCCACTGGATTGATTTGCTTGAGGACTTCAAATGGACCGATGAACCGTGGACCCATCTTATAGGAGGGTATTTTAAGACAAACATGTTTGGAGGAGAGCCAAACCTTGTCTCCCGGACGGAATTGAGGTGGGTCCAGACGTCTCTTGTCGGCATGTCTCTTCATCCGCTCGGAGGATTGAAGTGCGGATCTAGTGTCCTCCCAAATAGTGGAAAATTCGCTGACCAGGGACTCCGCGGCAGAATTGTCCACTGAAGCGGAGACGGGAAACGGAATCTGGGGGTGTAGACCATAGACCACAAAGAACGGGGACTGAGAAGAAGATTCGCTCTCATTGTTGTTATAGGAGAACTCGGGCCATGGTAGGAGCTCTACCCAATCGGTATGGTGAGCGTTGACGAAGTGCCGGAGGAAGCTGGTAAGGATCTGGTTGATCCATTCTACTTGGCCATTGAACTGAGGATGATAAGTAGAGGAGTAATCCAGGGAGACATCCAGCAGCTTACACGTAGCTCTCCAGAAGCGCGAAGTGAACTGGACCCCTCGATCAGACACAATGTGGAGGGGTAGGCCGTGCAGATGAAAGATGTGATGGATGAAGTCCTTAGCCAGCACAGATGCAGATGGGAGACCAGGCACAGGGATAAAGTGGGCCATTTTAGAAAAGCGGTCAGCGAACACCCAAATGACAGTACAACCGGCAGAAACAGGGAGATCAGTAATAAAGTCCATAGCAATGTGTTGCCACGGGGCAGCAGGTACGGGAAGAGGCAGGAGACGGCCGGCTGGAAGATGTCTGGGAAGATGTCTGCGCAGGGAAGGCCACCAGTAATGACGGGTAATGAGCAGGAAGGACTTCCTCTGGCTAGCATGGCCGGCTAATTTAGATGAATGACCCCAGTGAAGAACCTTTTTACGATCCGGAACCGCTACAAACGTCTTACCGGGTGGTAGACGAGACAGGTCCAAGGGAGCCACATTCATCACTTTGGAGGGATCGATGATATTGTTATGATCTGCAACATAAACTAGGGAAAGAAGGGGAGAGCTGTCCCTACAGTAAGACTAAGCTGAGTCCCTACGTTGTAGCGGGCGACCTGTTCCTTGTGAACAGACCAGCCTTCGTCCTCGGCTAGTCTGAACGGAGACCTATAGAAAAAGTAAGGGGTTACTAAAAGAACTAAGGACTGGGACAAAAATGGGACACCTCCTAATAGAAGTTGTTGCAGAGCAAAAGATAAACTGACAAAAGTACTAGAGGTCAAGAGGACCAAGCAAACTAGAGATAGATAGGCACAAAAGCACCTGGCTAAAAAGACAGTCTAAACAACACTGAAGTCCAGCAAAACACAAGACCGCAAAACACAAGATAGAAACAGAAACAAACAGGAGGGTTCTAACAGTACCCCCTCTTTCATGAGGATCCTCCGGATCCTCCAGGCCCAGGCCTATCCGGAAATCTCCTGTGGAAAGCCCTGAGAAGTCTAGGGGCAGAGACATCATCCGCCTTAACCCAGGAGTTATCCTCGGGACCGAAACCTTTCCAAGCGACGAGATACTGCAATCTCCCTCTATGCTCTCTGGAATTCAGGATACGAGAAATTTCATATTCGCCGTCTTCCACCACCGGAGGAACTGTGACAGTGGAATCCCTATCCGATACATCAGCCTTTTTTAACAAGGAAACATGAAACACAGGATTAATCTTCCAGGAGGAGGGAACCTCCAACCTAACAGCAGACTGGTTAACCACCTGAAGCACCTTAAATGGCCCCACAAACTTTGGACCCAGTTTTTTAGAGGGAATCCTCAACCGCAGATTCTTTGAGGACAACCAAACCATGTCACCCACAGTAAACAAAACCTCTTTACGTTTCCTGTTAAAATACTTCTTGGACTTTTTGTTAGCCTCTTGAAGGTTACAACGTACATTAGTCCAAACTCTCTCCAAATCACCGGAAAAATTCTCCTCCTCCGGCACCGCCGACCCCAATTTAGAGAACTAACCAAAAGACGGATGTCTCCCAGTACAACAAAAAAAAGGAGAACACCCAGCAGAGGAGGATGTATGATTTTTAAGAGCAAATTCTGCGAGAGGCAGAAACTCCGACCATACCTCTTGATTGTCTGCCACAAAACAACGCAAAAACTGTTCAACATCCTGGTTCTTTCTTTCAGTCTGTCCATTAGGCTCAGGATGATAACCAGACAAAAATGACAAATGGACTCCCAACCTGTCACAAAAAGCACGCCAAAAGCGAGCCACAAACTGAGGTCCCCTATCAGAAACAATGTCGGTGGGAACGCCATGGAGCCTGACAATTTCCTTAACAAACGCCTTAGCGAGTGTCTTAGCGCAGGGTAGCTTAATGAATGGAACCAAATGACACATCTTGCTAAAACGGTCCACGACCACCCAGATGACAGTGAAACCCTCAGACACAGGAAGGTCAGTAATAAAATCCATTGCCAAATGCGTCCAAGGTGCACTAGGAACCTCCAGAGGGCAAAGCAACCCCGCAGCAGGGGTATGTGAAGCCATTGACTTAGCACACACCGTACATTGACACACCCACTTGATGACTTCCTTCTGCCACCCAGGCCACCAAAAACTGCGACTGATAAGTCTCTTAGTCTCAGAAATTCCTGGATGACCTGCCAACCGAGACTCATGATGCTCCACAAACAAATCTCTCCTAGAGGTTCTAGGCACAAACAACCTCCCATGAGGAGTGTTAGATGGGGCATCCTCTTGGGCTTTCAGAATCCCTTCTTCCAAAACGGAGTCCAATGCTGCTACCACAACTCCTTCCTGTAAAATGCTCTCCTCCTCCTCGGTACCAACCATGGGAGAAAAGCTGCGAGATAAAGCATCGGCTTTAACATTCTTAGTACCAGGGATATAGGTAACAGAAAAATTAAACCGAGAAAAAAAAAGTGCCCACCTAGCTTGACAGGCATTCAAGCTCTTGGCAGCATCCAGATAGATCAAATTCTTATGATCAGTGAAAACCTGAACAGGAAATTTAGCACCTTCCAAGAAATGACACCAATGTTCAAGCGCAAGTTTAATAGCCATCAATTCCCGATTACTAACATCATAATTAAGTTCAGCTTCTGAAAATTTTTTCAAAAAAAAAGCACAGGGATGTACTTCATCCTTGTTCTCCTGAGACAAAACTGCACCGACCCCCACCGAAGAAGCATCAACCTCGACCAAAAAAGGCTTGGTCTCATCAGGCTGCATAAGGATAGGGGCAGAACTGAACCTCTCCTTGAGATACACAAAAGCTTCAATGGCCTCAGCCCACTGGACCGTATTCGCACCTTTCCTGGTGAGATCGGTCAGCGGCTTAACAATTATAGAAAAATTCTTAATGAATTTCCTGTAATAATTGGCGAAACCCAAACATCTCTGTATCGATTTCAAACCAATAGGCCTAGGCCATTCCTGCACAGCCTGAACTTTCACCGGGTCCATCTCAAAGCCCTCGCTGGAGATAATGTAGCCCAAAAAACTAATTCTCTGCACAGCGAACTCACATTTCTCCAGCTTAGCAAAAAGTGAACTATCACTCAATAACTGCAACACCTCACGTACGCTCTGCCAATGGGACTCCAGATCTGGTGAATAAATCAGAATGTCATCCAAATACACAACCACATTCTTGCCAATCAAAGGTCTCAGGATGTCATTAATAAGGTTCTGAAAAAAAGCGGGTGCATTGGTAAGACCGAAGGGCATCACCAGATTCTCAAAATGACCTACCGGAGTGTTAAAAGCAGTTTTCCATTCATCACCCTCCTTCATTCGTAACAAATTGTATGCCCCCCGGAGATCAATTTTAGAGAACCACTTGGCCCCCACTAACTGGTTAAACAAGTCCGGAATTAACGGCAATGGGTAGGAATTGCGTACGGTAATCTTATTAATTTCACGAAAGTCCAGACATGGACGTAAACCACCGTCTTTTTTTTAACAAAGAAAAATCCAACGGCCACAGGCGACTTAGAAGGTCTAATGTGACCAGCAGTCAAGCTCGTCTATATGTATTCCTCCAAGGCCATTCTTTCAGGGACAGTCAGATTAAATAAGCGACTCTTGGGAAGAGTAGCTCCAGGAACAAACTCAATGGTGCAATCATAGTCTCTATGAGAAGGTAAAACTTGCGACTTCTCCTCTGAAAAAACCTTCCAAAAATCCTGAATAGGTACAGGTAATTCCCCTTTTTCCACAGCCGCAATGCGACCATTACAACATTTATCATAGCACTTAGGACTCCAAGACTTAATCTCATTAGTAGACCAGTCCAGTAAAGGATTGTGCAGTTTTAACCAAGGCAAACCTAAAACCACTGGAGACGGTAAATTATTTAATACCACCAAATCCAAATTTTCTTGGTGAATGCCATTGATAGTGAGGGGAAATGCAGCAACCTTGTGAGTAATACATTTCAAAGGAGTGTTATCAATTGCAATCACAGAAATAGGTGATGACAAAGGTTTGGATTCCAATTTAAGTTTTTCCAAAAAAACCTAATCAATAACATTAAGTGTTGAACCACAATCTACAAATACCTGAAATTCAATCAAATCTTCCTGCAATGAGGTACTCCCTGAAAGAAGTACTCCCTTAGAGTTCAAACAAGCAATACGGGTGTAACTGACCTTTTTTTTTTCTTTACTTAAACGAAGCTCACAGTTCTTAATCAAATGGTCAGTTTTATCACAATAAAAACACAATCCCTTGGAAAACCTGCGGTCTCTTTCCTGAGAGTGGAGTGACATCGCCCCAACCTCCATCGGTTCTCCGCCGTCCGAGCAGACCCTCAGGGAACTAGGAGCTGCTATTGCAGGAACTTTTTCATCATAAACCCTGGCACGCAGTCTCCTGTCCACACGTATAACTAATTGCATGGCTTCTGGCAAGGTTTCAGGTGCAGGAAATGCAATCAGCAGATCCTTAACCCTTTCACTTAGACCAGCAAGAAAAAAACATTTTAACGCCAAATCATTCCATTTCACTTCTGAGGACCACCTTCTAAAGTGTGTACAATAATTTTCAACATCACCTGATCCCTGATTCAAACGTCTCAGTTCTGTCTCAGCAGACGAGACTCGATCAGGATCGTCATACAATAGCCCCATAGCAGAAAAAAAATCCTCCACTGACCTAAAACACAGATCATTGGGTTGGAGAGAAAAGGCCCATCCCTGTGGTTCCTTGCGCAAAAGTGACATGATAAACCCAATGCACTGTCATTTATTCCCAGAGGACTTTGGTCTCAAACGAAAATATAATAAACAAGCATTTTTAAAGAAAAAAAAATCTTGCTGTTTACCATCAAAAATATCAGGGAGTCCTACCTTCGGTTCCACAAAATGCGCTCCAGGACAGCTACTCACGTGTTGCCGGAGCTCGGACACCTCCAGAGACAATCCCTGCAGGCGTTGAGCCAAATCTTGAACAGAAACCATACTGATCCCCGGAATTCTTTCGTTAAAGTTTTTTTTTTGTTTGGGCTGGACTTACTGTTATGATCTGCAGCATAAACTATGGAAAGAAGGGGAGAGCTGTCCCTACAGTAAGACTAAGCTGAGTCCCTACGTTGTAGCGGGCGACCTGTTCCTTGTGAACAGACCCGCCTTCGTCCTCAGCTAGTCTGAACGGAGACCTATAGAAAAAGGAAGGGGTCCCTAAAAGAACTAAGGACTGGGACAAAAATGGGACACCTCCTAACAGAAGTTGTTGCAGAGAAAAAGATAAACTGATAAAAGTACTAGAGGTCAAGAGGACCAAGCAAACTAGAGATAGATAGGCACAAAAGCACCTGGCTAGAAAGACAGTCTAAACAACACTGAAGTCTAGCAAGGCCAGAGGGGCGGAGCTGGAATATATAGGAAGATGGTCACGTGACCGCAAAACACAAGATAGAAGCAGAAACAAACAGGAGGGTTTTAACAGATATGTATAGGCTCCTCCTCTACATCGGAAGACAGGAAGGATCGGGACAAAGCGTCAGCTTTAACGTTCTTGTCCGCAGGGCGGTAATGTAGGGTAAAGTTGAAACGGTGAAGAACAAAGACCATCGGGCCTGACGCGGATTAAGTCTTGGGAATTTTGTAGATATGCCAGGTTTTTGTGGTCAGTGTAGATGACCACCGGGTGTAGAGCCCCCTCTAGCAGGTAACGCCACTCCTCTAGTGCCAATTTGATGGCTAGCAGTTCTCGGTCTCCTATGGAGTAGTTGCGCTTGGACGAGGAGAAGAGCTTGGAGAAGAAGCCGCAGGTTACCATTCTCCCGGACGGAGATTTCTGGGTGATCACCGCTCCGGCTCCGGAAGTGGAAGCATCAGCCTCCAGAGAGAACTGTTTGTTGCAATCCGGACGGTGCAGCACCAGGGCAGAAGAGAAGGCTTGTTTTAAGGAGAGGAAGGCCTCCTCCGCTTCGGACGTCCATTCCTTAGGATTCACTCCCTTACGGGTCAGCGCAGAGATGGGTGCAGTCCGGGAAGAGAAATGTAGGATGAAGAGGCGGTAATAGTTAGCGAAGCCCAGGAATCGCTGAGTCACCTTTGTTATAGCAGAAGATGGAGTCCCTCAAGTTTAAGGGCCCTATCTATGCTATATAAGTCTGACAGTTACTTTAGGTGAAAATAACAGCAAGCTGAAATGTTCCTTCTTGTATTAATAGTGACGCGCCCCTGGGCCTGCTGTGTCGTGCGGCATCGCGCGCACGGGGGCTTACCCGGAGCCGGATCGGATGGGGGTAGTAGTCTCGTGGCGGTAACCCGGTCCATGCCCAGGGTGTCAAACTAAGTGTGTGGCAGTCTTGGTAGATGTTGTTTCTGTGTCGACTACGCCACCCGTTGATTTGCGGTCACAAGGCCGCCGCTGCAGAACAGTCCGCTGAGGCCGGTAGTATGGGTGCAGCGATGGTGGTATAACCCCCAACGGGAGGGGTATGGCCTCAGGGCAGCTGGTGCGGATGATGGGGGTAGTGATAGTGCAGAAAGGAGAGTCAGAGACGTGAGATGCAGTTTCAGGGTTTTTACTCACAGGTGTTCCTTCAGTCACTCTGGCCTTGAGTGACCACCCGAGCCGTGCTGCATCCACCAGGTGCTGGACTCGGCCAACCCCCAGGCAGTTCCGGAGCGTGGTCCTGAGCTTCCCTCTCTCTCTCTTTCTCCTGGCCGTCCCCACCAGGGATCCACCTTTGTCCGGTTCCCTTGGGCCTTCTATGGTAAAACCTTCTCTGGCTTTCCTGACCCTACTCTTGGTGTACCTTCCTGGTGGATGTGGTGAGGGTCGTGGCAAAGCTTGCCCACGACCTCCGGTTCCTGGTTAAGGGTTACTTTTGCCTCCGCCAGCTTGGGATCCGGTGCCCTCTTCTGCCAACCCTTCACCCTTTTTAGCTCACTCGTGGGATCTCAGGGTTCCCTCTTGGTCTTATGCCTCTGGGCCTTTCTTCCTCTTCCTCTCTGCTTCAGGCCTGGCCCTGGAGCTGGGCCCAGCCGGAGCCACAGCTCCCTGTCAGCCCTCCTGGCTGAACTCCTCCTCAGCACTCTCCTGACAGACTGACCCTATCTCTAGATGGTGCCCACCATATATACTCCCTCTATGTGTGAGCCCAGGTGACCAGCACCCAATGGGCTCCTATCTCTATGCCCAGAGCCCCTCCCCTATCTGCCCCTACACTACTGGGATGTTCCACCCCCCCTCCCACTCCAGCCAGGGACAGACGCTGTCGTACCTGCACATCTACTTGGTGGGAGTACCGTAGTTCTGTCCCCCGGAAATGGGATGTATGTAGTGCATGCAGCCTACTGAGCTCAGTCCCACACTCCATCCTTACCCGGGAGTGGAATACCACACCTCTGGTTTGAGGTGCAATACCCCTGTAGCAGCCGAGTCCTCAGGGTGCTACATTCCCCCCTGGTAAATCACAGCACGTCCTCGGGCTGTAAAAGAATAAAACATACCAAAACATACAAACTTTTTAAAACATATACCAACATATAAAACATTATAAACATTATCAGATTCTAGCAATATAAACTTTTTCATATAAAACTCTTTTATATAAAATGTTCTTGAGCTTCTGGCCACTGTGCACTTGTGACCAGGTAAAGTGCCACAGTCACTGGGAGGAAAACAGTAATCCTCCTATAAAACCGGTAGGGGGGGGCGCCTTAGGAAGCGCAACTATTTACAAGGGTATGGCCGCTCTCAGTCCTCGGCCAGTGGGAATAAGGGATGGCTGCTCACAGTCCTCAGCCTGGTTAGGGATAGGGACACACGGGTAACAGTTTGCTGGTCCCTACGGGGACTATACTTTACTGGTAACAGTTCTTGTACCCTTACGGGTAACTATTTACAGCTTCACTGTACCGTACTTTAATAACGGCATCCTCCTGCTCCTTCTTGAGGGTAATCTTCAGACCCGTCCGGGTCCTCTTGACCTTCCTCAAACCGCAGCTCCTCCTCAGTCAATCTGTGCACATGGAGAGCATATGGACCTTTGGCACATTGATGCCGGGTGAAGGTGACCTCATCACCCAGGTAAAGATCACGTCCTCTGTGTCCCTCCGGCAGATGGCTCTCGACGTCCCTGCGGGTGACAAAGACGTCGCCGGGGGTTCTGTGGTCCCGGATAAAACCCCAACTGTGCTGCAGTTGAAACTTGATTACGGTCCCGGTGGCGCGGGGACCATGGGCTGCACGGGGGTTTCGTCTGGTCCGGCTTTTCTGTTCCGCACTCTGTACTTGCAGCCGCTCCTCGCGGACCCGCCTCTCTCGCCGTTCCCGGTCGAAGACCTCCAGCTGTTGCCGGCAGCACTCTGCTCGCTGGGCTGCGGCCGCCCGAGTCTCATGGTTGAACCCAATGAGGTTTTCTCCGGTGGGGTCCCATTCGAACTGCGCCTCCTCCAACGGGAGTGGGGTGATCTTGGCGGGCACCGGAGCCGGAATCAGGGGCTCACACAGAGGCCTTTCCTTCCGGAGTCGGGGATGGAGGTACTCCGGTGGCCACTCAAAGGGCTGCCCATCCGGGCAAGTGTGCTGGGCGAACAGGTCTTCACCCAAGGGTAGCACGGTGGAGGTTGAGGGCGCGATGGTGGTAGCGGCGCCCGGATTCACCAGGGCACTGTGGAGACGGCGGCGCCCGGGGGCACTCGACCTTGCGACCAGGCCAGTGACTTGGTGGAGATAGAGGGCTCTGTTGGAACTGCAGCGCCCGGGGGTACTCGGCCCTGCGACCAGGCCGGAGGCGTCTCCTGCTTGGCCGCGCTCGGGGTTGAGGCGCGTGACGTCACAGGGGGCGTGGCCGCGGCTCCTGCTTGAGGCCTAGTCTGGAGCGGTGGCGGTGCAGCGACGGGCACGGTAGGGGGAATTTCGGGCTCTGCGACGGGGAGCTGGGGCAGGCTCACGGTTTCTAGGCTTGGGGTAGTGACGTCCCCTTTACCTGCCTCCGTCTCTTCAGCTCCTTCCACGGCGTCGTCTCCGGCCTTCATTCCTCCTGCACCATCCTCAGAGGCGGTCAGACTCCTCGTCTCGGGTGGCGTGCTCCGCTGGCGGGTTCCAGCCTGCTGGGCCATCTCCCTACTCCACTCAGTCAGCGTTTCTCGCTGCACCTGGGCCATCCTCCGTGCGAGGCCCTCCAGCGCGGTCTGTGCACGCTTCCGGTCTCGGGGGAGCTGTGCCAAGATCTCCACCAGGTCTTGTGGGGTGGTGGCTTGCAACAGGCTCCTGACCACAGGGTCGGTGCTGCCTGACTCTCCCTCCATCTCCGGGTGCGACCTCCCCAGACTCCTCCAGGCTGCACCCATCCTCACTCTTTTGTTCTTGATCCGCCCACCCTGAGGGCAGTCCTGGGGCAACTTGGTGATTGTCAGTTCCAGGGGCAGTCCCCACACGCTGATGGACATCTCTATCATTGCAGTCTCTGCTGGTGGGGGCGGTCCTTGCTTTTGGCGCTCTTCTGGGACCAGGCCCACGATGGGAGGTCGTCTCTTACCACCCTCTGGCACGCCCATAATGGCGTCCGCTCTGCCAGGGCGGGAAATCTTCTCAGATGGCGGGAACCGTCTCCCAATGGCGGGAAACTCCGTGGACGGCGGGAAAAGACTGCAGATGGCGAGCAAACGGCGGGAAACGATCCGAGATGGCGTCTGATGGCGGGGACCCTCTGGTATTGGCGGGAGACTCCTTTTTACGGTAAATGTGAACTTCTCTTCAGGCACGCAGTACCCGTCGGTTGCGGGCACGTAATCCTGCCGACTACGCCAAAAGTTGACGCGCCCCTGGGCCTGCTGTGTCGTGCGGCATCGCGCGCACGGGGGCTTACCCGGAGCCGGATCAGATGGGGGTAGTAGTCTCGTGGCGGTAACCCGGTCCGTGCCCAGGGTGTCAAACTAAGTGTGTGGCAGTCTTGGTAGATGTTGTTTCTGTGTCGACTACGCCACCCGTTGATTTGCGGTCACAAGGCCGCCGCTGCAGAACAGTCCGCTGAGGCCGGTAGTATGGGTGCAGCGATGGTGGTATAACCCCCAACGGGAGGGGTATGGCCTCAGGGCAGCTGGTGCGAATGATGGGGGTAGTGATAGTGCAGAAAGGAGAGTCAGAGACGTGAGATGCAGTTTCAGGGTTTTTACTCACAGGTGTTCCTTCAGTCACTCTGGCCTTGAGTGACCACCCGAGCCGTGCTGCATCCACCAGGTGCTGGACTCGGCCAACCCCCAGGCAGTTCCGGAGCGTGGTCCTGAGCTTCCCTCTCTCTCTCTTTCTCCTGGCCGTCCCCACCAGGGATCCACCTTTGTCCGGTTCCCTTGGGCCTTCTATGGTAAAACCTTCTCTGGCTTTCCTGACCCTACTCTTGGTGTACCTTCCTGGTGGATGTGGTGAGGGTCGTGGCAAAGCTTGCCCACGACCTCCAGTTCCTGGTTAAGGGTTACTTTTGCCTCCGCCAGCTTGGGATCCGGTGCCCTCTTCTGCCAACCCTTCACCCTTTTTAGCTCACTCGTGGGATCTCAGGGTTCCATCTTGGTCTTATGCCTCTGGGCCTTTCTTCCTCTTCCTCTCTGCTTCAGGCCTGGCCCTGGAGCTGGGCCCAGCCGGAGCCACAGCTCCCTGTCAGCCCTCCTGGCTGAACTCCTCCTCAGCACTCTCCTGACAGACTGACCCTATCTCTAGATGGTGCCCACCATATATACTCCCTCTATGTGTGAGCCCAGGTGACCAGCACCCAATGGGCTCCTATCTCTATGCCCAGAGCCCCTCCCCTATCTGCCCCTACACTACTGGGATGTTCCACCCCCCCTCCCACTCCAGCCAGGGACAGACGCTGTCGTACCGGCACATCTACTTGGTGGGAGTACCGTAGTTCTGTCCCCCGGAAATGGGATGTATGTAGTGCATGCAGCCTACTGAGCTCAGTCCCACACTCCATCCTTACCCGGGAGTGGAATACCACACCTCTGGTTTGAGGTGCAATACCCCTGTAGCAGCCGAGTCCTCAGGGTGCTACAATAGCGTGTCTTGCTAAGAAGATAAAGTGTCCTCCCTGGCCAGATGTTTCTTCTTGTAGCAATAATGTGTTCTTGCAAGAAGATAACATGGCCTTGCTAACCAGATATGTCTAATTAAATATTTTAAAGCATACAGAAACTAGCTTTTTTCGCTTGTTCAGCTAAACTGTATAATCGAACCATATATGGCAAATCCAGTTCCTGCCTTCAGGGTGTATATTAGCCCTGTGTTTTGTAATAAAGTTTAGAGCATGTTTAGACACAAACATCCTGTCCTGTGTCCTCATTCTCTCCGATATCGTAATCCAAAGGATAGAAGACCAAGAATGCAGTGACGACAGCTGGCGCCTCGAACAGGGACCTTGAGTTAATCTACCCAAGGGTGCTCGACCGGTCCGAGACGTGGGACGAGTGAAGCTCTCTGTTGGTGATATATACAGCGCTGAGGTAAGAATAACTGTTATATTCTACCTAATTATATCACTGCATAGAAGAGACTCCCGCACCCCCTAGCGGTCGGCTCCCCAGGTAATTCAACAGATTGTTGTCTGGCTCAGGTCCCTTTGAACCAGTAGAATCCCTCAGATAAATTGACAGTCCTGCCTTCTATCCTTTGGAGAATTTAAGAATGAAAGTATGGATCCAATGATTGTGTTGTGGATGTGTCCCGGGATTGATGTTTTTGGTCTGTTTTTCTGGCTGGCGTATAAGTCCTAGAGAGGCTAGTAGTGGAATGGTTCAGAAACCTTTGTGGCCCATTGTCTAAGTGACCATTGTCTAAGTGACTGAGGAGTCTCTTCTAGGTGAGGAGAACCGAAAAAATGGGGAACCAAAATGCCAAGGAAGGCATTATAGCCAAAGACTTAGTGGTACGCAGAGAAGGGAAACAGGCACTGATTGGAATTGACAAAATATTGTGTAAAGCGGGAATGAATGAGAATGGAGAGATGAATGGAGAGAAATGGAAATCCTTCTTTAACTCCTATCATGGATGGCTGAAAGATAAGGGTCTGTTAGGGACAGTGGATGTATGGATGAATGCATGCGCTTATTTTGATGGAAAGATTGAAAAATTAGGAGACGGACGTTACAGACTGACAAAAACCGGAATGACAGATTTTCCTCCCTGTCCGCTCCCGACGTCACCCCCACCCCAGTATCAGAATTCTCAGGAACCCAATTGTTGGGTTTGCCCCAGATGTGGACAGCAGAACCCCTTGACAGTAGACATCTGTGTGGCATGTGGGGGACCGAGACCCCACCCAGCTAGACTATTCCCAATGAGGACGGTAGTTGTGCCAGGAGCACCAGGAGCAGTAGCAGCAGCAGGGGGGGATGCAGTGGTTCCAGGTCAGGAAGCTAGTACAATGTTAATGTATAGACCATGGAGTCCTTCAGAGCAGTTGGCGTTGATCTCCCAGCTGCCAGATCCGTCCCAGTCCCCTATGGGTTTCGCTAGAATGATCACCACCATACAGGATACATACAATGCAACTAGAATAGTTCTGCAAGGGGTAATTAAGGGGAAATTGGCAGATGAAGCTCGGTATGACAGATTGACGGACGAAACTTATAAACAATATGACAATAGAACGGGACCTGATGTAGCGGAGGCTAATGATGCAGCAGCTGGGGTTCTGTACGCAAAAGGGTTGGAAAAAGCATGTCAAGACAGGCAAGCAGAAAAGCAAGTTACACTAGAAGATAGAGTGCAGGGGAAGGAGGAAGATCCTAAGGATTATTTCTATGCACTAAAGAAAACCTGGTCAGAAATGGGGTTCAACCCCGGGAATAAGACTAGTGAGAGGGTATTAGCAAGTGCTTTTATGAATGGACTAAAGAAAGACATTGCAGAGAAGGTAAAAGCAAGTAGACCAGACTGGAGATCAGTGAAGGCAGAAGATTTAGCTAGAATAGCTCAGGGGGCACAGCATGACATAGCGCAGGCAAAGAGAGCTGCCAGAATACATATAGTAGAGACGACCCCCAGAAACAACAGAGGCAGAGGACGGACTGAAGGAGGAGGACAGAAACTGTGTTACGGATGTAAAAAGCCAGGACATTTTAGAAAGAACTGTAGGACCATCCCGAATCCAAATGCTCAGAGTACGGGTCCTCCAGCCGACCAAACAACGCCCCCATAGGATGAGGGTAGCTTGCACATGAACCCCCTCATCTCCTTACCCCCAACTCCCAGTTGTATAGTGCAGGTGAACCTACCAGGGGGACATGAAATCGATTTCCAAGTAGATACGGGGGCAGACAATTCAGTAATTACGCAAGGTGATTGGCCATACACTGACACTGATTTTTCACATCATGTCATTGCCACCCCCTTCAATTCCCCATCTGTCCTGCTTCCTGTCACTAAGAGAATTCCCCTGCAAATTCAAGGAGCTACTGTACATAGCCAGCTCATGGTATCGCCCCGAGGCCAATGTAACCTTTTGGGAAATGATGTGTTGTCCCAATTACAAGCACATATTGAGTATCATCCCGATGGCACTGTCACCATGACCCCAGGTTTAAAACCAAGTACCCTTTGCAAAATTATGTTACTAGATATTGCCAGCATAGAAGAGACAAATGAGTTTCCCCCGATATTGGAGCATGCTGTGCCACATGATTTTTGGGCCTGAGACAAAACAGATGTTGGTAGGTTAAGAGTTCAACCAGTAATGGTAAAATTAAAACCAGGAGCAATCTTACCCCAACAGAAGCAGTATCCCCTTAGCTCGGCTCAAGAGAATGCCATAGCCCAGCAAGTCCAAAAATTACTACAGACAGGAGTCCTAGTCAAAACCCAGTCCCCTTGCAACACTCCCCTGTTCCCAGTAAAGAAAAAGAGCGTGCCAGGACAACCAGCCGCATATAGAATGGTCCATGACCTGCGGTTGGTAAACAAAGCCACAGAACTTCTAACACCAGTTGTGCCCAACCCGCATACTCTTCTGTCACAGATACCTTCTAACTCTCTTTGTTTTTCAGTGGTCGATTTGGCAAATGCATTTTTCAGTGTACCATTACATCCTGACTGCCAGTACCTGTTTGCTTTCACATTCTTGGGCAGTCAATATACATGGACAGTGTTGCCACAGGGTGCCCAGAATTCACCCACAATGTACACTGCAAGTCTGCAGGAAATACTGGAGGGATGGTCTGAACCACATATCGTTGTTCTGCAATATGTCGATGACCGGCTCATTTGTGCCCCCTCCAGGAAACAATGTCATAACACAACTATATCACTTATGTTGTTTCTCTATCACGCTGGCTGCAAGGCATCGAAAGATAAGCTTCAGTTTTGTAAATCTTCAGTCACCTTTTTGGGACATGGCATTACACCAGGAGCTCGTCATTTGACAAATGCACGTAAACAAGCAGTACAGGCATTCACCGTCCCCATTAATGTTGCAGCCCTCAGAACTTTTCTTGGACTTGTTTCCTATTGCAGACAGTGGATTCATGCCGTCTCTGTTTTAATGCAGCCCCTCTATGACTGTCTTACTCCAACACCTTTTGTACTAACACCAGAGGCAATAGACTGTTTTTATTCTCTCAAAAAACGTATTTTGGCCGCTCCAGCTTTGGGTACCCCTAATTATGAGCTCCAATTTACTCTTTACCTTCATGAACAAGCTGGACATGCAGCAGGAGTTTTAACTCAAACACACGGTGATAATCAGAGACCTGTTGCCTACTTTAGTGGCAGATTGGATGCGGTAGCCAGAGGTGCACCATCCTGCGTACGTGCTCTGCATGCTGTTGGACTATTACTCCATAAATCCGCAGACATTGTTCTTGACCACCCGCTCACCGTTCTAACACCTCATGATGTCTACACTATATTAAACCAAGTGCAACCCGCTCACCTCTCAGCAGCACGTCATCTCAGGTTACAATGTGCACTGTTAATGCCTCCCAATGTATCTTTACAGAGGTGTACTACCCTGAATCCAGCAACTTTGTTACCTCTCTCGGATCTGAAGGAGGGGTCAGGTACTGTGCTTTATAAGGAAGATCCAAGAGAGGAAGTTCCTCATAACTGTGTACAAATGATGGCACAAGAAACGGCAGGTTTACCTACTGTATTTGAACATGAATTGCAAAATGCAGATTTTGAATTTTTTGTAGATGGATCCCGTCATCAAGACGATTCAGGTACTTTCCATACTGGATATGCAGTTGTCTCCCTCAATGCAGTAATCAAGGCAGAACCAATGCTCACACACCAATCAGCTCAAGAAGCTGAACTTAGGGCCCTAACCGAGGCCTGTAAACTAGCGGAAGGTAGTATTGTTAACATTTACACAGATTCTAGGTACGCATTCGGTATAGCGCATGATTTTGGTCCCATATGGAAGTCAAGAGGTTTCCTGACGGCAGCAGGACACCCCATTAAGAATGCTGATGCGGTCCAGCAGTTAATTGATGCACTACAACTACCCAAACAAGTAGCTGTCATAAAGGTAAGAGCACATACCAGACGCACCGACCAGGTAAGCAGAGGAAACGCGATGGCAGATGCAGCGGCAAAAACAGCAGCCTGTAAGCCGCAACAAGGGTCAACAGTACGTCAGTTAAGTGCCCCTAAAAACCCCTTTGTGTCGGAGAACATCTTATCCCAAATGCAAGCTCAGGCTCAAAAGGAGGAGGTTGATAAGTGTTTAAAGGAAGGTGCATGCCTGAATGAAGCAAATGGGGTATGGGGAAAGGGACACGACGATGCCTTCCAAGGGCACTGTACCCAGCAGCTGCCCAGATACTACATGGGCCGACACACCAATCTAAAACGGGTGTGATGAGTGTGATGCAGAAACATTGGGTGGCACCAGGATTCTCCACCTGTATTGAAAACCTGGTACAAGGGTGCATGATATGTGCTACACATAATCAGGGTAGAGTAGTTAAAACACCACCCAAACACACCCCCCGGCCCCTCTATCCATTCCAGAGACTGCAAATTGATTATATTCAGCTGCCAAAGTCAGGATCATGGGAATATGTGTTGGTCTATATTGATTTGTTCTCAGGATGGCCAGAGGCTTTCCCGATTGCCAAAGCCACGGCTGCGGCAACCGCAAAGAAACTGCTTGCGGGGGTGGTCTGCAGGTATGGGGTACCAGAGGTAATTGAGAGTGACAGAGGTACACACTTCACAGGTGAAATAATGAATGAAGTCATGTCAGCTCTAGGAATTCAACAAGCATTCCACACCCCATATCACCCACAAAGTAGTGGTAAAGTGGAAAGACTGAATGGGACATTGAAATTAAAAATTCAGAAAGCCATGGCTGAGACAGGAAAACCATGGCCGGACTGTTTACCGCTTGCTCTGTTTTCAGTAAGATACACGCCCAATAGAAAGACTGGACTCTCTCCATATGAGATATTGTTTGGCGACGTACCCAGCCTAGGGTGTTTCTATCCGCAAGCATTAGAAATGAACAACCATGTGCTAAGTTCCTACGTAAGGGCTTTACACAAAAAGATTAAGCAAGTGCATGATAATGTCTTCAGTTCTCTTCCAGATCCAGATCAAGACTCTAGCAGCCATACGCTGCAACCTGGAGACTGGGTGGTTATAAAAAGACACGTGAGGAAAAGCCTAGATCCACGGTACAGCCGTTAAGCTAGAGGGAAAAGAGACCTGGATCCACGCATCCCATTGCAAAAAGATACTAGGAGAACCAGCGGACAAAGAATGATGACATTGTTTATACTTACCTGCATTCTTACAACCACAGGTGCATGGACTAGGTTGAGCACCACAGATGGAGACGACAATAGATTCATTAAACACCATCTTGCTCTAATCGATGGACTAAAGGAGCAAAAGCAGACCATTGCTAATTGTTGGATATGTACACATGCCCCTGTGACATCCACTAGCATACCCTTTCTCGCTGTCCCAGTCTCATGGGAAGAGATAAACTTTTGGGTGAACTGTTCAGATACTTTGGCCAATAATTCCACACAGAGATTTTCCTTTCTAAATCCCGCAAATTGGTTTAAAGGTATCGGTGGGTGGTTGGCTGGTATAGTGCAAGCGATTTTTCAGGTTTTGCTAATGTGTCTTGCGGTTTATTTGGTTTTTAAGCTTTTTCTAATGTGTATTCAGCGTTGTACTAAAAGAAAACATAGAGATTCGTATTGATAAATGAAGGAACAAAAGGATGGAATGTTATACCAGAAGATGGAGTCCCTCAAGTTTAAGGGCCCCATCTATGCTATATAAGTCTGACAGTTACTTTAGGTGAAAATAACAGCAAGCTGAAATGTTCCTTCTTGTATCAATAGCGTGTCCTTGCTAAGGAGATAAAGTGTCCTCCCTGGCCAGATGTTTATTCTTGTAGCAATAATGTGTTCTTGCAAGAAGATAACATGGCCTTGCTAACCAGATACGTCTAATTAAATATTTTAAAGCATACAGAAACTAGCTTTCTTCGCTTGCTCAGCTAAACTGTATAATCGAACCATATATGGCAAATCTGTTTCCTGCCTTCAGGGTGTATATTAGCCCTGTGTTTTGTAATAAAGTTTAGAGCATGCTTAGACACAAACATCCTGTCCTGTGTCCTAATTCTCTCCGATATCGTAATCCAAAGGATAGAAGACCAAGAATGCAGTGACAACACCTTCAACCCCTCCGGTCGGGGCCACTTTAAGACGACAGAGACCTTCTCAGGATCCATCCGTAGACCAGTCTTAGAGATAATATAGCTCAGTAATGGAAGAGAGTTCTGCTTGAAGAGGTATTTCTCAAATTTTGCCTATAGGTGATTCTGCCTGAGCCTAAACAGGATGTGACGAACATCCCTCCGGTGTGTGGGTAGATCCGGAGAGAAGACCAAGATGTCGTCCAGGTACACCACCACGCATAAATATAAGAGGTCACGAAAGATGTTGTTAACTAGTTCTTGGAAGACGGCTGGAGCATTACAGAGGCCGAAGGGCATCACATGGTATTCATAGTGTCCGTCCCGGGTATTGAATGCCGTCTTCCACTCGTCTCCTTGGCGAATCCGGACCAAGTTATACGCCCCACGAAGATCGAGCTTGGTGAAGATCTTCGCGCCTTTAAGGCGGTTGAACAGCTCTGAGATGAGCGGCAGAGGGTATTTGTTTTTGATAGTAATCTGGTTGAGTCCCCTAAAACCGATACAGCGGCGTAGTGAACCGTCTTTCTTTTTTACGAAGAAGAAACCTGCTCCGGCCAGGGAGGTAGATTTCTGGATGAATACCCTAGCCAGATTTTCTTCGATATACTCAGACATGGCCCGGGTTTCGGCCAGCGACAAGGGGTAGATACGCCCACGGGGTGCAGAGGCACCGGGTACCAGGTCGATAGGGCAATCATATGGCCTATGAGGTGGCAGTGTCTCTGCTTCCTTCTTGTCGAAAACATCTGCATAGGACCAGTAAGGTGCCGGTAGACCAGGTAAATTAGCCGGAGTAGACGGAGGTCGAGCCGGGCGAACCGGAACCAGGCTGGTCTCATGGCAATCCTGCCCCCAACAGAGCACCTCACCGGATCGCCAATTCAGAACGGGTTCATGTCTCTGTAGCCAGGGTAGACCTAGCAAAAGGGAGTGAGAGAGTCCAGATAGCACATGGAGATCCTCTCCGAGTGCAGCATTCCCACCTGAAGGGTTACAGGTTCCGTGATGAGCAAGATGGTTGTGGCACCCCGCTATGCACTGGTGCCACAGAACCCAGAAGGGTGCATGGATGTGATGCGCCCAGGGGATGGGGATGACTACTCGGAGCCCGGGCCTTGCGTTAGTTTTGGGGGATGTCGCGGTGGCCGGCTCCCAGGCCCGTACCCTGGGGTCACTCTTAAAAGCAAGGAATAATGGGGGAAAGGTGTATGGGAAAGGGGAATGTTCGTGACTCCACCCGTGGTGTCTGGTGAGGATCACCAGCGCTGCTACAGTCCTCTGAGGCCGGTGATCAGGCAACTTAGTTGATGCGGCTCCCCAAGGGTGGAGCGGGGCCTCAGGGCAGCGTAAGAGAAGGGATGCAGGATAGAGCGTTGGTGGGTGCAGCGCCGTGGAGAAAAGAACAGACAGAGGCAATATTTGAAGTTATCCAAGTCTTTACTCACGGTGGTGCTTTCTCAGCTCAGAGCTTCTCTCTGCTGTCACACGGCGAGCTGCGGCTGCCAGGGTGGGGTTCAGCACACTCCAGGTAGTTCGGGAGTGCTTGACAGGACCCCCGCTCTAAACTGTTCCTCGCCTGTTGTACTTCTCCCGCCTCGTGTCCCCCACTGTGTCCCGTACGGGTACTGCGATGTCCTTGATGGGTAGCTTGTAGCTCCCGGACCGACTGGGTGCCCTTCTTGGTTACTAGTGGTGAGAACTTGGCTTAAGGCCGGGTCCCTCTGGATGAACTCAGATTAAGGAATACAGGTGGCGACTGCGCTCCGTCCGTATCCCCCTGGGATCCACATAAGCCTCCGGACTTTTCCGACAGAGACGTGAAGTGCAAAGTCAGATAATCGGGGACCAGTACCCCCTCTTGCGGCAGGGTCTCTCTGGCAGGGCCAGAATAAGGTATGCAGGTGGCGACTCCGCTCCGTCCGCACCCCCTGAGATCCTTTCGCCTGTGGAGCCTAACTCCTCTGCTCCCCTCCTGGGCCTTCTTGGTTGGACTCTGACCGGGGACAGAGACGGTTTTAACTCAGCCCCAATCCCCTGTCTCGAGGCCTGAGACCGGGAACCATGGACCCTGAGGCGGCTGCAGCCTTGTGCTGACCTGCCGTTCCATAGACCCATGACTAAAGACTCGGTTATTAAAATGGCCTCCAGTTATATATGATTCTATTAAGTGCTAAAGTAAAGTGCTTCCTCCACCCTCACTCACTACTTGGTTCCCCCTAACTTTGGTTCCCCCCCAACTCCTTCATTCCGGACCGGGGCAGCACTATGGTGCTTTTAAGCCCCCTGCAGAACTGAAGTGGTGTAGTGTTGAGTGTGTGGTTGGGGTCCTGTGTGGTGCTCCATCCTTACCTTGGAGAGGAGATACTACACCTCATTCTGAGGTGCAGTACCCCTGTGGCGACTGAACCCACAGGGGCGCCACAGATGGACTTCTCCACAAGAGGCCCTCACACATTCACACACCTCCACCCTACCATCTCAGACCAGCAGAGTGAGCCCATTAGGGATATATATAGGGAGGGTGGAGCCAGGCAGCTCAGATTAGTCAGTGTTCATAGACAGAGAGGAACACAGCTCAGAGTTGAGCAGAGAGCGTGCTGACGCTCAGAGAGCAGTGAAGAGGCAGCGAGCTGGCTGCTGTGCTTAGGCGAGCCAAGTCCTACAGCACGTGTGAAAGCCTAGTGAGGGCCTTGAGTGGGCCGAAGGCAGAGAGGAGAAGGAAGAAGTAGTGAGGGGGCAGTGGAGCATACCAGCCTCACCCCGATATATATACCGGACACCGGGTCCGTGCCTACACAGACCCCTTTATACCGAGTAGGAACCATCGAAACCCCTGGAGAACTACAGGTCTCAGGTTCACCAAACGCTGATTGAAGTACCAGGGCTAGGAGTCATGGAGGTCCCAGCATCCAGGGAGAGTGATCTCCAAAGAGAAGGCCCTACGACCAGATCAGCAGGTGCAAAGAGAGACAGTAACCAAGCTAGGCCTAGCTCCAGGCAGGTCAGAAGCTTAGAGAGTAAAGCAACAGATCAGGAGGCCCTATACCCGCTCACTGGGGAGAGTCCAAAAGTGTGCCCTTCGTCTGGAGTACCCTGGACAGTGCCTGCAACATCACCAGTAAAGGTACTGAAGCTTACCCCCGTGTGAGTGTCCGTCTTTCCTCCGGGACCGTCCTGCCGTCTCTCCCCTGCACCACCATTCATTACACCCCACGCTGCCCTGGAGCTAGCTCTATCTGTGGACAGCCACACCATACCTGCTGCCGTAACACCAGCTCCAGAGGACTGCTCCGCAGCGGCGGCACCCTCTGGCCGCCTTCCACAGGTGGTGTCACGAACTTTCCCAAATCCCCTATAAATCTCCCCCTTTTTACTGACCGCCCTGGATCACGGACCGGGCCAGCTACCATGATACCCCCCAGCAACCAGAGGCCCGGCTGCCGAGTACCCCACGGCCCAGGGGGAGCGTCATGGTCACCGGAAGGAGTCTTCCATCCACGGAAGCGACTGCCAATGGTTCAGCCAGAGGTTTAGTGGGAATCTGATACTTCTCTACAAGGGACTGAGAAATAAGATTCCCAGAGGCTGCGGAATCCAGGTGGGCGGTTTCAAAGAAGCGGGTCTCTCTACAGGAAATAGAAATGGATAGAGTCAAGAACGAAGAGGATTTACTCTTGCCTAGGATGACCTCTCCGAGCGGTCCTAGACACTGGAGTTTCCCGGCTTCACCGGACAGGAACGGATCAGATGCTCCTTACTACCACAGTAGAAACAGCTCCCCTCGGCACGGCGTGTTTCTTGGTGAGACTTGACCATCTCGGTCTGGTCGATCTGCATGGGTTCGGGCGAGCGTGCCCTTGGAGTTGCTGGTTGGGAGGCAGGTGTCTGGAAAACAGGAGCAAGACGAGGAAATCTTCTCTCCCGGGTAGTCTCCTTAGCTCGTTCCAGGAAACTGATGTCAATCCGGGTAGCTAGTGACACCAGGTCATCCAGGGTGGTAGGAATGTCCCGGCCGGCTAGCTCGTCCTTGATCCGTCCGGAAAGACCCTCCCAGAAGGTGAACACCAGGGCTTCATTGTTCCAGGCAAGCTCAGATGCGAGGGTACGGAACTGTATGGCATACTGGCCCACGGTGAGACTCCTTTGGCGGAGACGGAGCAATGAGGAGGCAGTAGAAGTCCTTCGTCCGGGCTCATCAAAGACCCTCCGGAAGGCAGTGAGGAAAGCCGGAAGATCAGACACCAGGGGATCCCCTCTCTCCCATAGAGGGTTTAGCCATGCCAATGCTTCCCCGCTGAGACATGATGAACGCCACCTTGACCCACTCAGAGGGAAACTGATGTTCCAGTAGGTCAAAGTGCAGCGTGCACTGGTTCAGAAAGCCCTGACATAAGACAGGGTCACCCCCAAAACGAGGAGGCACAGAGAGCCGGGGTCCAGAGCTGGATGCCGTGGCACTGGTAGGCAGAGGCGCAGCGGGAGCGGGTGCCGCTTGGCTCAAAGCGGACACAGGTGGGACGGACAGCGTGTCCAGGAGAGAGTTGACGGACCACAGGTAGGTCAGGATGGTTTCCTGTTGGGATCTCTGACGAGAAACCTCCTGGTACAGGTCAGCAAGCGAAGGAGCCTGGGGGGCACCGGGTTCCATGGCCCGTGCAAACTGTTACGGATCCAGGTGGTGGAACTTCTGTGCTGCGGTGCAAGAAGGGACCAGAGGGGCGTAACTAGGTATCATCTCGGAACTGACCAAGGTGGCATGGCGGCTCAATCAACTCCGTGAACCAGGGAAGGACCGAGCAGAGGGACCAGGTGCTACTCTGGGCCAGTCCTTGTTTGAGAGCAGGTGACTCCCACGGGTCAGAAGGCAGGGACTGACCGGTACAGGGGATGAGCATGGCAGGCAGGCTGACGGGTGATCCGTTTAGACGGACTGGCAGACACCACGGGTAACTGGCAGGAGTCTCCAGATAGGCAGGCTGGTAGGCACGGCAGGTAACAAGCAGGAACCTCCAGGTAGGCTGGCTAGTAGGCAAGGCAGGTAAAGGCTCCGGATAAGCGGACTAGCCAAGCCCATAGACAGGCTGGCGGACTGGACTGGTAGTCAGGCTGGCGGACTGGACTGGTAGTCAGGCTGGCAGACTGGACTGGTAGTCAGGCTGGCAGACTGGACTGGTAGACCTGAGGGCTGAAGGAGAGTAAGTACACAGAGCTATAACCTTCCACGGGCACCTCCATTTTGGAGGAGGTGCCTTTTATATGGGAAGTCCTCCGGCCATTGGCCGGGGACTCCTTAGGACGGCGTGCGCGGCCCCTTTAAGAGGGAGGGAGCGCGCCCTAAGCACAATGCCCAGGAAGCTGCGCATGCCGGCAGCAGCAGCAGGAAAGCCGGAAGACGCCGGGCCAGGAGTGCAGCGGTAAGGGGGGTGGCGTCTCTGCCTGTCAGGGGGCAGAGACACTGATGCTACACTGTCGTATACCAAAATCACCCAACAAGACCTGTCGTATAACAGGAACATCCCACAAAACCTGCCATATATCAAAAACACCCTACAAGACCTGCAGTATACCAAACAAAACACACAAGACCTGCCATACACCAAAATCCCCCCACAAGATCTGCCATATACCAAAAACTCCCTACAGGACCTGCCGTATAAAGAAAACACTCACCAAGACCAGCCTATGCCATAACCACCCCGCAAGACTTGCCGTATACTAAACACACACCACAACACCTGCCATATATTGGAAACACTCCGCAAGACTTGTCGTGTACCAAAAACACCCCACAAGACCTGAAATATACCGAAAACACCCTACAAGACCTGCCATATACCGAAAACACGCTACAAGACCTGCAGTATACCAAACACCACACACAAGACCTGCCATACACCAAAATCCCCCCACAAGATCTGCCATATACTGAAAACTCCCTACAGGACCTGCCATATAAAGGGAACATTCACCAAGACCTGCCTATACCATAACCACCCCGCAAGACTTGCCGTATACCAAACACACACCACAACACCTGCCATATACTGGGAACACTCCGCAAGACTTGCCGTATACCAAAAACACCCCACAAGACCAGCAGTATACCAAACACAACACACAAGACCTGCCATATATTGGGAACACCCCAGAAGACCTACCATGTACCAAAAACACCCCACAAGACCTGCCATATATTGGGAATACCCCACAAGACCTACCATGTACCAAAAACACCCCACAAGACCTGCCGTCTACCAAAAACTTCCCACAACACCTACCATCTATTGGGAACACTCAGCAAGACCTGCAGTATACCAAAAGCATCCCACAAGACTTGACTGATAATGGGAACACCCAACAACGCCTGCCATATATTGGGAACAATCCGCAAGACCTGCCATATACCAGGAATACCCAAGAAACCATATTGTATACCATGAATACACCACAACACCTACCATGTATTGGGAACACTCCCCAAGACCGTCCATTTACAGAAATCACCCGACAAGACCTGCCTGATAATGTGAAAACCCCACAACACTTACCATATATTGGGAACACACCAGAATATGTGGCGCATATTGGTATCACCCCACAAGACCAGCCATAAACTGGGAATACCCCACAACACCGATCGTTTACCGAGAATACCCCAAAAGACCTTCTGTACTCCAGGAACACCCCACAAGACCTGCCATATTCCGTAAACATCCCACAAGACCTGCCATATAATTGAAACACCCCATGAGACCTGCCTAAAAAAGGGAACATTCCACAAGACTTTACCGAATATGGGAACACTCCACAAGACCTGCCGTATTCCAGGAACACCCCACAAGGCCTGCCATATACCGTGAACACCCTACAAGACCTGCCATATACTGTGAACACTTCACAAGACCTGCTGTATACCAGGAACACCCCACAAGACCTGCTGTATACCAGGAACACCCCACAAGACCTGTCATATTCTGTGAACATCCCACAAGACCTGCCATATAATTGAAACACCCCATGAGACCTGCATAAAAGAGGGAACATTCCACAAGACTTTACTGAATATGGGAACACTCCACAAGACCTGCCGTATTCCAGGAACACCCCACAAGGCCTGCCATATACTGTGAACACCCCACAAGACCTGCCATATACTGTGAACACTTCACAAGACCTGCTGTATTCCAGGAACACCCCACAAGACCTGCTGTATACCAGGAACACCCCACAAGACCTGCCACATTCTGTGAACACCATACAAAACCTGCTGTATTCCAGAAACACCCCACAAGACCTGCCATATACTGTGAAAACCCCACAAGACCTTCTGTATACCAGTAACACCCCACAATACCAACCATTCACCGGAAATACTCCAAAAGACCTACCTTATTATTGCAACACCCCACCAGACCTGCCTAAAAAAAAAGAACATACCACTAGACTTGCCGAATATGGGAAAACTCCAGAAGACCCATGTAACCTGGAACACGACAAGACACTAGTCATATATCAAGAACACCTCACAGACCTGCTATGTACAAGGAACACAACACAAGACCTGTCGTATACCAGGAAGACACCACATGACCCGCCATTTTGAAGTCACCTACCATCACTACTTGGTGTTTTTCAGAGCTGTTCCTTACACGTGTCTCTTTTTTGCTTCCATTTATACAAAAATTGACTGTCGCTTGCTGACTATTGTATCCCACCCCTAGACAGGTGCGATGTTCACAAGAATCAGTGATATATCAGGTGATGGTGATTTTATTGCTATGGCTGATCAGCAGACCACTTCCACTCATGGGGCATTTCTGTGCCATATCTCCCTTTCTCACCTTTACCTGCCTGTAGCCAAAAAGTTTCCTACTTCTGTTATTTGTCAGGTGCCGACAAGACAAATTAAGAAAAGAGAGAAGCTAAAAACAAATTGGAGGATGTGGCAGACTTGAATCGATATCTATATACGAGCCATGTCCCCATTAAGTTTAATATGGCGGGTTTTGCATACTATTCTCGCGTAACAGCTTTATGGCGGCAACTCATTGTCCGCTGTTTATTTTAATACAGTGACACTATAACATAAAGCGGCCCAGGAGAAATAATTTTCGGAACTTTATAGCCTTCGACTTTCGCCAGACAAGGAATTTGTTTGGCTGTAAATCAGACGTTATCCGGGCAGAGCCGCCTTAATTTGCGATGCAGTAATCTTTTACATTCACTTCTATGAAAGTTTACTCAGAATTTGGAAATATGTGTCTCGGGAGCGATGTCTTGTAGAAGTAGCTATGGCCGTTTCATTGTACATAAATCCTCCGTTCACAGCTCCCCGCCAGGCACTGACTGCACAAAACTTTCATGTACGGACCCTGCTGTGAATATGGTAATTTAGTCCATATCCTTAAAAATCATTGGTGGCCGTCAGGATACAAATACAGGTAGATAGGTGTTAGAATATGAAACACATCCAGGGGTTTTCTATACTCTTTTTCCAACACATTTTCAAGTTTAAGCTCAAGTTTACCCTTCGTGGGAAAAAGAAAAATTGTGCAGCTAGAACATGCATGCTTAAAGGGTACCTGTCGCTTTAAATTACTTTTCAATTTATGCTGTTGTGAGTGTACATGAAGAATAACACTAACATGTGCCATTATGTAACTTGTATTCTCCATTTTTCACCAGTTTCCCCCCTGCAGGACTAAGTCTCTAATTTTCAGTTGTCTCTGAGCTAGTGGGTGAAGAATAGCTGCTATGATTTCTCCCAGACACAGCACACATAGACACCAGAGATCCGTGCTCCACTGTCTGTTTGTGGCTGGAGACTAGCAGCTATGATGTCTCCCATACACAGCACACACTGACATGAGGGATTCCTTCTCTCATGTCTCTATGTGGCTGGAAACAAGCTTGTTTAGGCTTACTGGGTGAGATGGAGCCCGAGGTCTGGATGGGCACACAGACCATGGCCGTCGGTGCAGCAAGCAGCAGTTGAGGCATGTGGGAGCAGAGATCCTGGAAGCTGCAAGCCGACAGGAGAAATCCTGGAAGCCACGGCGGACACATAGCAGAAGTCCTGGAAGACCAAGAAAAGATGGAAGAGGTCCTAGAAGACCAGAAACATCCTGGAGTCTGCAAACAGGTAGCAAAAATGCTGTAAAGCCACAAACAGACCGGAGACATCCGGGAGCCTGAAGACAGCAGTAGTACTGAAGCCGCAGGCAGACCAGAGACATCCAGGAGCCTGAAGACAGTGACGCGCCCCCAGGGCCGTGGGGTACTCGGCAAAAGGGCCTTATGGCTGCTTTTGGGGGAGATCACGGTGGCTGACCGGGTCCGTGACCCAGGGCGGTCAGTGAAAAAGGGGGATATTTATAGGGGATTTGTCGTGACGCCACCTGTGGTGCCTGGTGAGGATCACCAGCGCTGCAACAGTCCTCTGAGACAGATATTAGGGCAGAAAATGATGGGACAGCTCCCCACAGGTGGAGCAGGCCTCAGGGCAGTGTAGAGGATGTACTGGATGGCGGTGCAGGAGAGAGACGGCAGGTGGGTCCCGGAGGAAGGATGAACACTCACACAGGGGTAAGCTTCAGTACCTTTACTGGTGATGCTGCAGGCACGGTCCAGGGTACTCCAGGTGAAGGGCGCACTTCTGGACTCTCCCCAGTGAGCGGGTATAGGGCCTCCTGATCCGTTGCTTTGTCCTCTAAGCTTCTGGCCTGCCTGGAGCTGGGCCTAGCTTGATTACTGTCTCTCTCTGCACCTGCTGACCTGGTGGTAGGACCTTCTCTTTGGAGATCACTCTTCCTGGACGCTGGGACCTCTGTGACTCCTGGCTCTGGTACTACAATCAGCATTAGGTGGACCTGGGACCTGTAGTTCTCCAGGGGTTCCGGTGTTTCCTACTGGGTATAAGGAGTCCCTGTAGGCGCGGACCCGGTGTCCGGTGTATAAATCGGGGTGAGCTTACTATGCTCCTCTGCCCTCTGAGTTCCACTCTCCTTTTCCTCTCGCCATCGACCACACTCGGGGCCATCACTACTTGGCAGCTAACGTGCTGCGTCTTCACCGCTCTCTGAGCGTCGGCACGCTCTCTGCTCACTCAGAGCTGTGTTCCTCTCTGAACACTGACACTAGACTCACTGCTGAATCACTGAGCACTAATCTGAGCTGCCCGGCTCCACGTTCCCTTTATATATCCCTATCAGGGCTCCCTCTGCTGGTATGAGGTGGAAGGTGGAGGTGTGTGGATGTGTGAGGGCCTCTGGTGGAGAAGTCCATTCATGCACCCTTCTGGGTTCTGTGGCACCAATGCACAGCAGGGCGCCACAACAGCAGTAGTACTTAAGCCACAGGCAGACATGAGACATCCAGGAGCCTGAAGACAGCAGTAGTACAAAAGCCACAGGCAGACATGAGACATCCTGGAGACTGTAGACAGCTTGCAGAGGTACTGAAAGCAGCAGGCCGATGGGTAAATGAGGTCCTGGAAGCTGCAGGCAGCCCGGAGACGTCCTGGAGACCGCACAAAGGGAGCTGTGCATAGACAATCTAAAAGTCTTAATATAAGACACAGGTGTGTTGGGAGACATTTTATAGGCCTAGGTAGATGATCATTGTGATGAAATGTCGGCCGGTGGGTGCAGCTCTCTGGCGCCCCCTTACCTCTCAGGTGAATCAAGGTACTGCACCTAGAGTAAGTAGTGCCAGGAAGCTGCTACCAGCGGGGGAAAACACGGTGGTGTGTTGTCCCTTACACGTCACCAATCCGTGACGCTACTATACAGGCACAACTCTCTGGCGCCCCCTTGCCTCTCAGGTAGGTCAAGGTACTGCACCTAGAGTGAGTGGTCGCCGGAGAGGCCGTCCTGTAGCCCACTGGGTATTTGAGGCCCTCTGCTGTGAGGGCGGTATATATATTTCCCTGGCTGCGCCGTAATATATACCCACACCTCCAACCGTCACTGCCAGCCTTCCTCAAATTCTTCCTCAAATCCCCCAGATGATATGCTGCCACCAGTTCTCGTTTGATACAAGCCCGGTCCGTTAATAGACTTGTATCGGGCCAGGAACCAACCCAGTAGCGTTTCAGCCAAGCGGTTCCGGACCAATGGATTCGTATATGCAGAGTAAAGGATACAGTCCACGATTAATTTATGATTTAATTGATTATAAGAATACACTAGATTACAAGGCTATACAATTAACTATACAACGGTATTTGGCCAGAATAAGAGATAAAACAATTAGAAATACAAAACCCAGGAATAACAACGATAAATCAGTAACCGGTCTTGTGGTTCAAGGGAGGCTTTGCTATCCCACAGGTTCAACCTTGGTTGCAGTCATCTAGGCCTCAGCAGCACATGGCAAAGGTGCTCCTCCCACTCAGAGACCTGGACCTGACGTTAGGAGTTGTTCACATCAACTCCTGGGTCAAAACTGAAGGGGGTTTCTGGCTGTCGGCTATACTAGAGTCCTGTCATGCCCACTCTTGGTGATGTCAGTTTGCTAAGCCCCGTCCCCTCTACCAATGCCAGTTTTGGCTCCATTTGAGAAAAGTACCCATAACTTTCCCTGGGGTGATCTCATCGTATCTCCAGAGGTCTCGTCGGGATCCTACTCTTCTGGGGAAGCCATTGACTCTACACATGCCTCCCCTGGGACCTTGTATATGGTTCTTCTAATTATCTAGCTTTCCGGGCCACTCATGGATTTACAAGTCCCATGATTGTGTCCGCGGGCACCTTCCCCACATGATACATTTTATTCGGGTTCCCTAACTTGTATCGTGTGGTTATGAATTGATACTATATCTGTAGCTTTTGGCGGCCATTTCCACAAGGAAAGCACATGGTTTCTTGAGACAATGGAGAGGTTTTCAGGCTTGCACAAATGGTTTGCTTCTGGTTTCAAGTGACATCAAGGTGTTAATTACCCCCTAGGGTCTCGCTGACTCTGTCCTGATTGGACACAACAAAGCTGGCCCATCTATTTACCATATCAAAGAAGTTAGTGGAGACTGATCTCCAGAGGTGGGGGGCAAATTGCTCTATTTACCAGGGGCTGGAGAAATGTGACATGGTAGGAGCTGTGTGAGGGATTTTTAGAAATGACAATAGGGAATATCTTCAGGTATGACGTATCATACCTAAGATGGCGGCTAACTTTCATGACAATCATGTAACACAGGTACTTTAGATGCAGTGACACAGAAATACAGAGCAGCCAGTACAGGGTTAATAAACAAGGGGGATTTACTGTAACAGGGTCAATCTCCACGCAGGGAGTAACAAGGGAAATATGGGGACAAGGAAAGTAGCAGGTAATATGCTATAACTGACAATCCACAGTTGGGCTAGATGTAGCAGAGTCGACACGGTTGTAATCGGCAGTTTTTACACTTAGCTGACTCTTGCTCCTCACAAGGCCATTGCCGGCTGATGTCGGTGTTGTTTTCTTCCGGCTTCCCCGCCTAAACAATGCTCCGTCTTCTGGTGGACTCCCACTGTCCACTGCCGCTTTTCCTGCACAAAAACTCCTTTTCCACCCTCTTGCTAGACACGAGCTCAGCTCCCCGGTCACCTGACCCCTCAGCTCTCTCCTTGGACATGCCCCCATCTTCCAGGTCACCTGACTCCTGTCTCGCAGTCTGTCTTCCCCCTGCAACAATAGGCACGGCCCCGGCAGTTCCGGATCCCTTGTTCTGAAAGTGCTTGCACTCCGGTCTTCCCCTTACACTCCCGCTCTCCTTTAACTCACCATTCCACGGGCGAGAGTTCCTTCACCAAACGTTCACATTCTTGGACTTCCTGGACGATACATTGCCATATAAATTGATCTTGTTCGTAACGGTGAGGAGGCACTCCTGCTGTTGTCCATTTTGACCAGCGTAACTCAGTTTGACCGATGGGGGGTGCAGGGTCACTTGGATTCCCAATCTCCACCTGCCCGGTGGCTTCAACTGATGGTGTTCCCTCGCCGCCTGCACTGGGGACTGCAGGTAATCGAGTGCTGGGGTTCGGAGGTAGAATCAACAATTCTTCTTCATCCACATCGTGACTTGGGGCAACTGTGACAGGACCCTCTCTAGAAGCAGGTGATTCTTCTTCATCCTCGTCATCTTTAGACATACAAGGCCACAGCATACTATGATGAACCACTCTGGTAGGGGCTCCTTCAGCCCCCTCGGGTTAAACTTCATACACAGGTCTTTCAGCGCCAAACCTGCACTTCACTCGGTGCGGGGTCTGTTCACACCGCCTACTCAATTTGCCCCGGGGCCGCCTGTCTCGAACCAACACCCGCTCTCCAGGTCTCAGAGCTGTCCCTCAAAGAGGCAATGTCTCATGATGTTTGAGCTCCAGAAACTTTTGTTGTATCAACCGTCGGAGGGTCTGCAGTCGATGCCGGTGTTCTCGGACCCAGGAAGACATCCCTGTTTGTGGGTAGTCCTCCTCGGGGTCCAGCTCTAACTCGGTAATCTTTCGCCCGAACAGTAAGATATAAGGAGTGAACCCCATTGTACTATTCACTCGGTTGTTGTAGACCCACGCCAGCTCGGTTACAAATTCAGGCCATCGCACCTTCCGATCTTCCTCCAACGTGCGGAGCCTTTGGATCAGTGTCTGATTAAAGCATTCACAGGCCCCATTTCCTTGAGAGTGATAAGGAGTAGTCCGTGACTTCTCAATCCTGTACGACCGATGCAGCTCTTCCATCACCCAGTCCTGGAAGCAGGCGCCTTGAACGGAATGGATCCTCTTTGGGCAGCCGTACACCCGAATGAAGTCTCGGCAGATGGCCTGCGCAGCTGATTCGGCGGTCTGATCTCCGGTCGGGGTCACCACCACAAACTTTGTGAAGTGGTCTGCCATTAGCAGGCAATGTTCATACCCGAGATGCGCCGGTCCAACAGTCAAATAGTCGATCATCAGCACCTCCAAGGGGGCAGAAGTCACAATGGTTTGCATGGGGACCCGCTGCTCCAGGGGCTTAACCAGCTCACAGCTCCGGCATCTTCGACAAGTGTCTTCTATTGCTTGCAGTCAGGGGTGATACAACAGCCTCTGCAACCACTGAAATGTCTTCTCTGGTCTGAAGTGAGCCCCTCGTTCATGAGCCTCCTTAGCCACTACTCCGACCAACTTCTCTGGGATCACCACTTGCCAGGTGGCCCCGAACTTTCGCAGTAGCTGTACCTGTCGGTACAGCAGCCCGTCTCGCAAACACAGTCTCTCCCATTGTCCCAGCATTTTCAGCGCTCCCAGGGACAGGGTACTCCTCTCCTCTCGACTGGGGACCTGCCTCAAAGCCACCCATTGACGTAATTGAGCAACTTCTCTGTCAGTCTGTTGAAGTCGGACCCAGTCATCTCTTGGCCGCCCTAGCACTTGTTCTTCCGATGTCTCTCCGATCTGTCCCTGCGCCGTGACCAGCGGTCCCACGAAACTTCGGAAGCTAGGGATCTCATCTGCCTCCAAATCTTCATCGCGGTCATGATCAGGAAATTCATATGTCACTCTGGAGAGGGCGTCGGCATGAGTATTCTCTGCCTTAGACGGGTAGGCGATTTTATACTGGTACCTGGCCATGCGTGCCACCCACCGCTGCTCCAGGGCCCCCAACTTTGCATTCTCCAGGTGAGCCAACGGGTTGTTATCTGTTCTCACCAGTGCTTCGGACCCGGACAAATACTCTGCAAACTTCTCGGTCATTGCCCAAACCAGAGCCAGCAACTCTAATTTGAAAGAGCTATAATTATCTGGGTTCCTCTCGGAGTCGTGAAGGGAGCGACTGGCTTACGCAATCACGTGCTCTTTCTCCTCCTGTACTTGGGATAACACGGCTCCCAGATCATGTAGGCTCCCATCAGTGTGGAGTATGAATGGTTGGGAGAAATTCGCATAGGCAAGTATTGGGGCCTTGGTCAGGGACATTTTTAGGGCACGGAAGGCCTCTTCCTGGCTGCTTTCCCACCGAAACGCCCGATTCTTGGAGCCCGCCAGCACTCCCTTAAGTAGCTCCAGCAATGGGTTGGCTATGCGGGTGAAGTTCTTCACGAATCTTCGGTAGTACCCGGCAAGTCCCAGGAAGGTCCGAACGTCCTTCAGTGTCTTCGGGGTAGGCCACTCCTGTACGGCGGCCACCCTTTCCGGGGTGGGCCTGACTCCTTCACCGAACACAGTCTGACCGAGATATTCGATCTGTTTGCGGAACAGGTGGCACTTCTGGGGCTTCACCTTTAGACCATGACTCTGTAGGCAGCTCAGTACTTGCTCCAGTCGCTGGAGGTGCTCCTCGAAGGTGGCGGCATAGACAATTATGTCGTCAAGATAAATCAGTGTCGCCTCGAAGTTCAAATCACCCAGGCACCTCTCCATCAGATGCTGGAACGTCCCGGGGGTGTTAGTCAGGTCGAAGGGCATCTGATTGAATTCGAATAGTCCCATGGGTAATATGAACGCCGTCTTTGCACGGTCATGTTCGGCCACGGGCACCTGCCAGTACCCGCTGGCCAGATCCAAGGAGGAGAAGTATCTTGCCTTCCTTAAGGCCGACAGAGACTCTTCGATTCGGGATAGTGGGTAAGAGTCTCGTACTGTACAGGCATTCAGTCGTCTATAGTCCACATAGAACCGCAGGGTCACATCACATCACTTTCGCCCAGATTAACGCACCGCACTATAACATTGCCACTCTGGACAGTGGCCAGTGTCCGAGCCACCAGGAGTCCGGGGGGTACTTTGTCCATCGATGTTGGTTCTATCTGTACTTCGACCCCCTCAAGAGGTGTGCAGGCCCGTGCGGGGAACGTGAGTACAGTTTGTCCTGGCAGTAAGGTGAGCACCGTAGCTGCTGGTACTATTACTTTCCCCAGGACCTTCCCTTCACTCGACGTCTCCTGAGCCTGGGCGGCTCGGATTAATTGTTGAAAAACCCTCCTTTGGGGGGTTCATGGGTTCCACCAGTCTAGAGGAATCTCCTTCGGCTCACTAAACAGGATTTGCCTGATCACTTTCAGCACATTCATTCCGAGGGTCACCGGAGGTCCACTTCCAGTTCCCCCTGCGACCAAGACGACCCCTTGTTTTCCCACATCTTTTCCACACACTCGGATCTTCATCCACACCACCCCTGCGACTGGGATGGGTAATTGATTAGCTGCCGTGAGTCTAATTACTTGTCCCCATTCAGGCCGCGCTATCTCAGGAAATTGCTGTTGAAAGTAGGCTTCTGTCATCGTAGTCACCTGGGATCCCGTGTCAATCAGGCAGTGAACAGCCCGACCGCTCATTTCAGCCCAGACAGTCGGGTTGGTGGAAACTAGGTCCTTGGGACTTTCTCTTTTTCTTTCACCTTCCTTAGGCTCCGGGCTGTGTCCCCCAAACATGGAGCCCGCTAGTTTAACGGCTGCTGCGACAGGAGCCGTCCTCGGCTAGCACAGCCCCTGGCGTAATGTCCTGTGCCTCCACACTTCCAGCAGGTCGTGTCTCTGTCTGTGTAGGGCTGCCTCACTTCTCTACGGAACTCTTCTGCAGGGCGGGGCCTGAATTCAATTCTTTCCCTAACTGGGGCAATCGATCCTGGTATCTCTGGTGTCGGTGCAGGGGTCTTCTTGAGCCTGGACCATTCACCCCGCATCTCCTGTATCTCCTTTCGCATCTCTCGATCCCATTCCGGTTCAGCTGCAGGCGGGGTGAGTACCTCGTTACTCCGGACCATCCTCGCCAGGGCCGTCACCCCCATCTCCTGCTCTCTCACACGTGCCTCCGCCCCCACTTCTAGAAAAGTCATACATGGGTTAGCGCGCAGGCGCTCCCGCAAGGCCTGCTTCAGCTGCACATCCCTGAGGCCTGCCACAAACTGGTCCCTTAAGATCACGTCAGGGGGGCCCATTCCCAAATTCCCCATGTCGTCTTTTCTAGTGATATAGGCATGGACTGTCTGTAATGTATTAACATATCACGTCACAGTCTCCCCCTCCTTCTGCATTTTGTGAAACAGCCGTATCCTCAGCTCTCCTACATTGGTGGGATCCCCATGCATATCCGCACCACTTTTTCTACAGTATCCCGGTCATGGGGAGAGCGGTACATCACGGATTGTCGGGCCTCGCCGTCCAGGGCTAGTAAGGTTATTTCGGCTGGGGTCATCGGATGCATACGTAACATACTCCTAACTTTCTCAACACAGTCCCACAGCATCATATTGTCCCCGGTGAACTTTGGGAGATTGCTGAGCATGGCCCCCAGCGGCAAGCTAGATACAGGTACTTTAGATGCAGTGACACAGAAACACAGAGCAGCCAGTACAGGGTTAATAAACAAGGGGATTTACTGAAACAGGGTCAATCTCCACGCAGGGAGTAACAGGGGAAATATGGGGACAACAAGGGAAGTAGCAGGTAATATGCTATAACTGACAATTAGTGTTGAGCCACCCACGTAGTGTTCGAGTTCGGTTCGGTTCGTCGAACACACGTGTGTTCGCCGAACTGTTCGTCGAACTGTTCGTCGAACACCTTCGAACACCGTTAAAACCAATGGCAGGCAAACAAAAACACATAGAAACACATAGAAAACACCTTCAAAGGTGTCCAAAAGCTGACAAACTGCTCAGAAGACATAACTAACACATGGAAAAGTGACAAGTACATATAGTCATGCGAAAAGAAAAGAGTTGGAGGAGTAAAAGGAGGGGGAGACACAGATATAGGCATGTCATGCCCTTCTAAAATCCAAAAAGTGAGAAGCCAACACGGCCAGTCCGCTCCTGCCCGTGCCACTTCCATGTCGCCGGGTTTGTGCCAGAGCCGCGGTGAACCCTGACGGCCAGCCCCCCTCTCCCAATACTGGTGGCCTGTCCGCTGGTGGGTCGAGCGAGCCCCCCTGTGGTGGAGGCAGCTCTAAGCTTATTAATTTAAATTGTCTCTCTAATTTGAATGAATACACTTTAAATCCATTTACAAGGATCTATTGGAGGGCAAGTCTCATGCCAGCAGCCGCGTAATTCCAGCTCCAGTAGCGTCCACTAAAGCTGCTGCAGTTAAAAAGCTTTTATAAGGATCGAGCTCGGCTGTCCACCGCAAGGCATCCTACTGCCAGTCCCAGCCCCTATGCCTTGGGGTGCCTCCTGATGCTCTTCACTGAGTATCCCGTGGTCCCGAAGCATTTCCTTTGAAAAAATTAAGTGTCCAAACTACAGGTGGTGTAGCTTGCTTAACAGCCGGGATAATCCGCTGACTAGCAGACACTGCTACTAGGCACAAAGTATTTCCTGGGCTAGATGCAGTTAAAAATTTGTAATTAGATACTCTCGTTGGATGCTGATGTAGCACCCCGAGGGCTCGGCTGCTACAGGGGTATTGCACCTCAGACCAGAGGTGTGATATTCCACTCCCGGGTAAGGATGGAGTGTGGACCAGGACTCGTTAGGCTGCATGCACCACACACACCCCATTTCCAAGGGACAGGTCAACGGTGCTACCACTAGACAGAAGTGCAGGCACGACAGCATCTGTCCCTGGCTGGAGTGGGACGGGGGGTGGAATACCCAGTGGTGTAGGAGCAGATAGGGGTGGGTCTTTGGGCATAGGTAGGAGCCCATTGGTTGCTAGTCACCTGGGCTCACACATAGAGGGAGGTATATAAGGTGGGCACCATCTTAGTACAGTGTTCAGTTCAGAGAGGAGTTCAGCCAGAGAGGGCTGACAGGGAGCTGTGGCTCAGTCTGGGCCCAGCCCCAGAGGCAGGCCTGGGCTGGAGGCCAGAAACAGCAGAAAGAGAGAGGAGAAGGAACGGAAAGGAAAGTAAGAAAGGAACTGGAACAGAGGAGAAAGGAAGCAAGGAACACAGATAAAGGCCCAGAGACACGAGGACAGAAGGAACCCCATATGCCCAGGAGATACAGGGTGAAGGGTTGGCAGAACAGGGTACCGGAACCCAAATTGGTGGAGGCAACAAATTCCTCAGCCAAAGACCGGAGGTTGTTACCACATCTTGGTGCGACCCCTCACTACATCCACCAGAAAAGCATACCGCATAGGGTCAGGGAAACCGGAGATAGGTTTCGCCAAGAGAAGGCCCGAGGGAGCCGGACAAAGGTGGGTTACTGGTGGGGACGGCCAGAGAAAGGAAAGAGAAGGGAGCCCTGTGCCACGCTCTGGAATTGCCTGGGAGTTGGTCGAGTCCCTTGCCTGGTGAACGCAGCACGGCTCAGGCGGTCCCTCATGTGCACAAGTGACCAGAATAACAACTGTGAGTAAAGCATTGGAAACTGCAATTACAAGTCTCTGTGTTTCATCGCCGCACCAGCACCATTACTACTGGGACGCTCACACCATCACTTCCAGCATCCACACTAGCTGCCCTGAGGCAATACTTCTCCCGTGGGGAGTTATTCCATACTCGGCTGCGCAAACTACATCAGCCTCAGTGGTCTGCAGCGCAGCGGCGGTCCCCACTGACCGCAATCCACGGGTGGCGTAGTCGGACATTGTTATTACCTAAGACTGCCACTGGTTTGACCGCCTTGGGCACGGACCGGGTCACCGCCACGGAGGACTACAACCACCAGCGATCCGGCTCCGGGTATCCCCCTGCACAGCACAGGCCCAGGGGGCGCGTCACTGAGAAAGCATTCCATAGCGTCTCCTGGCACGCCATATATTATTCTCTTAAAAAGTTTGGGGTAGGGGTCTAGGGGACCCTTTTATAGCCAAAATCACGGCCCTGTATCGCAATACGTCACCTAGGCTGATGATAAATGGAACTGTAGCACCCTGAGGGCTCGGTTGCTACAGAGGTATTGCACCTCACCCAGAGGTGTGATATCTCACTCTCAGGTAAGGATGGAGTGTGGATCAGGACCCGACACCTGCATGCATTACACCACATTGCCGTACGGCAGGGCGACCAATATGCCCCTGAGATGGGCACGACAGTCCCTGTCCCTGGCTGGAGTGGGGGGAGGGAACACTGAGGAAGGGGAACCCTGTAGTGCAGGAGCAGGGAGGAAGCAGTTCCTGGGTGTATTGAGAAGGGAGTATAAAAGGTGGGCACCATCTTAGTTCAGTGCAGAGAAGTCTGAGCAGAAGTGACAGGGAGCAGGGGCTCTGCATGAGCTCTGCTCCGGAGGCGGGCCTAGTAACAGAGGCCCAGGCCTGGAAGAGGGAGAAGGAAGGAAGAGGAGCGGAGAAGGCTCCAGGAACGAGGAACGAAGGGATCCCAGGGGTGCGGACGGGCGAGTCGCCACCGCACGCCCGAATCCACCTGCGTGGAGGGGTCAGGCCAAAGGGGGAGACCGGTCCCCGAAACTAGTGGAGGCGGGAAACGACCCTCAGCTAGAAACCGGAGGCTGTGACATTTTATGTGGCGCAGCCCCTCGCTACACCCGCTAGGAAGGCACCACATAGGGTCAGGGAAACTGGCGCCAAGTTTACCAAGAGGAGGCCCGAAGCAGCCGGGCAGAAGGATTGGTAAGAAAGGCCAGACAAAGGACAAACAAAGGGGGTCCTGTGAAGCGCTCCAAAGTTATCTGGGAGTTGTCTGAGCCCCTCACCTGGTGAGCACAGTACGACATGGGCAGCCGTTACCTGCAGACGTGGTCTGGATAATAAGAACTGTGATTAAAGGCCCTGGACTGCATCACTGACTCCGTGTCGTTACTGCTGCTGCCTTGCACCATCACCCCCATCCTCTGCATACACTGCCCAGAGGCTATACTCCTCCCATGGGGAGTTATGCTACGCTCTGCTGCACCCACAACACCAGCCTCAGCGGTCTGCCCTGCAGCGGCGGTTCACTCTGACCGCAATCCACGGGTGGCGTAGTCGGACATTTAAACATCAAAACCACATAAATAGTTCCGCCACTGGTTTGACTGCCCTGAGCCACGGAACCGGGTCGCCGCCACGGAGACTACAACCACCAGCATCTACCAAAAAGGGTCCGGCTCCGGGTGTCCCAAGGGCCAGGGGGTGCGTCAGAACATTTTCATCACCTTTCATAATCACCAATGGGACAAGGCAGGGATGTCCTCTGTCCCCTCTCTTATACATCCTAGTGACGGAGCACCTGCTCTCATCAATTCGCCATAACCCCAATATTAGGTGGATTGAGGTGGCAGGCACAGAGTACAAGTGCTCTGCATTTGCTCATGATGTCCTAGTATATAGCACTCAATCACATATATCCATCCATGCTGTTATGGCTGAAATAGATCACTTTGTTACATGGTCAAATTTTAAAATCAATGCAGCAAAGTCTGAGGCCCTCGATGTCTCCCTCCCCAAATCCATATAGGATTCCATCCAGTCCAACTTTCCCTTTGCCTGGCCCTCAGAGGGTATCAAATACTTAGGAATTCCTATTCATAGAGACCTCTCCCATCTATGTTATCTTAATTTTGGGCCCTTTATTGAACAACTCCATACAGACCACGGTTGGCAAGTTAGAACTGTAAGATTCACTACGTGAACCACTGGTGTTTTGTGGAAAAGCACATGTACACTGTGTTCCAAATTATTATGCAAAAAGTGTTTAGGAGTGATAAGGGAAGAATTTGTTTGTTTGTCAGTTAAACTCATTGATGGTGATGTGTGTCAGGGCTCTTTATATCACTGTAAGCAATTGCAGACACCTGTGCTAATTAGTTTGGCAGGTGTGTCCAATGAAAGGCAAGACTACTTAAGAAGGCTGTCCTACATTATTAAGCAGCCTACATTTTCTGCCAAAATGGGAAAGAAAAAGGATGTGTCGGCTGCTGAGAAGCAACAAATTGTGGAGTGTTTAGCTCAAGGCATGACTACAATCAACATTGTGCGATGATCAGGATGAAGTGTCTTGGCAATCAAGAAGTATGTAGCTGATTCACAGTACACACGTGTGCGTGCTGATAAGGTCAAATTGAGGACTCTTTCCTACAGGCAATTACGTCAGGTTAAAAGAGCAGCGGCAAAAAAGCCTTGTCATAGCAGCAGACAAGTTTTTGAAGCTGCTGTTGCCTCCAACGTCCCCCAAACAACAAGATGCAGGGTCCTTCAGAGGTTTGCAGCTGTGCATACGCCATCCTGTCGACCTCCTCTATCCACTTCACACAAGCAGAAACGGCTCCAGTGGGCCAAACATTACATGAAGACTGATTTCAAAACTGTTTTGTTCACGGATGAGTGCCGTGCAACGCTCGATGGTCCAGATGGATGGAGTGGAGAATGGCTGGTTGATGGACACCTCACGCAAACACGGCTACAGCGCCAACAAGGAGGAGGTGGAGTAATGTTTTGGGCTGGAATCATGGGGAGAGAGATTGTCGGCCCCTTTAGGATCCCTGAAGGGGTAAAGATGAACTCCATAATGTATGTGGAGTTTCTCAAACAGCACTTCCTGCCATGGTTCAAGAAGAAGAACCGTGTATTCCACAGCAAGATCATTTTTATGTATGATAATGCACCGTCTCATGCTGCACATAACACATTTGCATCTCTGGCTGATATGGGCATAAAAGGGGACAAACTTATGGTGTGACCCCCATGCTCCCCTGACCTCTACCCCATTCAGAACCTCTGGAGCATCATCAAAAGGAGTGTCTATGATGGCGGGAGGCAGTTCACATCTAAGCAACAGCTCTGGGAGGGTATTCTGTCCTCATGCAAAACAATTGAAGCAGAAACCATCCAAAACCTGACAAATTCAATGGACGAGAGAGTTCAGAAGCTCCTTTCGAACAAGGGGTCCTATGTGCAAATGTAACATCACCTAGAATAAAGTTTTGAGTTGAAAACTGTTTGATTTCAGTTTCTAATAACCTGCTAATGCTTATAATTTCAAAAATGACCATTTTTTTGGTCTTTATTAAAATGAAAAGGTTGATCGAAGAGTATGGGGGATCTAAGAGTGTGGCAACCCAGTAGTCAGGATTACTTCGAATTCTGACAATCTGAGGGTCATGTTGCAGGTAGTGCAGCAAGAAGGCACTTATGTGTCTTGAGCATCTCGGAGCCCCAAAATTATTTTTTCTGGGCTAGATGCAGCTAAAAATTATTATTCATTTTAAATCTGGTGGAGCTTAGTAGAGATGGCCTAATAGAATCAGTACTGCACACTGCTACAAAGCCCAAATTATTTTCCAGCCAAGATACAGATAAACATGATTAGTAATTTTAAATCTGGTGGAGCTTAGTATAGATGGCCTAATAGAATCAGTACTGCAAACTGCTACAAAGCCCAAATAATTTTCCAGCCAAGATACAGATAAACATGATTAGTAATTTGAAAGCTTAAAATGGTTGGTGAGGTGATTTTAACCAATCATCAAGCTTTTACTCTCCCCAGGATGACACAGGGGTAGAAAAGTCGTTTCGGATCCATGATTTGTTCATCTTTATAAACGTGAGTCTGTCTACATTATCAGTGGAGAGCCGCATGCGCTTATCTGTCAGCACACCACCAGCAGCGCTGAACACACGTTCAGACAGAACGCTGGCTGCGGGGCATGACAAGATCTACAAGGCGTAAGTGGCTAGCTCCGGCCATTTATCCAGATTGGAAGCCCAAAAAGAGCAAGGGTCCAGTGACACAGTCATGGCTTCAATGTTTACTTGGAGATACTCCTGTACCATCGTCTCTAGGCGTTGACTATGTGTCAGACTTCTTGTCTCCTGTGGCCTTGCAAATTATGGGCTAAAAAAGTGGTGAAATGATTCCGCAAAATTGATGTTACCAGCAGATACTGTGTTTCTGTTACGGTTTGAGTGCTGAACACTCGACGGTCCCACGGTTGGCAAGTTGGAACTGTGAGATTCAGTACGTGCACCACTGGTGTTTTGTGGAAAAGCACATGTAAGATTCTGCAACAGTCTCTGCTGATACTCCTGCATGCGTGCATTCCTTTCTATGGCAGGAATAATTTCTGCAAATTTACTTTTGTACCGGGGATCTAACAGTGTGGCAACCCAGTAGTCAGGATTATTTCTAATTCTCACAATTCGAGGGTCATGTTGCAGGTAGTGCAGCAAGAAGGCACTCATGTGTGTTGCGCATCCAGGAGCACCAAGTCCCTGTTGTGTTGGTGGCGAGGTAACAATCATGCTTCCTTCCTCTGTCCTCTCCCCCCAACCTCGCACAACAGAAATGTGATCAAGGTCTCCTTCATCTGATGAGTCTTCCATCAGTTCGTCCTCCACTTCTTCCTGGGCTCCTGCACCTTCCTCACTAGTTTGGCTGCTACCATGCGCCCTGGTAAAGCCATCTCCCCCACCCTCACATGCCTGCCGCCTTGGTGCTGCCGACCGTCTGGACCTTGCAGATGTTAGCCCTTCCGCATACAACTCCTCCTCCTCTACTTCCTCCACCTCCTCTTGTGCCACCACCTGACTCCGAATTCTGTTTAACATGTGCTCCAGCATGTAAATCACCGGAATAGTCATGCTGATAATGGCATCGTCAGCACTAAACATCTTCGTCGCCATTTCAAAACTGTGCAGAAGGGTGCATAGGTCCCTGATCTGAGACCACTCCTCCAGCGTGATTTGCCCCACCTCTGGATCTCGTTGGCCCAGGCTATACGTCAGAACGTATTGCACCAGGGCTTGTCGGTGCTGCCACAGTCGCTGCAACATGTGCAGAGTTGAATTCCACCGGGTAGGCACATCGCATTTGAGTCGGTGAAGTGGCAAGCCCAACGACTTCTGTAGAGATGTAAGTCGCTGAGCTGCGGGACGCGAACGGCGGAAGTGAGCACACAGCGACCGTGCCCTCTGCAGAAGGCCATCTAGTCCGGGATAGTGGGCTAAAAATTGCTGGACAACCAGATTCAACACGTGAGCCATACAAGGCACGTGTGTGACATTGCCCCGGCGAAGGGCCGCACCCAGGTTTGCAGCATCGTCGCACACGGCCTTCCCTGGTTTCAGGTCCAGTGGAGACAACCATTCATGAAATTGGTTCTCCAGAGCTGACCACAACTCCTCAGCTGTGTGACTCACATTTCCCAGACATTTCAAAGTAAAAACCGCCTGATGACGTTGAGCCCTACTGCCAGCATAGTAAGGAGGTGTGCAGGATCCCTTCTGCGCAGTTAGAAAGCTTGTGGCATGACCAGACAGGCTTTGGGTGCAGGTGGAGGACCGAGAGGAGGTTGAGGAGGCAGAAGCAGTGGAGGAACTTTGAGATAAAGAGGATTGACGCACAACTCGTGGGGACGGCAAGACTTGGACAGCAGCCCCTTGTCCTGCTGTCACAATAGTTACCCAGTGCCCAGTCAGCGACATGTAACGCCCCTGTCCATGCCTACTCGTCTAAGTGTCTGTGGTGAAATGCACCCTGTCACACACAGAGTTTCTCAAAGAAGCGGTGATGTTGTGTGCGACATGCTGGTGGAGCGCAGGCACACCTTTCTTTGAGAAGTAGTGCCGACTGGGCATCTGGTACTGGGGCACTGCGATGGACATAAGGTCTCGAAAATCCTCTGTGTCCACAAGGCGGAAAGGCAGCATTTCTGTAGCCAAGAGCTTGCAGATGGTGAAATTCAACCTCTTAGCTTTCTCATGGCTAGGAGGAAATGGTCTTTTACTTGTCCACATCTGAGGGACCGAGGGCTGGCTATTGTGCTTAGACGGGGTTGATAAGGGTGTCCCCGGCAAACTGCCGGTCTGTGAGGAATATGCAGGCGGACATGTTAGGTTGCCTTGATCCAAAGGTGGTGCTATCGATGTCGGACAGCGCTCAACACCAGCTGGTGTTACCACCTCCAAAGAAAATGATGACCTGCCAATCACGCTGGCTGTTGCGGGTAAAGAGGTGGCAGGTCTGTGCCCCAAAACAGGTGTGACTGCTGTCCCCCCAGTCACAGAGGATGAAGAGGCCGCGGATGCACAAGATATGGCAGACGGTGGTTGGCCCGGCTGGCTAGGCCGCATTGTAGCACAGTGAGCTTCCCACTGCAACTTATGCTTCATGTCCATGTGCCGGTTCATGCATGAAGTACTCAAACTATGTATTTTTTGGCCTGTACTTAGCTTTTGCTGACAAATGTTACAGATAACACGAGTTGGGTCATCTTTATCGATCTGAAAAAATGCCCAGGCTATGCAAGGCTTAGCACCCATGCGACCTGAAGAGCCACCATGACTTGTGGTGAGAGGCAGAGTTGTGTTTGAGGATGCAGTTGTTGACGTGCTTCCAGTACTACATCTCTGTCCAGGAAGACGCAACCTGACCTCGTCGTCACTAGCATTCTCCTCCACCTCCTCTGCTGACCTCATCTCTTGGCTGACTGTGGGTTGACAGTAAGTGGGATCTCCAACCTCATCATCATCACCCTGTGCGTTATCACACCCGTCGTCCTCAGAGCCAACCTGTTCCTGCCCTGACAAAAAACTAAAGTTGTCGCTCCAATCAGGTATTTGAGTCTCATCATCGTCTTCCTCATTGTCTCCACCAACAGGAGTTACAGTTTGGGAATGAGGGTCTACATTATGGTCAGAACCTTCAGCGTCTGGTCCTGGATCCGACTCATAAAGATTCTGGGCATCAGTGCAGATCATTTCCTCGTCTGGATTCACAGAAGCGCTGGAGCCGACCTCTGATTCCCAGGCTATAGTATGAGTAAACAGCTCTGCAGACTCAACCATCTGTTCTACCTCATACTCAGACGGGCAGCTTGAGATTTGGGAGCTGTGAGGAAGCAAGTGCGATTGGGGTGACACCTTTGAGGACTGGAGTATTTGTGATGTTGAATTTGATTTGGAGGAGAGCCCACTTAAAGGAAAACTTGATATCCGTTGAAGCACCTGTTTTTGTGCCTCATCTGGAATTTGTAGCGATTGGCGTGGCCGTAAGAAAGGGATCTTATCACATTGTCCGCTAAAAGAAGTAGACATTTTAGTTTGGCTGGAAGATGGTCTTTCTTCTGCAGATGTTACTGTTGCTTTAACACCTACCCCACGGACACAACCTTTTTTCCCCTTCCCAACACGCCTATTCCCCTTTCCACCAGCAGCAGGCCTTTTTCCACTCATTTTGGTGGTTAACTAATTCACAACTCTGGAGTTGTTTGCACAAAAAAACAATGGATGGGAACCGAGCAGAGCTGAGTGGCCAAACTGTGGTATTAGGCCAAAACTATTGGCTGGGTTAGATGCAGAAAAAATATATATTCAATTTGCAACCTGATGGAGGTCAGTATAGATGGACTAATAGAACAAGTCCCACACACAGCTAGAAGCCCAAATATTTTTTCAGAGGTAGATGCAGAAAAAAAATATTTTGAATTTGCAACCTGATGGAGGTCAGTATAGATGGACTAATAGACCAAGTCCCACACACTGCTAGAAGGCCAAATATTTTTTCAGAGCTAGATGCAGACAACAAAATATTTTTAATTTGCAACCTGATGGAGGTCAGTATAGATGGACTAATAGAACAAGTCCCACACACTGCTAGAAGGCCAAATATTTTTTCAGAGCTAGATGCAGACAAAAATTATTTTGAATTTGCAACCTGATGGAGGTCAGTATAGATGGACTAGTAGAACAAGCCCACACACTGCTAGAAGGACAAATATTTTTTCAGAGCTAGATGCAGAAAAAAATTATATTCAATTTGCACCCTGATGGAGGTCAGTATAGATGGACTAATAGACCAAGTTCCACACACTGCTAGAAGGCCAAATATTTTTTCAGAGCTAGATGCAGACAAAAAAATATTTTTAATTTGCAACCTGATGGAGGTCAGTATAGATGGACTAATAGAACAAGTCCCACACACTGCTAGAAGCCCAAATATTTTTTCAGAGGTAGATGCAGAAAAAAATTATTTTTAATTTGCAATCTGATGGAGGTCAGTATAGATGGACTAATAAAACAAGTCCCACACACTGCTAGAAGCCCAAATATTTTTTCAGAGGTAGATGCAGAAAAAAATTATTTTGAATTTGCAACCTGATGGAGGTCAGTATAGATGGACTAGTAGAACAAGTCCCACACACTGCTAGAAGGACAAATACTTTTTCAGAGCTAGATGCAGAAAAAAATTATATTCAATTTGCAACCTGATGGAGGTCAGTATAGATGGACTAATAGACCAAGTCCCACACACTGCTAGAAGGCCCAATATTTTTTCAGAGCTAGAAGCAGACAAAAAAATATTTTTAATTTGCAACCTGATGGAGGTCAGTATAGATGGACTAATAGAACAAGTCCCACACACTGCTAGAAGGCCAAATATTTTTTCAGAGCTAGATGCAGACAAAAAATTATTTTGAATTTGCAACCTGATGGAGGTCAGTATAGATGGACTAGTAGAACAAGTCCCACACACTGCTAGAAGGACAAATATTTTTTCAGAGCTAGATGCAGAAAAAAATGATATTCAATTTGCAACCTGATGGAGGTCAGTATAGATGGACTAATAGAACAAGTCCCACACACTGCTAGAAGGCCCAATATTTTTTCAGAGCTAGATGCAGACAAAAAATTATTTTGAATTTGCAACCTGATGGAGGTCAGTATAGATGGACTAATAGAACAAGTCCCACACACTGCTAGAAGGCCAAATATTTTTTCAGAGCTAGATGCAGATAAAAATTATTTTTAATTTGCAACCTGATGGAGGTCAGTATAGATGGACTAATAGAACAAGTCCCACACACTGCTAGAAGCCCAAATATTTTTTCAGAGCTAGATGCAGATAAAAATTATTTTTCATTTGCAACCTGATGGAGGTCAGTATAGATGGACTATTAGAACAAGTCCCACACACTGCTAGAAGGCCAAATATTTTTTCAGAGCTAGATGCAGACAAAAAAATATTTTGAATTTGCAACCTGATGGAGGTCAGTATAGATGGACTAATAAAACAAGTCCCACACACTGCTAGAAGCCCAAATATTTTTTCAGAGGTAGATGCAGAAAAAAATTATTTTTAATTTGCAACCTGATGGAGGTCAGTATAGATGGACTAATAAAACAAGTCCCACACACTGCTAGAAGCCCAAATATTTTTTCAGAGGTAGATGCAGAAAAAAATTATTTTGAATTTGCAACCTGATGGAGGTCAGTATAGATGGACTAGTAGAACAAGTCCCACACACTGCTAGAAGGACAAATATTTTTTCAGAGCTAGATGCAGAAAAAAATTATATTCAATTTGCAACCTGATGGAGGTCAGTATAGATGGACTAATAGACCAAGTCCCACACACTGCTAGAAGGCCCAATATTTTTTCAGAGCTAGATGCAGACAAAAAAATATTTTTAATTTGCAACCTGATGGAGGTCAGTATAGATGGACTAATAGAACAAGTCCCACACACTGCTAGAAGCCCAAATATTTTTTCAGAGCTAGATGCAGACAAAAAAATATTTTGAATTTGCAACCTGATGGAGGTCAGTATAGATGGACTAATAGAACAAGTCCCACACACTGCTAGAAGGACAAATATTTTTTCAGAGCTAGATGCAGACAAAAATTATATTCAATTTGCAACCTTATGGAGGTCAGTATAGATGGACTAATAGAATGATGCTATGCCCAAAAAGTTTTACTTCACTAGGTGCAGTAAAAAAATTGGTATTCTATACACAGGTGGTGTAGCTTGCAACACAGATAGGCTACTCCACTGACTAACACACTCTGCAATAGGCCAAAAAGGATTAGCTTTGCTAGATTCAGCCAAATGCTGTGAAAAAAACTTGCACAGCACTGGCACAGACCTGCCTGGCAAAAACTGATAGGAACTTATGTAACTTAGTCCTGAAAAGGACTGCAATTACAATTAGTCTTTACTCCCACAATCTATCTATTTAAGAGCACAGACCAGCCTGATAAAAGTCGTAGGAAATGCTGTAACCTAGTCCTTAAAAGGACTGCAATCACAACTATTCCCTACTCCCAAGCTATCTGTAGATTTGTGCGAAAATTGGCTTGAAATTAACAAGGTATAGCGCACACAGCAACAGCGGTGCCGTCTAACACGCAGCTGCAGCAGTGAGAAAATGGTGGCGACGGGGAAAATGGCTTGGTCTTATAGGGCAAGGACATGTGACATACACTGCCAATGACACATGCCCTTGCTTGTGTGAAAAAAAGCACTTCGCTCCGTGTGTGCGCTGCTGATAGGCTGACAGATTGCACCTGACGCGCCCCCTGGGCCTGTGCTGCTGCTGCTGCTGTGCAGAGGGAATACCCGGAGCCGGATCGCTGGGGGTTGTAGTTCTCCGTGGCGGTGACCCGGTCCGTGCCCAGGGTGGTCAAACCAGTGGCAGTCTAAATGTTGTAATAAGTGTCCGACTACGCCACCCGTGGATTGCGGTCAGTGGGGACCGCCGCTGCGCTGCCGACCGCTGAGGCTGATGTTGGTTGCGCAGCCGAGTATGGGATAACTCCCCACGGGAGAAGTGTTGCCTCAGGGCAGCTAATGTGGAAGATGATGGGAGTGATGGTGTGAGGGTCCCAGTGCTAATGGTGCTGGAGCGGCAAGGAATCACAGAGACGTGAGGTGCAGTTCAGGGTCTTTACTGATGGTACAAGGCGGACCCTCCCGGGAGTACTGGCTAGTAAAGGGGGCCTGGTCAGTCTGCGAGCAAGCAGGAGTTCCCCTGGCCAGGTGGAGTTGTAGGCTTCCCCTTTAATCTGCACTCTTCCTGGCTACCTTGCTGTCAGCGTTTACAAGTAGCCCACGTCCCTGAGTATACCGTGTGGTGCTCACCCGTATGGCTGGTGACTTGGGGCCTTCTGTTAGCCTCCGCTCCTGGATGGCGGCGCTGGTCCCTTCTCTGTGACTGAGCCTCCGGGCTTCTATGGCCAGAGGACCTGGAATCCCCTGCCGGCTGGTTTCTGCTGCTGGGTGTAGATCAATCCCCACAGCCTCGGACTCCTGTGTCCGGTTTTAGTGTACTCAGCCAGGGCGAGCTATATCTCTGCTCAAAGCCCCTGGCCTTCTGCCTCTGCTCCTCCAGAGCTCCTGTTCTTGCTTTCCCTCTCCAGGCTCTGACTGCCCTAATCCCGCCCCAGACCCAGTTTAAAAGGGCAGATTCCTCCCCTCCCAGGTCTGGGCGGACCGTGTTGCATGTTTAGGGATCCTGACCAGAGAAACCTCCCACTTGCTCTCAGACATAATATCTCTATTACTGTGGCAACCAGACCCCTGGGGTGTCACATTCCCCCCTAGTAAATTTTAGTACTCCGGGACTAAACACATTTTTAAAACATAATAACAGGGTATAAACAATAATACGATAACATATTCACAAGAAACTTTAGTCTGTAGAGGTCACGGCGTTTCCGTGACCGGGTGTCCATATCACCCAACAAGGCGAAGTCTTGGCACAGAATAGGGGACCTGTCCAAAGCAAACCCCTTGCGTTGTCCTTGGGCGTGGCTGCAAGGGTATACTAACTACTTTGGGCCGCAAGGAGGCCACGCCAGACAGGTTTTCTCTTCCGCAGCCGTCTTCACAAGAGGCACCAAGGTGCAACTATCTACAAAACTGTTCCGGTTATCCAGTGTCCATAACCTGTTAGTCCAAATAAATCTGCAGGGTAACTGAGAAACATAATTAGTAACAGGCAACAAACATAAACCATAAACATTTTTCAATAAACAGTCAACTTTACAGTGCATTGGTTTAGATTCTCCATCGAGCGGGCATCTGACCTCTAGTGACTCTAGTGGACCTACGGAGCTCACTAACTGGTTCTGCACTACAGGGTGTAGGAGGTGTTATGGGCAAGCTGGGCAGCTTTCTGCGCACTCTTTGGCTCACTAGGGGCACAGCAGGCTCACTAATAGCAGAGGGTTGATCCTCCTGTACTGCTGGTGTGGACTCTTCTGCCTCTTGGGCCGGCTGCTCTTCCAGCTCTACCGGTTCCTCTGTAGGCACTTGCGGGGCTGGCTGGAGAAAGGTGAGGACGGGTACCACGACAGCGCCGTTTACTTGTGTCCAAGACCGGGGGAAGTCTCCGAGTACGGTACTGATCATTTCTTCCCTTTCCTCTGCGGGTTGAGGGTTTTCTTGATCTTCTTCAGGGCTTTGCAGCTGCTCGGGACACTTCTTCAGGTGGTCTCTGGAGACAATGGCTGTGGTTTCTCCTCCATCCTTACTGATTACGCAGATTTTTGGGTTCTCATGGCTTGATGGCAGTACGGTGTACGGGTCCTTCTCCCACTGGTCGTCCAACTTGTGGAGCCGCCTCTTACTCTTCAAGACCTGCTCTCCAGGTACCAGGGGAACAGCGGGAGCATACTAGTTATAAGCCGTCTCTTGCCTTTCTCTAGCTTGAGACAGACTTCGCTCGACGCTCTCCTGTACTTTCCGATACTGCTGCTGCCGTTCTGTATCCCAGTCTGCCTCTGGCGAGGTGTCCTCAGGCGTCAGGACTCCCATATCCAGGTCGATAGGCAGCTTACCAGGTCTTGCTCTCATTAGGTAAGCCGGGGTACAGTTGGTGGAACCTACAGGGATGTGGTTATACAGGTCCACCAGATCGGGCAGTTTCTCAGGCCACAGACTGCGTTCTTCCAGGGGCAGTGTTTTTAGCAGATCTATCACCACCTGGTTCATCTTCTCGCAGAGTCCATTGGTTTGAGGGTGATAGGGCGTTGTTCTTATCTTCTTGCAGCCATACAGGTTGCAGAACTCCTGGAAGACCTCCGCTTCAAAGGCTGGTCCTTGGTCTGTCAGCACTTGGTCCGGGTACCCGTGTGGACGGCAGAAGTGCTGCTGGAAGGCTCTAGCTGCTGTTTGAGCCGTTAAGTCCTTGACCGGGACCACCACCAGGAACCGGGAGTAATGATCTACGATTGTGAGGGCGTAGACATACCCAGATCTGCTTGGAGCCAGTTTCACATGGTCCAGGGCTACCAGTTCCAGTGGCTGTCTGGTGATGATGGGCTGCAAGGGGGTCTTCTGGCTAGCACGGTCCTTTCTTCTCAGGTGGCACGGGCCACAGTCTCTGCACCACCTCTCGATGGCTCCTCTCATGCCTACCCAGTAGAACCATTCACGCAACAAGAACTCCAGCTTCTTCCATCCGAAATGCCCTGCTCTGTTGTGGTATGCCTCCAGAACCATAGCCGCGTCTCGTCTTGGGACCACTACCTGCCAGGTCAACTCATGTGTTCGAGAGTTAACCATTCTCCGGCACAGCTTCTCCCTGTAGAGGAACAGCTTACTTTTCTCCTTCCACAGTTGCTTGGTCTCCTCCGGAGCGTCTGGGTCAAGACGGGCATCGGCCTGGGTCAGCATTTCCTTCACCAAACGGACTGCGGGATCACTGTCTTGCGTCTCCGCCCAGTTGTAGTGGGGCAAGGGATTGAACGTCACGGAGCGCCTGTCCTTCATACGGTGGGAATACAGGGTAATCCCATGACGGTGGAACGCAGGGAGCTCAACTTCTTCCAGATCTTCTGGATCTTCCCCTACGTCCGGTAAGTTCGGCATTCTAGACAGGGCATCCGCATTGGCATTTGATCGTCCTGCCCGGTATTTGATAGTGAATTCAAAGTTGGACAGGCGGGCCATCCATCTCTGTTCCAGGGCACCGAGCCTTGCAGTGTCCAGGTGTGTCAACGGGTTGTTATCCGTGTACACGGTGAATTTGGAGGAGGCAAGGTAATGCTTGAAACGTTCGGTCACTGCCCACACTACTGCCAGGAACTCCAGCTTGAATGAGCTATAATTCTCAAGGTTCCTCTCCGTGGGCCGTAGCTTTCGGCTGGCGTAAGCGATTACCCGTTCTTTCCCTTGCTGGATCTGAGACAGTACGGCTCCTAGCCCGATGTTGCTTGCGTCCGTGTGGAGGATAAAGGGCTGGCTGTAGTCTGGATATGCCAGGATTTCATTCCCCGTGAGGGCCATCTTCAGCTGGCAAAAGGACTCCTCTTCCAGCTTTTCCCACCTGAATGGCGGCTTCTGGTTTTTGGCTTTCCGAGATTGACCTATCAGGAGGTCCTGCATAGGAGCTGCCATTTTGGTGAAACCGGGAATGAATCTTCGGTAGTAGCCTACCAACCCGAGGAACTGCCGCACTTCCTTTATGCTGGAGGGTCTTGGCCAGTCCTTAATCACGGTGATCTTATCAGGGTCGGGAGCCACTCCGTCAGCACTCACCACGTGTCCCAGGTACTGCACCTTTGGTTTCAGGAGGTGACACTTGGAGGGTTTCACCTTTAGGCCGTAGTTTGCCAGAGCTTCAAACACTTCTGCCAGGTGTTTCAGGTGGTCCTCGTAGGTCTTGGAATAGACGATGACATCGTCCAGGTATAACAGGACCGTCTCGAAGTTCCGGTGTCCCAGACAGCATTCCATCAACCGTTGGAAGGTTCCTGGTGCGTTGCAGAGCCCGAACGGCATACAGTTAAATTCACTGAGACCCATCGGGATGGTGAATGCGGTCTTCTCCCGGTCCGCCTCTGCTACAGGAACCTGCCAGTACCCGCTAGTGAGATCCAAAGTAGAGAAGAAGTTAGCAGATTTTAATGCAGCTAAGGACTCTTCTATCCTTGGTAACGGGTACGCATCTTTGTGTGTGATACGGTTGACCTTCCTGTAGTCTACACACATTCTCATAGTGTTGTCTTTCTTTTTCACTAAGACCAGTGGAGCTGCCCAGGGGCTACAGCTGTCCCTGATTACCCCAGCCTCCTTCATGTCTCTAAGCATCCCCTTGGCGTGTTGGTAGTGTGCCGGGGGTACGGGTCGGTATCTCTCCTTTATGGGAGTATGGTCTCCCGTGGGGATGTGGTGTTCTACCCCCTTTACTCGCCCGAAGTCTAGCGGGTGTTTACTAAACACTCTCTCGTACTCTCGAACCACCCGATAGACTCCCTGTTTCTGGTGTGAGGGAGTGGAGTCAGTACCCAAATGCAGTTGCTGACACCAGTCCTCCATTGGTTTGTTAGAGCCGTTACCTTCCTCTGGTTGAGATGGAGGCAAGGGTTCCACGGCCTGTACAGAGTTCTGGTTGATGGTGAACAATTTGGCTAGCGTGGCATACCGGGGCAGGTGTACTTCTCTCTCCCCGATATTTATGATGCGAACGGGCACCCTCCCATGGCGTACATCGACCACCCCCCGTGCTGTCAAAATGGTGGGCCTACTGTCTGAGTAGACGGGTTCTACCATTGCTTGGTAGTCTCTACCTCTTAGACCAATAGCTGCCCGGCACCAAATCATCATCTCACTTTTTGGGGGCATGGCAATAGGGAACGGGTCACACATTCTCACGCTACCTATCTCACCACCAGATAGTTCCACCTGTTGCCGCTTCATCAGTGCCCGGATCTCTTTTTGGAGCACACGCTGCTGGCCGGAACTGGCGTTCTTGGCAACCTGCTGTAAAATGAGAATCACCTCTGCAAGACAATTTTCAATCACATTAGTTCCCAAGGTTATTCTAGGGTGACTCTCATGACGGTCTATGTCCACTATTATCAGTCCTTGTGCCGCCAGTTCGACTTTACCGATCTTAATGGTCACCTCTTTGAATCCCACCTGCGGCACGGGCTGACCATTGCTGGCGATGATACTCAGGTCGTCATCTGGGTAGCGGGTTATGTCCGAGTCATTCCAGTACTGCTTGAAGAGCACGTACGGGATGGTGGTGACCTGTGACCCGGTGTCTAGTAGGGCACTCATAGGAATGCCATCCAGTACCACAGGCAAGATTGGACGTCCCCCTACGTATTTATCACGCCAGTTTGATGGGCCTGATGGTCTTATGCCTGGGGGTTGGCCCTCTACCCCAGGTTGTGCCCGTTTAAATGACAGTACCTTGCCACATGTCCGGGTTGATTGCAGCGGCGGCAGATGGGTCGTCCGTCCTCGTTGTATCTGTCGCTGGGTCTTCCTCTGGCCGGTGGGGTCCTCCTCAGTCGGCGCCACGGGACGTCCTCCGGTCCGGAGGCCAGCTGAATCTTTCCTGGAGTAGAGACCTGTAAAGACTGCACAGTTCTGGTTAGCGCGGCAACGCTCTTAGTCAGCTCTTGGACCTGATGGTGCAGGTCTGTAGCCGGGTCACTGTTTAAAGCCTGCGCATCAGCTCCCACAGGCCCTGCAGACAAGGGCGCCGTCTCCTGGTGGTAAGTGATAGCAGGGCGCCTGTGGGTCACAGCGCCACCTGGTGCCGGTTCTCGGAGCACCCGGATGGCTCTGTCCTTGAACTGTGCAAAGTCCAGGTCAGGGTCCTGTAAGGCCATTGCCCGCAACTGGGTTCGGTGGGCATTGCACAGTAGACCCTCAATAAATTGTTCAGTCAACAGCTTATCTTCATTTCCCACTCTGTCAGGGTCTGCCTGCTTAATGGCTCTCAGGGCCTCTTGTAGGTTTAGCGCATAGTCTCTTATGCTCTCATGTGCTCGCTGTTTGCACCCGTAAAATCTGAGCTTTATTTCGGCTGAGGTGCGGGTGTCAAATGTGTCTTTCAGCCGGGTTAGTATGTCTCTGACAGTCCTCTTCCTCCCAGGTGGCCAGGACTTTACCTCCCTTTGGGCTGCCCCGATTAATTGGGCCACCAGGATGCTCACTTTTTGCTCTTCTGTGAGGGGGTACACCTGGAAGAGGCTATCCAGTCTTTCTCTAAAGTCATTTAAGGTATGTGACTCCCCTGAGTACTGGGGTAGCCAGGTTGCCCCCGGGATATAGGGCATGGTGAATGGCATGACTGCTGCAGCGGTTGCGCTGGCGGTGGCTGTGGCAGTGGAGCTCCCCTCGGTATCCGGCATCCTCCTCCCCCCTAGTGGACCGTGGCCTACCTTGCGATGCTCTTCTTCCGTAGGCCGCGGCTCCGCAGTCGATCGTCGGGGTTGAGGACCTGGCGTCGCGCTCCGATGACGTCAGCGTCGCTCTTCCTCCCTTCCAGGACCTTGCGCAGCGTCAGAGCGTGGGGCGGAGCGTGGGGCGGAGCTTCTGATCTCGCGCGCTTTCGGCGTCCACGCCCCTCTTCTTCCCGCGCGGCGTCCCGAAGATGGTGTCCGAAGGCGGGAAGCAGCTGCGGATGGCGGGAAGAAGGCAGAAGACGGCGGGAAACGGTCCAAGATGGCGTCTGATGGCGGGAATCGGCTCCGGACGGCGGGAAACTTCACCACAGGTAAGTTCAAAAGTCTTTTTCAGGCACGCAGTACCCGGTGGTTGCGGGCACGAAATCCTGCCGACCACGCCAAAGTTGACGCGCCCCCTGGGCCTGTGCTGCTGCTGCTGTGCAGAGGGAATACCCGGAGCCGGATCGCTGGGGGTTGTAGTTCTCCGTGGCGGTGACCCGGTCCGTGCCCAGGGTGGTCAAACCAGTGGCAGTCTAAATGTTGTAATAAGTGTCCGACTACGCCACCCGTGGATTGCGGTCAGTGGGGACCGCCGCTGCGCTGCCGACCGCTGAGGCTGATGTTGGTTGCGCAGCCGAGTATGGGATAACTCCCCACGGGAGAAGTATTGCCTCAGGGCAGCTAATGTGGAAGATGATGGGAGTGATGGTGTGAGGGTCCCAGTGCTAATGGTGCTGGAGCGGCAAGGAATCACAGAGACGTGAGGTGCAGTTCAGGGTCTTTACTGATGGTACAAGGCTGACCCTCCCGGGAGTACTGGCTAGTAAAGGGGGCCTGGTCAGTCTGCGAGCAAGCAGGAGTTCCCCTGGCCAGGTGGAGTTGTAGGCCTCCCCGTTAATCTGCACTCTTCCTGGCTACCTTGCTGTCAGCGTTTACAAGTAGCCCACGTCCCTGAGTATACCGTGTGGTGCTCACCCGTATGGCTGGTGACTTGGGGCCTTCTGTTAGCCTCCGCTCCTGGATGGCGGCGCTGGTCCCTTCTCTGTGACTGAGCCTCCGGGCTTCTATGGCCAGAGGACCTGGAATCCCCTGCCGGCTGGTTTCTGCTGCTGGGTGTAGATCAATCCCCACAGCCTCGGACTCCTGTGTCCGGTTTTAGTGTACTCAGCCAGGGCGAGCTATATCTCTGCTCAAAGCCCCTGGCCTTCTGCCTCTGCTCCTCCAGAGCTCCTGTTCTTGCTTTCCCTCTCCAGGCTCTGACTGCCCTAATCCCGCCCCAGACCCAGTTTAAAAGGGCAGATTCCTCCCCTCCCAGGTCTGGGCGGACCGTGTTGCATGTTTAGGGATCCTGACCAGAGAAACCTCCCACTTGCTCTCAGACATAATATCTCTATTACTGTGGCAACCAGACCCCTGGAGTGTCACACACCTCCCCACTGTAAATGCGGGAAAGAGAAAAAAAAATGGAGATCTTCATTATTCCTGCAGAGATCCATCCCCTGCCCCTCCCCCCGCCCCGCTGTACACTCAAACTGCGTATTAACATTAATTTTCATCATTACTGAGAAAAAATCCAATTATGATTTTGGTGCACGAACAGTTATCGAACATAACCTCGAACAGCCGAATTTTTCTCAAATCGTTCGTGTTCGCCGAACGGCTCGAACACCGCCCAAAACAGCTCGAATTTGAGATTGGCTTACAGTTCGAGTCGAACAATGCTCATCTCTACTGACAATCCACAGTTGGGCTAGATGTAGCAGAGTCGACACGGTTGTAATCGGCAGTTTTTACACTTAGCTGACTCTTGCTCCTCACAAGGCCGTTGCCGGCTGATGCCGGTGTTGTTTTGTTCCGGCTTCCCCGCCTAAACAATGCTCCATCTTCTGGCGGCAGCGGGCGGTCTCCGGTTTGACCCGCTGAGCCCCTAGTCCATAACAGTGCACCTCTCTTGCTCGGCTCCAGGGATCTTGCGTCTATTCTCCCTCTAGTCGGGCTTGACTCCCACTGTCCACTGCCGCTTTTCCCGCACCAAAACTCCTTTTCCACCCTCTTGATAGACACGAGCTCAGCTCCCCGGTCACCTGACCACTCAGCTCTCTCCCTGGACATGCCCCCAGCTTCCCGGTCACCTGACTCCTGTCTCACAGTCTGTTTTCCCCCTGCAACAAGAGGCACGGCCCCGGCAGTTCCGGATCCCTTGTTCTGAAAGTACTTACACCCCGGTCTTCCCCCTTACAATCATATGGGATCATGCTGGACTACTTGCAAAGACTGACGTGGAGCACAAGAACGTTTATCAAACCGGGTGAAGGGAACAGAGCCCAGACATGGGATGGGTGAGTAACAAAGCTGCTATGCTGTCTCTCATACACAGCACACACATACATAGGGGATTTCTGCTCTTCATTTTCTATGTAGCAAATGTTCTGAAGAAACCACTACATGGAAGACATTATACAGAAGTACTGAGCAGTGCAGCTGTGAATCCAGCCCTGGGGGTGAGATGAACACATTCTAGAAAGCATCCAAACCTTGTGTGTTGCTCTTCTTTCATTCTGCTGCTTCTCCTTTCTCTACACTCACCCACCTTCCCTGTTCTCAGACTTTAATATGCAGCAGTAATCTGATTCCTCAGCGAGCTGGCATTTTGTCCTGTCTTGATCAAAATGATTTTAGTTACGGTATATTTCAGAGTAAATGATGAGTTTAGGAGGAAGGTGGCAGAAGAAGAAGGGGCACTTAAGTGGCGAAAGACTCATTTCTCTGATTAGATATATTGTAAAGTTTCTTATTTTTGTGTATACTGTTAGTTTATGCAACGTTTGCTGAAACAACAGTAACCATAAAAAGGGAATGTCCAATCTTGCACACCATTTTGTTTTTGTTTTTTCACTTTATAAAACTGCTAAATTAGCTGCTCTTTCATTTGTAAATTACACCCTGCATGGATCAAAGCTCCACTTATGTAATATGGAGCCCTCAATCTTTTTCATAGACAATTAGTTAAAGGGGTTGTCCCCTAGCTCCCTCTAGTGGTGGATGCACTCAGCTAAAATTGTCATTTAAAGGGGTTGTCCACTTTTTAAATGCTTAAGTGCCCTATATAAAAAAAACATATACTCACCTCCTGGATCAAGCACCTCTCCACCTACAGAGGCAGCAAGATGAAGAAAGAGGAAACCTATTCTTCAGATAGGTGTGGGTCCCAAAGGAGGGACCTCCATCTATCGGACATTTATGGCAAATGTCCAAGATGGAAATACCGTTATAAGCCAAGGGTGTGAATACGTTCTTAAGGCACCATGTGGAAGTAGAGCCAAATTTTTATATATCTCTTAAGGAAAGTGTGACGATCAAACTCACTTTTATATACTCCCCAATGAATTGTCCGACTGTGGAGAGAAACAACAAAACCCCTGCTAACTATGAATGACCATAAGCTATTTAGAGCTGTCAAATATGTTCAGGGTCCAACATCTGTGCCCTTTTTATTAGATCCGTCTCTCGCTTTTTATTTCCAAGCTGTGTCAGTTCACATTAAATGTTTTATAAGGACAATTGTGGGTCTGTCTGTAAGTTTAGTATGGTCTAATAATTTCCCCTGGCTCCCACAAATCATGTACCTTATCATTTTCCTTACCTTTAACTTTCATTATTCATGAAGGTCACCAACCCCTGGTTCAGCCATGTATTATAATGACTTGTCTTCTCCGTTCATAAGAATATATGAGGTATTAGAAATTCTTATGAGGGCTTAAAGGTGCGGAAGCAGACAAGACCTCCATTTTCACTTCACTAAATATTGTCTGGAGACTGATTGTATTTTGCTTTTTTTCATTGAATTTTCTAATTCAGTCGTATTGCTGCCAACAACAAAGGGTAGAGCTGGTCTTCTCACCTCTAAAAGTACCAAACATTTTAAAGTGACAGATTCAGAAATTTTTCTCACTTAAAGAGGATCTTTCAATTTTTAAAAAAATTTGGTTAAATACATTGTAAAAATCCCTGCGCTCCCCTGATTCTGTCGCTGTTTTCAGTTTTCTTCTGCGTCGCTCCATTGCAGAGATATTTACATTTGTTGCTTTTGGAGCAAAGCATGTGAAATCTCTGCTTGTAGAGTAACTGGGCGTTTCTTGAGTGTCTTCTCTGGGGGCGTGTGCGCTTTCTTTCCTCCCTTTCAGACACTTCCAATCACAACTCAGCAGTGTCTGGAGACTGCTGGATCAGCAGGGAGTGATGAAAGCGCACACACCCCCAGAGAAGACTCTGAAGAAACGCCCAGTTGCTCTACATGCAGAGATTTCACATACTGCACTCTAGATGAAACAAATGTGAATATCTCTGCAGTGGAGCGATGCAGCACAAAACGGAAAACTGCGGCAGAATCAGGAGAGCACAGGGATTTTTACAATGCACATAACTAAATTTTTTTGAGCAAGTGATAGGTCCTCTTTAAAGGAGTTTTCCCAGGCTCAACATAAATTTGAGGGTGAGAAGCTAGTCGGCACATGACTGCAAGTATTCAAATCTCATATTTGTACTCACATGACTGGCCACTAGTACTGGAAATAGAGGGATATCCTGAAAGTACATTGGCAGTCTGCAGTCATGTTGAGCCCAGAAAACCCCATTTGAAGGGGTGTCCTGTGTCAAAGAAATAATTGTATATCACTAGGATATGCCATCACATTTTGATTTGAGGGAGGGACATCTTGGATCCCCAGTGACATTGAGAATGAGGAGGCCACAGCAATGATGTAGTGCTGTGTCCTCCTGCATGGCTGGATATGAGGATGTGCAGGTGAAAAAAACTTGAGGGACTGCAGCACATTAAAGGGGGTGTAGTGTATTAAAGAGAATGCAGTACATTAAAGGGACTGCAGTGTATTAAAGAGAATGCAACGCTATACCAACATTACAGTCCCTTCATTCCCAGTACCAGAAGGAGGCTTAGAGATCTATCTTCCCTATCATAAAGTGATGGGATATCATCATTTTATGACATGTGAATACCCATTTAATAGAGAGTGAGGGTCCTACATTATTGATCCTCACCTATTAGCCAGAGCCACTACAAAGAGCCACTCTTGCTCTGGAGGACCAGAAATGTTCATTAATTATGCCGACTGTGCTTTGATTTTAATAGGCAAAATGCAAAACTTTATACCCCCTGTGGTGGCGCTGCAGAAAAAGTGAAAACTCGCTGTCAGATTTTTATGAATCCATGTAGTCATGAATAGAATGCCAGAACTGCAGTGAAGACTGACACAAAACGATAGGAGAGGGAGTAGGGATGTACAGACTGGTGGAGTTTATCTACGTGTTACATGCAGGTTTTGAAAGTCCACAGTATGTGCTGAAAATCTTGCAGATCTTGCAATCCACACAGAAAAATCTGCAGCGCATCTTTTACAGCAGAAGGTCACCTTATAGTCTGATGTATCAGGGGCATTCCCATCTCCATCTTAGGCTCCCTTCACACGTCCTGGTGATTCCTGTACTGGAAAAAACAGCACCGGTGAGATCCGTGATCCGTGTCCGTATGCCATCTGTATGTAACATCCATGTGGTATCCGTGTGCTATCTGTATGTCCGTGTGCAGCATCCGTATTTTGTCCAGGAAAAAATGGATGCTATTTAAACAATTTATTTATAAAGTTTAATTTCAAGAAATTTAACAACACAGGGATAGATGATAGATAGATAGATAGATAGATAGATAGATAGATAGATAGATAGATAGATAGATAGATAGATAGATAGATAGAAATATGCGAGTGAGATGTATAATCAGTGCTTTGTGTTTGTAGCTTACTGTACATGTAATTTATTAATAAAATATTACATTTCAGAAAAAAATGTTGTGGGATCCCTGTACATTTTATTAACCAGCTGAGGGAAAGTGGACAGCAGGAGCTGATGTTTATAGTCTGGAAAGGGGTTAATACCCATGGAGCTTCCCAGGCTATTAATATCAGCTCACAGCTGTTTATTTAGCATTTACTGGTTATTAAAATGTGGGACCCCCCCAAAAAAATTGACCTGTGGCCCTCCTATAATTAATAACCAGCAAAGGCTAGGCAGACAGCCTATCATCAAACCTATCATCTCCTACACCCTAAACCTAAGATAGAAACAAAATGAGCATATTCCCTGCTGTAAAGAAAAGTAATAGTACATATAAATAGCATAGGGTACTTAGTAAACACAATAGAGAAGTTATAGAACTGTCCCGCCTTGGGTACACCTTGTCACGGTGGGATGGCTTTCCGTCCCACCTTGGGTACACTTTGTCACGGTGGGATGGCTTTCTGTCCCACCTTGGGTACACCTTGTCACGGTGGGATGGCTTTCTGTCCCACCTTGGGTATACCTTGTCACGGTGGGATGGCTTTCCGTTCCACCTCGGGTACACCTTATCCCGGTGGGATGGCTTTCCGTCCCACCTTGGGTATACCTTGTCACGGTGGGATGGCTTTCCGTCCCACCTTGGGTACACCTTGTCACGGTGGGATGGCTTTCCGTCCCACCTTGGGTACACCTTGTCACGGTGGGATGGCTTTCTGTCCCACCTTGGGTATACCTTGTCACGGTGGGATGGCTTTCCGTTCCACCTCGGGTACACCTTATCCCGGTGGGATGGCTTTCCATCCCACCTTGGGTATACCTTGTCACGGTGGGATGGCTTTCCGTCCCACCTTGGGTACACCTTATCCCGGTGGGATGGCTTTCCGTCCCACCTTGGGTACACCTTGTCACGGTGGGATGGCTTTCTGTCCCACCTTGGGTATACCTTATCCCAGTGGGATGGCTTTCCGTCCCACCTTGGGTACACCTTGTCACGGTGGGATGACTTTCCGTCCCACCTTGGGTACACCTTGTCACGGTGGGATGGCTTTTACGCTTTATTTTAATCAAAAACAATGTTTACTAAGTTCCCTATGTCATTTATATTCACTATTACTGTTTACTTATTTACAGCAGGGTATATGCTCATTTTGTTTCTATCTTAGGTTTTGTCTGTTAGTGGCCAGTGTGAACATGCTCCTACATGTTGTATGTATACCAATGTAAAATCTAATTAATTTTTTTCTGATCTGCTACAACCTGCAAATTTACAACAGTAAGGTAATATATAGAAGAAATGAAGACAGGGGCGGACATACCGCCGCCGGTGCAGCTGCACCGGAGCATGCAGGTGGAGGGGGGCCCCTGCAGGCTGGGGTGTAAGCATCCGCTATGGGGCCCCTCAAAAAGCCTAGTTCTGCCGGACACCGGGCCCCTCCCACGGGTAATAATTCTGCTATGCTTATGTTTGTGTATATGTGTGTATCTGTGTGTATGTGTGTGTATCTGTGTGTGTGTGCATCTATGTGTGTGTGTATGGGTGTGTGTATCTATGTGTGTGTGTATGGGTGTGTGCATCTATGTGTGTGTGTATCTATGTGTGTGTGTATGGGTGTGTGCATCTATGTGTGTGTGTATGGGTGTGTGTATCTATGTGTGTGTGTATGGGTGTGTGCATCTATGTGTGTGTGTATGGGTGTGTGCATCTATGTGTGTGTGTATGGGTGTGTGCATCTATGTGTGTGTGTATGGGTGTGTGCATCTATGTGTGTGTGTATGGGTGTGTGTATCTATGTGTGTGTGTATGGGTGTGTGTATCTATGTGTGTGTGTATGGGTGTGTGCATCTATGTGTGTGTGTATGGGTGTGTGCATCTATGTGTGTGTGTATGGGTGTGTGTATCTATGTGTGTGTGTATGGGTGTGTGTATCCATGTGTGTGTGTATGGGTGTGTGCATCTATGTGTGTGTGTATGGGTGTGTGTATCTATGTGTGTGTGTATGGGTGTGTGTATCTATGTGTGTGTGTATGGGTGTGTGTATCTATGTGTGTGTGTATGGGTGTGTGTGTCTATGTGTGTGTGTATGGGTGTGTGCATCTATGTGTGTGTGTATGGGTGTGTGTATCTATGTGTGTGTGTATGGGTGTGTACATCTATGTGTGTGTGTATGGGTGTGTGTATCTATGTGTGTGTGTATGGGTGTGTGTATCTATGTGTGTGTGTATGTGTGTGTGTATCTATGTGTGTGTGTATGGGTGTGTACATCTATGTGTGTGTGTATGGGTGTGTGTATCTATGTGTGTGTGTATGGGTGTGTGTATCTGTGTGTATGTGTGTGTATCTGTGTGTGTGTGCATCTATGTGTGTGTGTATGGGTGTGTGTATCTATGTGTGTGTGTTTGGGTGTGTGCATCTATGTGTGTGTGTATCTATGTGTGTGTGTATGGGTGTGTGCATCTATGTGTGTGTGTATGGGTGTGTGTATCTATGTGTGTGTGTATGGGTGTGTGTGTCTATGTGTGTGTGTATGGGTGTGTGCATCTATGTGTGTGTGTATGGGTGTGTGTATCTATGTGTGTGTGTATGGGTGTGTACATCTATGTGTGTGTGTATGGGTGTGTGTATCTATGTGTGTGTGTATGGGTGTGTGTATCTATGTGTGTGTGTATGGGTGTGTGTATCTATGTGTGTGTGTATGTGTGTGTGTATCTATGTGTGTGTGTATGGGTGTGTACATCTATGTGTGTGTGTATGGGTGTGTGTATCTATGTGTGTGTGTTTGGGTGTGTGCATCTATGTGTGTGTGCATCTATGTGTGTGTGTATGGGTGTGTGTATCTATGTGTGTGTGTATGGGTGTGTGCATCTATGTGTGTGTGTATGGGTGTGTGCATCTATGTGTGTGTGTATGGGTGTGTGCATCTATGTGTGTGTATGGGTGTGTGTATCTATGTGTGTGTGTATGGGTGTGTGTATCTATGGGTGTGTGTATGTGTGTGTGTATGGGTGTGTGCATCTATGTGTGTGTGTATGGGTGTGTGTATCTATGTGTGTGTGTATGGGTGTGTGTATCTATGTGTGTGTGTATGGGTGTGTGTATCTATGTGTGTGTGTATGGGTGTGTGCATCTATGTGTGTGTGTATGGGTGTGTGTATCTATGTGTGTGTGTATGGGTGTGTGTATCTATGTGTGTGTGTATGGGTGTGTGTATCTATGTGTGTGTGTATGGGTGTGTGCATCTATGTGTGTGTATGGGTGTGTGTATCTATGTGTGTGTGTATGGGTGTGTGTATCTATGTGTGTGTGTATGGGTGTGTGTATCTATGTGTGTGTGTATGGGTGTGTGTATCTATGTGTGTGTGTATGGGTGTGTGTATCTATGTGTGTGTGTATGGGTGTGTGCATCTATGTGTGTGTGTGTATGTGTGTGTATCTATGTGTGTGTGTATGGGTGTGTGTATCTATGTGTGTGTGTATGGGTGTGTGTATCTATGTGTGTGTGTATGGGTGTGTGTATCTATGTGTGTGTGTGTATCTATGTGTGTGTGTATGGGTGTGTGCATCTATGTGTGTGTGTATGGGTGTGTGTATCTATGTGTGTGTGTATGGGTGTGTGTATCTATGTGTGTGTGTATGGGTGTGTGTATCTATGTGTGTGTGTATGGGTGTGTGTGTCTATGTGTGTGTGTATGGATGTGTGCATCTATGTGTGTGTGTATGGGTGTGTACATCTATGTGTGTGTGTATGTGTGTGTGTATCTATGTGTGTGTGTATGGGTGTGTGTATCTATGTGTGTGTGTATGGGTGTGTGTATCTATGTGTGTGTGTATGGGTGTGTGTGTCTATGTGTGTGTGTATGGGTGTGTGCATATATGTGTGTGTGTATGGGTGTGTGTATCTGTGTGTATGTGTGTGTATCTGTGTGTGTGTGCATCTATGTGTGTGTGTATGGGTGTGTGTATCTATGTGTGTGTGTATGGGTGTGTGCATCTATGTGTGTGTGTATCTATGTGTGTGTATGGGTGTGTGCATCTATGTGTGTGTGTATGGGTGTGTGTATCTATGTGTGTGTGTATGGGTGTGTGTATCTATGTGTGTGTGTATGGGTGTGTGCATCTATGTGTGTGTGTATGGGTGTGTGCATCTATGTGTGTGTGTATGGGTGTGTGCATCTATGTGTGTGTGTATCTATGTGTGTGTGTATGGGTGTGTGTATCTATGTGTGTGTGTATGGGTGTGTGCATCTATGTGTGTGTGTATGGGTGTGTGTATCTATGTGTGTGTGTATGGGTGTGTGTATCTATGTGTGTGTGTATGGGTGTGTGAATCTATGTGTGTGTGTATGGGTGTGTGCAGCTATGTGTGTGTGTATGGGTGTGTGTATCTATGTGTGTGTGTATGGGTGTGTACATCTATGTGTGTGTGTATGGGTGTGTGCATCTATGTGTGTGTGTATCTATGTGTGTGTGTATGGGTGTGTGTATCTATGTGTGTGTGTATGGGTGTGTGTATCTATGTGTGTGTGTATGGGTGTGTGTATCTATGTGTGTGTGTATGGGTGTGTGTATCTATGTGTGTGTGTATGGGTGTGTGCATCTATGTGTGTGTGTATGGGTGTGTGTATCTATGTGTGTGTGTATGGGTGTGTGTATCTATGGGTGTGTGTATGTGTGTGTGTATGGGTGTGTGCATCTATGTGTGTGTGTATGGGTGTGTGTATCTATGTGTGTGTGTATGGGTGTGTGTATCTATGTGTGTGTGTATGGGTGTGTGTATCTATGTGTGTGTGTATGTGTGTGTGTATCTATGTGTGTGTGTATGGGTGTGTGTATCTATGTGTGTGTGTATGGGTGTGTACATCTATGTGTGTGTGTATGGGTGTGTGTATCTATGTGTGTGTGTATGGGTGTGTGTATCTATGTGTGTGTGTATGGGTGTGTACATCTATGTGTGTGTGTATGGGTGTGTGTATCTATGTGTGTGTGTATGTGTGTGTGTATCTATGTGTGTGTGTATGGGTGTGTGTATCTATGTGTGTGTGTATGGGTGTGTGTATCTATGTGTGTGTGTATGGGTGTGTGTATCTATGTGTGTGTGTATGGGTGTGTACATCTATGTGTGTGTGTATGGGTGTGTGTATCTATGTGTGTGTGTATGGGTGTGTGTATCTATGTGTGTGTGTATGGGTGTGTACATCTATGTGTGTGTGTATGGGTGTGTGTATCTATGTGTGTGTGTATGTGTGTGTGTATCTATGTGTGTGTGTATGGGTGTGTGTATCTATGTGTGTGTGTATGGGTGTGTGTATCTATGTGTGTGTGTATGGGTGTGTGTATCTATGTGTGTGTGTATGGGTGTGTACATCTATGTGTGTGTGTATGGGTGTGTGTATCTATGTGTGTGTGTATGGGTGTGTGTATCTATGTGTGCGTGTATGGGTGTGTTTGTGTTTGTATCTATGTGTGTGTGTATGGGTGTGTGTATCTATGTGTGTGTGTATGGGTGTGTGTATCTATGTGTGTGTGTATGGGTGTGTGTATCTATGTGTGTGTGTATGGGTGTGTGTGTCTATGTGTGTGTGTATGGGTGTGTACATCTATGTGTGTGTGTATGGGTGTGTGTATCTATGTGTGCGTGTATGGGTGTGTTTGTGTTTGTATCTATGTGTGTGTGTATGGGTGTGTGTATCTATGTGTTTGTGTATGGGTGTGTGTATCTATGTGTGTGTGTATGGGTGTGTGTATCTATGTGTGCGTGTATGGGTGTGTTTGTGTTTGTATCTATGTGTGTGTGTATGGGTGTGTGTATCTATGTGTGCGTGTATGGGTGTGTTTGTGTTTGTATCTATGTGTGTGTGTATGGGTGTGTGTATCTATGTGTGTGTGTATGGGTGTGTGTATCTATGTGTGTGTGTATGGGTGTGTGTATCTATGTGTGTGTGTATGGGTGTGTACATCTATGTGTGTGTATCTATGTGTGCGTGTATGGGTGTGTTTGTGTTTGTATCTATGTGTGTGTGTATGGGTGTGTGTATCTATGTGTGTGTGTATGGGTGTGTGTATCTATGTGTGTGTATCTATGTGTGCGTGTATGGGTGTGTTTGTGTTTGTATCTATGTGTGTGTGTATGGGTGTGTGTATCTATGTGTGTGTGTATGGGTGTGTGTATCTATGTGTGTGTGTATGGGTGTGTGTATCTATGTGTGTGTGTATGGGTGTGTGTATCTATGTGTGCGTGTATGGGTGTGTTTGTGTTTGTATCTATGTGTGTGTATATATGTTTGTGCGAACATATATGTTTTTGGTTCATGTATGATACTGCAATTATAAAGAATAGGAGAATCGGTCTGGCTCTTTAAAGGGTTATTCACCAAATAATCAAGTTCTCCCCAGGATCAGGGATAACTTGCTGATCACTTGGGATCCAACGGCTGAGCTCCCCAGAGATTCTGGGAACAGGGCTCTGCAGTCTCGTCCTGGATGGAGTAGAGTTGTGCATACATGGCCTCTGCTCTCTTCATTATCTATGGAGCTGCTGAGCGCTGTTCTCAGTTATTTCCATCAGTTCCATAGACAATGAAGAGCAGAAGTCAAGAATCCACCTCCAATTCATTCATTGCTGAGCTGCAGAATCATGTTCTCAGGATTGCTGGGTGTCCCAGTGGTCAGTCCCCCAACATTCAGTAAGTTATCCCTCATCATCGGAATCAGAGATAACTTGATTTTTTGGGGGGAATAACCCTTTAAGACTAAATGGCCTCTGTTCAGTGTATACACCATGAGGCATACGTTAAACACTTGCCTCCTATGGACACCATACAGTGGTTTCAACATCCACTGTAAAAAAAAGTGTAAATGCCTTAAGTACATCTTTTACAGGATACCGTTGTATGGAATAGTGCAGTCCCCCACTATTCCATACATTGATTTGTAGTATAATACCATATATACATGGTTGGGCTCTGCCGGTTCCAGCAGTAATCACGAAGATGCGCTTTGCACACTTGCTGTCATGTGCCAACTAGAGTCAGCCACATCTTGCAGTGTTCTAGTCAATGACATGGCTGACACTAGTTGTCACCTGACTGCAAGTATCACTGCGCTGGAACCGATTCCTAACTGATACATATATCTATCTCCATCTCAGTAAAAAATAAAAAATATTAATATATATATATCTTTTAGAGGTGTGGAGAGGTCCAAATAGAACTTTTGCTATGGGGCCCTGTGATTTCTATGCACACCCCTGTTTGCAGTGCGGTAATAATGAGGGCAATCTGGCCTGCTGCTCGTAGCCCAAGGCTCCGTGAGTCCCATTGCCAGATTGCCCTCATCATAAGCGGCATGCGAGGCAGGGTGGGGGGGCAGGACACATTTTTTGCACAGGGGCCCCAAGCTGTCAATGTCCGCCCCTGAATGAAGATGTACTATGAAGCTCAGCCAGCGACTTGGCTTCATGGGAGCATAAAAATTGCCCCCCGACTGCCATGTAGACCCATCAGCCTCATGTGATTTCCCCATGGAAGTATGATGGATGATAGAACTGTTGCGTCTCACGATGACGCCACTTAAATATCAATATCGGAGATTGATAATGACGCGCCCCCTGGGCCGTGGGGTACTCGGTGCCGGGCCAGTCGGTGCAGGGGATGTCACAGTGGCAGTGACCCGGTCCGTGACCCAGGGCGGTCAATAAAAGGAGATTATAGTTTTTATATATAATGTTCGTGACGCCACCTATGGTATGCGGCTATATGGAGCCGCAGCTGCGGTGCAGATCCTCTGGAGCTGATGGTGACGCAGCAGAGTTGGTTCAGCTCTCCACAGGCAGAGCTTAGCTTCAGGGCAGGAAATGGTGATGTTATAGATGTTGCTGTGCAGTGTAGTGCAGGGGATGGCGCAGATAATAACCAGTCCACAACTTGATGGCGCTTTCCTCTTATCTTTACTTGCGGTTGTTAAGCAGACCGGGGCACGGGTACTAGCTTGTAGTAGGGGTCCGTGCGGCCTGGGAGCAAGTTGGGAATCCACCTCCCAGGTGAAGTTGGAGGCCTTCCCTTTGCGCTAATCTCTTTGGCCCTGCTGCATATACAGTGGTGGCCAAAAGTATTGGCACCCCTGCAATTCTGTCAGATAATACTCAGTTTCTTCCTGAAAATTATCTTCAATTAATTTGTCTTCAATGAAAAAACACAAAAAGAATTGTCCTAAAGCCAAATTGGATATAATTCCACACCAAACCTAAAAAAGGGGGTGGACAAAAGTATTGGCACTGTTTGAAAAATCATGTGATGCTTCTCTAATTCGTGTAATTAACAGCACCTGTAACTTACCTGTGGCACCTAACAGGTGTTGGCAATAGCTAAATCACACTTGCAGCCAGTTAACATGGATTAAAGTTGACTCAACCTCTGTCCTGTGTCCCTGTGTGTACCACATTGAGCATGGAGAAAAGAAAGACCAAAGAACTGTCTGAGGACTTGAGAAACCAAATTGTGAGGATCATGAGCAATCTCAAGGCTACAAGTCCATCTCCAAAGACCTGAATGTTCCTGTGTCTTCCGTGCGCAGTGTCATCAAGAAGTTTAAAGCCCATGGCACTGTGGCTAACCTCCCTAGATGTGGACGGAAAAGAAAAATTGACGAGAGATTTTAACGCAAGATTGTGCGGATGGTGGATAAAGAACCTCAGCTAACATCCAAACAAGTTCAAGCTGCCCTGCAGTCCGAGGGTACAACAGTGTCAACCCGTACTATCCGTCGGCATCTGAATGAAAAGGGACTGTATGGTAGGATACCCAGGAAGACCCCACTTCTTACCCCGAGACATAAAAAAGCCAGGCTGGAGTTTGCCAAAACTTACCTGAGAAAGCCTAAAACGTTTTGGAAGAATGTTCTCTGGTCAGATGAGACAAAAGTAGAGCTTTTTGGGAAAAAGCATCAATATAGAGTGTACAGGAAAAAAAAAGAGGCCTTCAGAGAAAAGAACATGGTCCCTACAGTGAAACATGGCGGAGGTTCCCTGATGTTTTGGAGTTGCTTTGCTGCCTCTGGCACTGGACTGCTTGACCGTGTGCATGGCATTATGAAGTCTGAAGACTACCAACAAATTTTGCAGCATAATGTAGGGCCCAGTGTGAGAAAGCTGGGTCTCCCTCAGAGGTCATGGGTCTTTAGGCAGGACAATGACCCAAAACGCACTTCCAAAAGCACTATAAAATGGTTTGAGAGAAAGCACTGGAGACTTCTAAGGTGGCCAGCAATGAGTCCATGTCACGGGTGTGTTGCCACGAAGATCGTCACGAGTACACAGCCTGACTTCTCGCAGCTGACTTGTTGGTGCTTTGTGTTTTTTCGGCAGTGAAGGAGTTAATTCTCTCTCTCTCTGGGCTAGCTGAGGTCCAGCCTCGCCCAGCTGCAATCAATGCTTCTTTAGTGAGACTCCTTCATATTCCTGCAGGTCTGTTTGGGAGGTGTCGGTGAAAGCTTTTCATTCAGACTTACAGAGCGGATCGTGGTGTTTGGAGTTGCTGAGATAAGTGTATTTGGAAGTGTTTTTTCCCTTTCCTCGCTTTATCATTTATCTCCTTTCCCGTTGGTGTTCCCTCTGTTGTAGTTGTGTAGAAGTTGTATGCAAGGTGGTTTTGGTTTTTCCCTTGTACTGTCTCGTTCGTCTAAATACTGTGTGTGGGCATATTATTTCTGGTTCCCAATTGTTGTGATCGGGGTCCTTCTCAGGACTAGATTACTGAGGTGCAGGGATCCTCAGGAGGTAGGGGTTACGCTGGCGGCCTGGACCTCTGTACCTTTAACAGTACCTCCAGGTTGAGGGATTAGTCAGGGCCCCAGCTTAGGGTCAGCTTAGGCCCCCTACCTCCAGTATTCTGTGACAGTGTGACATTTTCACCGACCAACTTAGTTTTTCTCCAGCTACCATGGATCCAGTAGCCGGTCTAGCTCGGCAGTTGCAGAGTTTGTCCATGGGGCTGGCGGACGTTAGGTCCAAGGTTTTGCATCCTCTGGAGCAAGCCGGACCAGAACCTAAAGTAGCTCTCCCTGACAGGTTCACTGGGGGGCGGGACAAGTTTTTTGTTTTCCGGGAGGCATGCAAATTGTACTTTCGGCTGCGGCCTCGGTTATCGGGCAGCGAAGAACAAAGGGTGGGAATTGTCATCTCGCTCCTACAAGGGGACCCACAATCTTGGGCGTTCTCTCTTCCCCCAAGCTCCCCGGTTCTCCAGTCAGTGGATAGGTTTTTCGCTGCTCTGGGACTCGTATATGATGACCCAGATCGGATCTCCCTTGCTGAGTCTAAGTTACGTAGGATTCAGCAGGGAGATCGTCCGGCGGAGGAATTCTGTTCGGAGTTCCGTAGGTGGGCCACGGACACCCAGTGGAATGACCCGGCTCTTAGGAGCCAGTTTTGTCATGGTTTATCCGACAAATTACAGGATGTGTTGGCACAGTATGACTCTCCCGCGTCACTGGAAGCCGCTATGGCCCTTGCCATTCGCGTTGACAGACGGCTTCGGGAGAGGTGCGGGATAACTCTACCCCCTGTAATGTCTCCACCTCCTACAAGGTCCCCTCATATGGTGGTTCCCCTGGTCAGTCCGGAGGAGCCTATGCAATTAGGAGGGACATCATTTCGGGGAAGGGGACCGGTGGAGCGCCATAAGACAGGAAGGTGTTTCCTCTGCGGGAAAAAGGGACATTTTATTGGGGGGTGTCCATCCCGTCCCTTGCAGAGTAAAGAGTCGTCGAAAAAACTGTTGATCCCAGGTTGTGTGGTGGACGGCAATCTGGGAGTAGGTATTTCGTCCCTAGGTTCGTCTCAGTTTCTCGTACCGGCGGAGGTGGTGGTGGGTGCGAGAACTGAGAGGATATCTGTTCTTCTGGATAGTGGGGCCGGGGCTAATCTGGTTGATGCTCGGTTTGCCCGGGTTCAAGGTATGCGATTGAGTGAGTTGGCTAAACCCATCCCCATATTCTCGATCGATGCCAGGCCTCTCGGTCAGGGAAGTTTTTTGCAAGCTGTGCATGGCGTAAAACTTCAAGTGGGGGCAATACATAAAGAACTGTTGTCTTGCTACGTGTTGGAGGGTCTTCCCACTCCTATAGTGTTGGGCCTTCCTTGGTTAGCTAAGCATAACCCGGTTATTAATTGGCAAACCAGAGAGATAAGCCAATGGAGTAAATTCTGTAATAAAAACTGCATGAACACGGTCATCGGTGCGGTTACTCCTTGGGTCTTACCTCCATTTCTGGCGGACTTTGAGGATGTATTCTCGGAGAATGGGTGTCAGGAACTACCTCCTCATCGCGAGTATGACTGTTCTGTAAAACTGCTCCCTGAGGCCAAGTTACCTAAAGCTAGGTTGTATAACCTTTCTGGTCCTGAGAGGCAGGCCATGAAGGATTATATTTCTGAAAGTCTGGCTAAGGGGCATATTAGACCTTCATCTTCACCGGTGGCCGCGGGGTTCTTCTTTGTTAAGAAGAAAGATGGAGGCCTACGCCCTTGCCTGGATTTCCGTGAACTTAATCGGATTACGGTCCGAGATCCGTATCCGCTCCCACTTATTCCCGATCTCTTTAATCAGATCGTGGGCGCCAAATGGTTCTCTAAGTTGGATCTCAGGGGGGCGTACAATCTGATTAGGATGAAGGAGGGGGATGAGTGGAAGACGGCTTTTAACACTCCGGAGGGGCATTATGAGAACCTTGTCATGCCATTCGGTCTGACTAATGCCCCGGCGGTGTTTCAACACTTTGTTAATGATATTTTTCGCCACCTGGTGGGACAGTTTGTTGTCATATATCTGGATGATATCTTAATTTACTCGCCGGATCTGGTGTCTCATCAGGAGCACGTTAGACAGGTGTTACAGATCTTGCGGGATAATAAACTGTATGCCAAGTGGGAAAAGTGTGTGTTCGCCGTACAGGAACTCCAGTTTTTAGGCTTCCTGGTTTCAGCGTCCGGTTTTCGTATGGACCCTGGGAAAGTGCGGGCAGTTCTTGAGTGGGATCGGCCGGAGAATCTTAAGGCACTACAACGTTTCCTGGGGTTTGCTAACTATTACCGGAAGTTCATTCGTAATTTCTCCTCCATGGTTAAGCCTCTCACAGACATGACTAAAAAGGGGACGGATTTTTCTAGGTGGTCTGACAAGGCTTGTCAAGCATTCTCCTCCTTGAAAAAATGTTTTGCCTCGGCACCCATACTCATTCAACCTGATGCGTCTCAGCCATTCTTTGTAGAGGTAGACGCTTCCGAGGTAGGGGTGGGAGCAGTATTGTCACAGGGTTCGTCCCCTGGTAAGTGGCATCCGTGCGCCTTTTTCTCTAAAAAATTGTCGTCCGCTGAGAGGAATTACGATGTCGGCAATAGGGAACTCTTGGCCATTAAGTTAGCTTTTGAGGAGTGGCGCCATTTTTTGGAGGGGGCAGTTCATCCGGTCACCGTCATCACCGATCACAAGAACCTGCTATATCTGGAGTCCGCTAAACGTCTGAATCCCAGACAAGCTAGGTGGTCATTGTTTTTTACCAGGTTTAATTTCGTCGTTACATATCGTCCTGGGTCTAAAAATGTAAAGGCGGATGCCTTATCTCGTAGTTTCCCTGGGGCCGGGAATACGGACGACCCGATTCCTATTCTTCAGGAGGGGGTGGTGGTTTCGGCAGTATGCTCTGAGCTGGAGGAGGAGATATTGGAGGCTCAGGGGGACGCCCCTGTTGGACCTCCGGGGAGACTGTTCGTTCCAGATCAGTTGCGACAAAAGGTGATCGAGGCACACCATAACTCAGTTTTTGCAGGACACCCGGGGAGTAAAGCAACTGTGGATCTCCTCTCGCGTCGGTTTTGGTGGCCTAACTTACATAAAGAGGTGGTAACTTTTGTCGCGTCCTGTGGGGTTTGTGCGCGCTCTAAGACCTCACATACCCGTCCGTCTGGGGCCCTTTTACCTTTGAAGATCCCGGAGCGTCCTTGGACTCATCTGTCTATGGACTTTATTACGGACCTCCCTCCGTCTTCGGGTAAAACGGTCATACTCGTTGTAGTGGACAGGTTCAGCAAGATGGCACATTTTATCGCTCTTCCGGCTCTCCCTAATGCTAAAACTCTTGCGCAGGTGTTCATTGGGGAGATTGTGAGGCTTCACGGGGTACCCTCCGAGGTGGTGTCTGATCGGGGGTCTCAGTTTGTGTCCAAGTTCTGAAAGGCGTTTTGTGCACGGCGGGGGATGCATTTGTCATTCTCGTCGGCTTTTCATCCTCAGACCAATGGTCAGACGGAACGTATGAACCAGAGCTTGGAGACATATCTTCGGTGTTTTGTGTCAGAGAACCAGGAGGACTGGGCTTCTTTCCTACCTCTGGCAGAGTTTGCTCTCAATAATAGGCGGAGCGAGTCCACTGGTAAGTCCCCGTTTTTTGGGGCATATGGTTTTCACCCCCAGTTTTGTACTTTCAGTAGGGGGGGCTCTTCGGGGGTTCCGGAGGAGGAACGATTTTCCTCATCTCTCGCTTCAGTATGGAGAGGGGTGCTGAAGAATCTGAATACTATGGGGAACCGATACAAACGTATGGCTGATAGGAGGAGAGTGTCTGGTCCGGACCTAAGTGTGAACGATCAGGTATGGTTGTCTACCAGGAATATTAAACTTAAGGTTCCCTCCTGGAAACTGGGTCCCAGGTTCATCGGGCCGTACAGAATCAGTTCTGTTATTAATCCGGTGGCATTCCGTCTTGACCTCCCCCCTACGTTTAAAATTCACAACGTGTTTCACAGATCATTGCTTAAGAGGTATGTGGCGCCGGTGGTACCGTCACCTTTACCTCCCCCTCCTGTGGTTGTCAATGGTAACTTGGAGTTCCAGGTATCGAGGGTCATTGATTCACGCTTTAATCGCCGGTCCCTTCAGTACTTGGTTCATTGGAAGGGGTATGGTCCTGAGGAGAGGATGTGGGTTCCTGCGTCGGATATTAACGCAGACCGATTAGTTCGGGCCTTCCACACGACTCACCCGAATAAACCTGGCCCTGAGGGTCCGGAGGCCCCTCGTAGAAGGGGGGGTACTGTCACGGGTGTGTTGCCACGAAGATCGTCACGAGTACACAGCCTGACTTCTCGCAGCTGACTTGTTGGTGCTTTGTGTTTTTTCGGCAGTGAAGGAGTTAATTCTCTCTCTCTCTGGGCTAGCTGAGGTCCAGCCTCGCCCAGCTGCAATCAATGCTTCTTTAGTGAGACTCCTTCATATTCCTGCAGGTCTGTTTGGGAGGTGTCGGTGAAAGCTTTTCATTCAGACTTACAGAGCGGATCGTGGTGTTTGGAGTTGCTGAGATAAGTGTATTTGGAAGTGTTTTTTCCCTTTCCTCGCTTTATCATTTATCTCCTTTCCCGTTGGTGTTCCCTCTGTTGTAGTTGTGTAGAAGTTGTATGCAAGGTGGTTTTGGTTTTTCCCTTGTACTGTCTCGTTCGTCTAAATACTGTGTGTGGGCATATTATTTCTGGTTCCCAATTGTTGTGATCGGGGTCCTTCTCAGGACTAGATTACTGAGGTGCAGGGATCCTCAGGAGGTAGGGGTTACGCTGGCGGCCTGGACCTCTGTACCTTTAACAGTACCTCCAGGTTGAGGGATTAGTCAGGGCCCCAGCTTAGGGTCAGCTTAGGCCCCCTACCTCCAGTATTCTGTGACAGTGTGACAGTCCAGACCTGAATCCCATATAACAGTGGTCCCCAACCTTTTTTGCACCAGGGACCGGCTTGAAGCAAGATCATTTTTCCATGGCCCAGCAAGGAGGGGGTGGGGTGGGCGGGGCTTTGGTCATATGGGGGCGGGGTAATGGAGGGATTTGGAGTTTAGTGCATACTTATCATATAGTGTAGACCAGGTCCCCGCCAGGAGCTATGCCAGGAGCCCCACATAATGTGCTGTGCCAGGAGCCGCATCACTGAGGCCCCATCACGCCCTGCAGCAGGACAGGGCAGCTGTCCTGACAGCTGCTGTTCAGCTGCATTTACTTCATCCCAGGGGCGGACACAGACTGTAGTGGGCCCCTGTGCAAGAAATTTTTTGGGGCCCCCCCCCGCCCTTCATAAGGCAACAAAGTTATGTAAACATAACCCCCCCATGTGCATCTCTCACCCCCCATGTGCAGCTCACCCCCGTGCATCTCTCATCCCCCTCCGTGCATCTCTCATCCCCCTCCGTGCATCTCTCATCCACCCCCCGTGCATCTCTCATCCCCTCCGTGCATCTCTCATCCCCTCCGTGCATCTCTCATCCCCTCCGTGCATCTCTCATCCCCCCCGTGCATCTCTCATCCCCCCCGTGCATCTCTCATCCCCCCCGTGCATCTCTCACCCCCCCGTGCATCTCTCATCCCCCCCGTGCATCTCTCACCCCCCCGTGCATCTCTCATCCACCCCCCGTGCATCTCTCATCCCCCCCGTGCATCTCTCACTTCCCCCGTGCATCTCTCATCCCCCCGTGCATCTCTCATCCCCCCGTGCATCTCTCATCCCCCCGTGCATCTCTCATCTCTCCCCTCCCTCCCATGTGCATCTCTCATCTCTCCCCTCCCCCCATGTGCATCTCTCATCTCTCCCCTCCCTCCCATGTGCATCTCTCATCTCTCCCCTCCCCCCATGTGCATCTCTCATCTCTCCCCTCCCCCCCATGTGCATCTCTCATCTCTCCCCTCCCCCCATGTGCATCTCTCATCTCTCCCCTCCCCCCATGTGGATCTCTCATCTCTCCCCTCCCCCATGTGCATCTCTCATCTCTCCCCTCCCCCCCATGTGGATCTCTCATCTCTCCCCTCCCCCATGTGCATCTCTCATCTCTCCCCTCCCCCCCATGTGGATCTCTCATCTCTCCCCTCCCCCATGTGCATCTCTCATCTCTCCCCTCCCCCCATGTGCATCTCCCATTCCCCCCACTCCTAGTTAATTGTATTTAAAAAAAAATAAAACTTGTTATACTTACCCCCATGCGATCCCTGCAGAATCCTGGCGCTCGTCCAAATCGCTGACACCAGGTTCTCCTGACTTCCGGCCATGTGACGGCGCCGTCACATGACCGGAAGTCAGGGGAATCATGAAGGTGCTGCCGCAGCAGCGCAGCGCTAAGATGTCCCGGACCCGGCGCTTAGCATGCGGCCGGGGGCCCCATGAGGAGAGAGACGCACAAGAGGGGGGCTCCGAGGGGGCTCCTACCGGCCGGGCCCCATACTGGAGTCAGGGCAGTCATGCCCTGATGGCGGCCCTGCTGGAGGCTGGAGGGGCCCCCTCTCCCCGCGGACCGGCTGAAAAACCCCAACGGCCCGGTCCTGGTCCGCGGACCGGCGGTTGGGGACCTCTGCCATAGAACACCTGTGGAGAGATCTCAAAATGGCAGTTTGGAGAAGGCACCCTTCAAATATCAGGGACCTGGAGCAGTTTGCCAAAGAAGAATGGTCTGCAATTCCAGCAGAGCATTGTAAGAAACTCATTGATGGTTACCGGAAGCGGTTGTTCGCAGTTATTTTGGCTAAAGGTTGTGCAACCAAGTATTAGGCTGAGGGTGCCAGTACTTTTGTCTGGCCCATTTTTGGAGTTTTGTGTGAAATGATCAATGATTTGATTTTTGCTTCATTCTCTTTTGTGTTTTTTCCTTGCAAGCAAATTAAATGAAGATAATAATACCAAAGAATTTGTGATTGCAATCATTTTCAGGAAGAAACTGAGTATTATCTGACAGAATTGCAGGGGTGCCAATACTTTTGGCCACCACTGTAGCTGTGCTGTGGCCCTCGTCCCTGAGTAAAACATCTTTGTGCTCACCCGTATGGCAGGCAGCTTGGGCCTTCCTGGAGTGTCGCTCCCACGTGGCAGTGCTGGGCCCTCTGTGCTGCTGAGCCTCCGGGCGTCTGATGGGGCCAGGAGACCTGCAGTCTCCTGCCCTCCGGTTTCTGCTGCTGGGCCTTCAGTGCCCCACAACCTCAGATTCCGGGGTCTGGTTCTTCTGCGCTCCTCTCTGGGGTGAGCTGCGGTACAGCTCCACTCCTCAGGTCTTTCCTCTTCGCTGTCCTGACTTCAACTCCTCTCATTAACTCTAACTAACCCTGCCTCCAGATTCCAGTTGCTAAGGAGAGGAGCTCCCATTGCTGGTCTAGAGTCAGGAAAGTGTTGCATGCTACTATACCTGATTAGGGGACCCCTGCTTGCTTCCAGGCATGGCATCACCCCCTTGTGAGGGAGGCAATGCCACTGTGGCAACCGGACTCCTGGGGTGCCACAATAACAGCATTTAAAAAGTTAAACAGCAGCGATCTGAGCAAACTCCAATCTTTGCTGGTAAGGTCAGGAGCTGGCTGTATAACACAGCCTGCACCTGCCCTCTAGATAGATGAACTCTGTGGCAACTCTGTTCAATTCCTCCAGGAAAGAATGAAGCACACAAGTCTCCACTTCCGACAATCAGTGGTGGTGGTGGGGGGGGGTAACAGTTATCATATATTCGGTGGATAGATGATGCTCCTTCAAACTGAAGACCTGTCAATTATTTACTCTCTCGCCAGGAAAATGCTAAGGACGGGGTGAAATCTGCTCCGTAAATATCATGTAAATATCTGTATTAGGGAATCTCGTTACTGCTGCGTCCGGATCTTCGTCACGTTGTATCAGTGGGAAATGCAGCTTGAGTCAGCAGGTCACAAGCATGAAAATCATTGTACTCAAGGCAAAATGGGAGTCAATATCTCACTAGTCCGCAGCCCGAGCTGTTTGATAAAAGATATTAGAAATGGAAAATGAAATGGACTAGACATTTCCATGCTAATGGGAAGAGATGAAAGATTATGCCATAACATTTAAGCGCAGGGAAATTAATTTATTTTGACATGTAAAATAAGTGAGAGAAACTGCTGCGGAGAATTAACAAAATCGTAATGCGGTCAAGTCATCGGTAAAGTCATTTGTAACATTACACAAGGAGGAGATCTCTGCGCCAATAGCTCTATTACAGAACATTTATGCCCAATATCCAAATTCACAGAATGTCCTTGACTGCCAAAAAAATTCCATCTGTGAGATGACCAGTTCCTTTGAAAGAGTTTGTCTAGGATTGTAATACTGATGATCCTTAGGATAGGTCACAGATGTCAAACTCTGAACCGCGGGCTAAATCGGTCCCTCTGGGTGAGTATATTCTGTATGGAGGAGTATGTGTGCTTATTATACTGTATGAAGCACTATGTGGGATCATTATACTGTATGGAGCACTATGTGGAGCCATTATTCTGTATGGAGGACTATGTTGAGCCATTATTCTATATGAAGGACTATGTAGTGCCCATTATACTGTATGAAGTACTTTGTGGGACCATTATTCTGTATGGAGGACTATGTGGGACCATTATTCTGTATGGAGGACTATGTGGGACCATTATTCTGTATGGAGGACTATGTAGTGCCCATTATACTGTATGAAGTACTATGTGGGGCCATTAAACTGTATGGAGTTTTTTTTTTTCAACTAACTAATACCCCCCCCACACTATTATTTACGACCTTGTTTACTTGGCTCTTGAATATCCTGCATCTGGCTTAAGGCCCCGTCACACTTAGCGACGCTGCAACGATCCCGATAACGATACGACCTGTCAGGGATCGTTGTGCGTCGCTATGTGGTCGCTGGTGAGCTGTCAAACAGGCAGGCTCACCAACGATCAGGGGAGCAGTGACATCGTGGAAAGAATCTTTCCACGATGTCCTGCTCCTGGTTACCAGCCTGCTGAAGCAGGAGCAGGCTGGTAACCATGATAAACATCGGGTTACTAGGGGCACACGCGCACCTAGTAACCCGTTGTTTATCATGGTTACCACTCTGCTACGGTGAGCGGGAGGTTACCGCTCACTTTAGCAGGCTTGTAACCATGATAAACATCGGGTTACTAGGGGCACACGTGCCCCTAGTAACCCGTTGTTTATCATGGTTACCACTCTGCTACGGTGAGCGGGAGGTTACCGCTCACTTTAGCAGGCTCGTAACCATGATAAACAACGGGTTACTAGTAACCCGATGTATATCATGGTTACCAGCCTGATCGCTGCTCCCGCTGGTCACACACAGCGATGTGTGCTGACCAGCGGGAGGGCAATGACCAAAAAATGGTCCAGGACACTTTGCAGCGATCAGCGACCTCACAGCAGGGGCCTGATCGCTGCAAAGTGTCACACATAGCAACATCGCTGGTGAGGTCGCTGTTGCGTCACCAAAACCGTGACACAGCAGCAATCTCGCTAGCGATCTCGCTATGTTAGACGGGGGCTTTAGCCTTAATCAGCTGATCAAGATGAGCACAGACCACTCCCCTCTGGTTCACACTTGAACATATTCTGTACCAAGTATATTATGAGCAAGAAGTCTGCTAGAGACGTTAGTCTGCAGTGCATTGCTTTAAGTGTATTGTTTAAGTGTGAGGAAATATGAATTATACCTGAATTGAACCTGAAGGGAACTGAAGGGAACTGGATACTTGGACACTGTAAGCAATGTTTGCGTTTGTTTTCACTCTCACCCCCATAATCCTTCACTTTTTACAACCACTCCTAATCCCTAGTAATGAACTCTTCATCTCTCCATCATCCTCCACATTCATCTCACCTCCTCCTCAGAACTATTCCTCAACATTCAATCCTTTGTCTCTAAGCACAGACAGCCACCTCATGCCCTCTCCTGCTCCCACCTACTAACGCTTTCTCTGCTCCTCCTCACTGCTGGCGATATCTCCCTAAATCCTGACCCTCCTCACCACATCCACACAGTCACTTCCACCTCCTATCCACGATCTATCACAAACTCTCACAACCCTTCTAACCTCATACACATCCGCCCAGCCCCCACTTCCCTAGCCCCACTAACAGGAGCTCACTTCGTCTGCAACAAACTTTCCTACATCCATGATCTTTTCATCACTAACAAACTTTCCTTCCTCGGCATCACCGAAACCTGGTTCACCCCCTCTGACACAGCCTCTCCAGCTGCACTTACATATGGTGGATTCCACCTTTCCCCCACCCCCTGCCCCATTGGCAAGCATGGTGGAGGAGTAGGTTTTCTCCTGTCAGATAACGGCTCCTTCATCAAATCCCACTGCCCTCCGTTACTCTCCCCTCTTTTGAGGTGCACTGTGTGCGCATCTACTCCCCCTCCAACCTTCAACTGGCTGTCATCTACCGTCCCCGAGGACCAGCCACCAATTTCTTAGACCATTTCACCACCTGGCTACTTCATTTCCTTTCCGCAGACATCCCCACTATCATCATGGGCGACTTCAACATTCCCATCGACACTTCCCTCTCAGCTGCTTCTAAGCTTCTATCCCTCACTTCCTCCTTTGGCCTTACTCAATGGTCTTCCGCAGCTACTCACAAAGATGGCCACACTCTGGACCTCATCTTCACTCGCCTCTGTTCCATATCTAATCTCTCTATCTCCCTTCTCCCTCTTTCTGACCACAACCTACTTACATTCTCTACCCTCTCCTCTTCAGGGCAACAATCTCCACTCCACAAACTTCCATACCCTCGCAGAAATCTTAAACACCTTGACCTACACTCACTCTCTGAATCCCTCTTCCCTCTTACAGACATCAGTTCCTTACATGACGCAGATGTTTCTGTCGCTTTATATAACTTCACAACAGCTGCACCTCTCAATTCGGTCACCCCCCTCACACATACCAAAGCTTGCATAATCAACAGGCAACCCTGGCACACCAACCTGACTAAAGAACTGAAGCGGGGCCTCCAGGGAAGCTGAGTGTAGATGGAAAAGGTCCCACTCCAATAAGCACTTCATCTCATTCAAACAGTCCCTCACTACCTTCAAGTCCACACTCATTGCAGCAAAACAAACATACTTCTCATCTCTCATATCCTCCCTATCTCACAACCTTAAACAGCTATTTAACACTTTCAATTCTCTCCTCCACCCCCCAGCGCCTCCTCCCACTCCTCTAATCTCAGCCGAAGACTTTTCCTCATTCTTCAAGCAGAAGATTGACACCATCAGACAAATATTTTTCCTAAAGTCCCACTAGCCCCTCCCACACCTACTCAATCCTCCTCCTCCAAAACCAGCTTCTCCACCATTATGGAAGATCAACTTTCCTCCTTACTCTCCAAGTCACACCTCACCACCTGTGAATTTGACCCAATCCCGTCCCACCTCATCCCCAACCTTACCACTATCTTTATCCCAACCCTAACCCACCTTTTCAACCTGTCACCAACAACTGGTGTCTTCCCCTCATGCTTCAAACATGACTCGATCACATCCATCCTCAAAAAGCCCTCCTTGACCCATCCTGTCTGACAAGCTACCGCCCCATATCACTCCTCCCCTATGCCTCAAAACTACTGGAACAACATGTCCACTTTGAACTGTCCTCCCACCTCTCCTGCTCTCTCTTTGACCACCTCCAATCTGGCTTCCGACCGCACCACTCTACTGAAACTGCCCTGACTAAAGTCACCAACGACCTACTAACCACCAAATCCAACCGACACTACTCTGTCCTCCTCCTTCTTGATCTGTTATATACCTTCAACACAGTGGACCATTCCCTCTTACTACAGACTCTCTCATCTCTCATCATCACAGACATGGCCCTATCTTGGATCTCTTCATACCTAGCAGACAGGACATTCAGTGTCTCCCACTCACACACCACCTCCTCATATCGTCCCCTATCTGTAGATGTCCCCCAAGGTTCAGTTCTAGGAACCCTGCTCTTCTCCATCTACACCTTTAGCCTAGGAAAGCTCATAGAGTCTCACAGCTTTCAGTATCACCTCTATGCTGATGACACACAGATCTACCTCTCTGGACCCGATATCTCCCTCCTACTAATCAAAATCCCACAATGTCTGTCCGCTATCTCATCCTTCTTCTCTGCTAGATTGCTAAAACTTAACATGGATAAAACAGAATTCCACCATCCCATTCATCCCCCCCATCTAACCTTTCTATCACCGTCAATGGCTGTTCACTCTCCCCAGTCCCGCAAGCTCGCTGCCTTGGGGTAACCCTGGACTCTGATCTCTCCTTCAAACCACATATTCAAGCCCTTTCTACTTCCTGCCGACTCCAACTCAAAAATATCTCCTGGATCCGCACATTCCTCAACCATGAATCTGAAAAAACCCTAGTGCAAGCCCTCATCATCTCCCACCTCGACGACTGCAACCTCCTTCTCTGTGGCCTCCCTTCTAACACTTTCGCACCCCACCAATCTATCCTAAACTCTGCTCCCTGACTAATCTACCTGTCCCCCCGCTATTCCCCGGCTTCTCCTCTCTGTCAATCCCTTCACTGGCTCCCCATTGCCCAGAGACTCCAGTTCAAAACCCTAACCATGGCATACAAAGCCATCCTCAACCTGTCTCCTCCTTATATCTGTGATATAGTCTCCCGCTACATACCTGTACACAACCTGCGATCCTCACAAGATCTCCTGCTCTACTCCCCTCTTGTCTCCTCTTCCCACAATCGCATACAAGATTTCTCCCGTGCGTCCTCCCTACTCTGGAACTCTGTACCCCAACACATCAGACTCTTGCCTACCGTGGAATCCTTCAAAAGGAACCTGAAGACCTACCTCTTCTGACAAGCCTACAACCGGCAGTAACCATTGCTCCATCATACTGCTGCACGACCAGCTCTACCCTGACCTACTGTATCCTCACCCATCCCTTGGAGACTGCGAGCCTTCGCGGGCGGGGTCCTCTCTCCTCCTGTACCAGTTGCCGTCACATTTTGTTAAAGATCATTGTAATTGTTTTTGTATGTATACCTTTTTTTTCACATTGAAAGCGCCATGGAATAAATGGTGCTATAATAATGTATAATAATAATAATAATGTAGCACTATGTGGGATGAATTATACTGTATGGAGCACTAAGTGGGGCCATTATACTGTATGGAGAACTATGTGGGGTCCATTATATTGTATGGAGCACTATGCGGGGCCCATTATACTGTATGGAGCACTATGAGGGGCCATTATACTGTATGGAGCACTAAGAGGGGCCATTATATTGTGTGAAGGGCTGTGGTGGGGATTATAGTTGGGGAATCTTACTGTGATGGGGTCACCATACTTTGCCGGGTGGGTTGAGGAAGGGGGGGTACAGTAGGGTCATCATACTGTGCATGTGGAGGGCACTGTGGAGGAATTCACTGTGGAGGTATCTTACGGTTTTGGGTGCACTTTTGTTTGCTTCATACTTTATTATCTGTATTATTCAAGATTTTTTATCCTTTGTTAATACATATTTAAATTAGGCCATTGGGCCATATGCTTTTTACTGCTCTTTCATAACATATTTTATTATTCCAATATGCTAAAATCTAATAATTAAAATGTACTTTGTTGGTGAGAGAACCCCTTTAACCCCTTCACGATATGTGCTGTATACAGTACAGACCAAAAGTTTGGACACACCTCATTTAAAGATTTTTCTGTATTTTCATGACTATGAAAATTGTGCATTCACACTGAAGGCATCAAAACTATGAATTGAGATGACAAGCCCAAGGGATGGGGGATGACTCGGTTACGCAGGCCTTTAGCTTTAAGGAGGTGGTCGGCTCCCGGGCCCGTACTCTGGGGTCTCTCTTTAAAAAGGCGTTGATAGATGTTAAGTTTTATTAAAAAGTTTGCGACGCCACCTATGGTTTCTAATGATATTCACCAGCGCTGCGCAGTCCACTGAGGCCGGTGATAAGGCAGCTAGATGGTATGGCTCCCCACAGGTGGAGTTAGGCCTCAGGGCAGTATAAGAACAGGGATGCAGGACAAGGAGACTCAGCCGAGTCGGAGCAAGAACAGGGACGGACACAAAAGTCACTTCAGTACCATTTACTGATGGAAATTCAGGCACTCCCCGGAGCACTGTAGGGTGAAGGGTGTATGTCCGGATCCTCCTCAATGAGCAGGTTTTGGGCCTCCTGGTTCTGGCTGCTGCGTAATAAGTTTCTGACCTGCCTGGAGCTAGGCCTAACTTTGTCTCTGTCCTGCGCTGGCTGACCTTGTGGTAGGGCCTTCTCTTGGAGTGCACGCTCCCGACCTACGGGGCCTATGTGTCTCCTGGCTCTGGTACGTATCAGCACTTTAGCGATCCTGGGACTTGTAGTTCTCCAGGGATTCCGGTTTATCTTACTGGGTCGTGGAGATCCCAGTAAACTTCGGACCCGGTGTCCGGTAACTACTTCTTCGGGGTGAGCTAATTAAGCTCCTCTGCCCCCTATGAGCTAACTCTCTACTCCTTCGCCTTCGGCCTACTCGGACCCTCAATAGGCTACTCACACTAACGGCAGCGGGCCGCATTTCACCGATCTTATGGCGCCGGCACACCTAAAGCTCACCTCTCTGAGCTACACGGAGTCTTGATCTGGATAAGCTCCACTGCACGATAGCAATTGCAGGAGCTAGAACAGGCTTTTGTCCTCTGAGGTAACTCCTCTCAGGCTGTACTGGACTCATTGTTAAACCAGACTGAACTCTGACTCCAACTGACTAACTGCCAGGCTCCACCTTCCCTTTTATATCTCCCTAAGGAGCTCCCTCTGGTGGTCTGAGGTGGAAGGTGGAGATGTGTGAATGGTTATGGGGGCCTCTTGTGGAGGAATCCTTCAATACACCCTTCTGGGATTTGTGATACCAAGCACAGCTGGGCTTCACAAACACATGTGGAATTATATACTTAACAAAAAAGTGTGAAACAACTGAAAATATGTCTTATATTCTAGGTTCTTCAAAGTAGCCACCTTTTGCTTTGCTGACTGCTTTGCGCACTCTAGGCATTCTCTTGATGAGCTTCAAGAGGTAGTCACCGGAAATGGTCTTCCAACAATCTTGAAGGAGTTCCCAGAGATGCTTAGCACTTGTTGGCCCTTTTGCCTTCACTCTGCGGTCCAGCTCACCCCAAACCATCTCGATTGGGTTCAGGTCTGGTGACTGTGGAGGCCAGGTCATCTGGCGTAGCACCACATCACTCTCCCTCTTGGTCAAATAGCCCTTACACAGCCTGGAGGTGTGTTTGGGGTCATTGTCCTGTTGAAAAAAAAATGATGGTCCAACTAAACGCAAATCGGATGGAATAGCATGCCGCTGCAAGATGCTGTGGTAGCCATGCTGGTTCAGTATGCCTCCAATTTTGAATAGTGGAAACGATAAAGGCTAGCACTCAACAAAGTGGAGAGGCACGGTGCTAGTGAAGGGAGCCAGTGGTTCCGTCAGTAATAAAACATAAAAATCACTGCACACGTAGAGAGGTATGGTATGCTTTAGGTGAAACTTTATTAGAAGGGTGATGCTTGAGGCGACTAGTGGGACGTTTCGGCCAACACTGTGGCCTTCATCACAATGTCGCTGTAAGAAAATATGTACAAAAAATATACAATAAGTACAACAAATAGAAAACAACATATATACATATGTACAAAACAATGAATGAAAACATGTCCGTGTTATAATGCTATTCACAGGGTACAGACAAAGTTCAACCATAATAAATCGCTTGTGGTGAAAAAGAATGGTATACCAACCATGCTGCATTTTGAGAGCAGGTCATAATAACCACATGACAATGATCAGGGTCAAGAGTAAGAATTTTTTAGAAGAAAAAGTGCGACTTACCAAGTGGATAGACGCATCCGGGAAACAAAGGAGAAGAATTACCAGTCAAGTAGAAGTGAGGGGCAATTCTTAGATAAGGAAACCTATGAAATATGAATGGGTTATCAATGACATGCTGATGGTGGATGGGGGAGGGGGGGGGGTTTACCAATCCGGTGGGAGGCATCTGGGCATAGACACGGATGGAGTATGCCCGTCAGTTAGAAAAGTGCTGGGTTCAGGGTGTTCTGGAGATAAGGACCACGTCTGCTGGAAAATTATAAATGGCGGACAGGCAAATATGGTCTGGTGCCGTGCTGCAGTTGGCTCGGTACTGTGTGCCGCGTGTATGGGATATATGTTGCAAGATAATGTGGGAGGCGATAATGGCCTTATAGGGTTCAGAACATTTAAGGGATCACGTTTAAATCCACACGGATCCCTGTACAGGCTTCTCTGGAGCACCGCACCTGCCGAGACCTTAATCTATGGGGGTAATGTTGACTTATATATTCTGTTGACACTACTTTTTATAACCTTTACCTCCTTATACCTTCTAGCTGGCCATTATCGCCTCCCACATTATCTCGCAACATATATCCCATACACGCGGCACACAGTACCGAGCCAACTGCAGCACGGCACCAGACCATATTTGCCTGTCCGCCATTTATAATTTTCCAGCAGACGTGATCCTTATCTCCAGGACACCCTGAACCCAGCCCTTTTCTAACTGATGGGCATACTCCATCCGTGTCTATGCCCAGACGCCTCCCACCGGATTGGTAAGCCCCCTCCCCCCTCATCCACCATCAGCATGTCATTGATAACCCATTCATATTTCATAGGTTTCCTTATCTAAGAATTGCCCCTCACTTCTACTTGACTGGTAATTCTTCTCCTTTGTTTCCCGGATGCGTCTATCCACTTGGCAAGTCGCACTTTTTCTTCTAAAAAATTCTTACTCTTGACCCTGATCATTGCCATGTGGTTATTATGACCTGCTCTCAAAATGCAGCATGGTTGGTATACCATTCTTTTTCACCACAAGCGATTTATTATGGTTGAACTTTGTCTGTACCCTGTGAATAGCATTATAACACGGACATGTTTTCATTCATTGTTTTGTACATATGTATATATGTTGTTTTCTATTTGTTGTACTTATTGTATATTTTTTGTACATATTTTCTTACAGCGACATTGTGATGAAGGCCACAGTGTTGTCCGAAACGTCCCATTAGTCGCCTCAAGCATAACCCTTCTAATAAAGTTTCACCGAAAGCATACCATACCTCTCTACGTGTGCAGTGATTTTTATGTTTTATTCAATTTTGAATAAATCCCCAACAGTGTCACCAGCAAAGCACCCCCACACCATCACACCTCCTCCTCCATGCTTCACGGTGGGAACCAGGCATGTAGAGTCCATCCATTCACCTCTTCTGCGTCGCACAAAGACACGGTGGTTGGAACCAAAGATCTCAAATTTGGACTCATCAGACAAAAGCACAGATTTCCACTGGTCTAATGTCCATTCCTTGTGTTCTTTAGCCCAAACAAGTCTCTTCTGCCTGTTGCCTGTCCTTAGCAGTGGTTTCCTAGCAGCTATTTTACCATGAAGGCCTGCTGCACAAATTCTCCTCTTAACAGTTGTTGTAGAGATGTGTATGCTGCTAGAACTCTGTGTGGCATTGACCTGGTCTCTAATCTGAGCGGCTGTTAACCTGCGATTTCTGAGGCTGGTGACTTGGATAAACTTATCCTCAGAAGCAGAGGTGACTCTTGGTCTTCCTTTCCTGGGGCGGTCCTCATGTGAGCCAGTTTCTTTGTAGTGCTTGATGGGTTTTGCAACTGCTCTTGGGGACACTTTCAAAGTTTTCCCAATTTTTCGGACTGACTGACCTTCATTTCTTAAAGTAATGATGGCCACTCGTTTTTCTTTACTTAGCTGCTTTTTTCTTGCCATAATACAAATTCTAACAGTCTATTCAGTAGGACTATCAGCTGTGTATCCACCTGACTTCTGCACAACACAACTGATGGTCCCAACCCTATTTATAAGGCAAGAAATCCCACTTATTAAACCTGACAGGGCACACCTGTGAAGTGAAAACCATTTCCGGTGACTACCTCTTGAAGCTCATCAAGAGAATGCCAAGAGTGTGCAAAGCAGTCATCAAAGCAAAAGGTGGCTACTTTGAAGAACCTAGAATATACAGTTATATGAAAACGTTTGGGTACCTCTATTAATCTTAAACTTAATGTTTTCTTAAAATTGGTGTTTTTGCAACAGCTATTTCAGTTTCATATATGTAATAACTGTTGGACACAGTAATGTTTCTGCCTTGAAATGATGTTTATTGTACTAACAGAAAATGTGCAATCTGCATTCAAACAAAATTTGACAGGTGCATAAGTATGGGCACCCTTATCATTTTCTTGCTTTAAATACTCCTACCTACTTTTTCCTGACTTACTAAAGCCCTTTTTTTTGTTTTGTATCCTCATTGAGCTTTGAACTTCATAGCCAGGTGTATGCAATCATGAGAAAAGCTATTTAAAGTGGCCACTTGCAAGTTGTTCTCTTGTTTGAATCTCCTCTAAAGAGTGGCATCATGGGCTCCTCAAAACAACTATCAAATGATCTGAAAACAAAGATTATTCAGCATAGTTGTTCAGGGGAAGGATGCAAAAAGCTGTCTCAGAGATTTAACCTGTCAGTTTCCACTGTGAGGAACATAGTAAGGAAATGGAAGAACACAGGGACAGTTCTTGTTAAGGCCAGAAGTGGCAGGCCAAGAAAAACATCAGAAAGGTAGAGAAGAAGAATGGTGAGATCAGTCAAGGTCAATCCTCAGACCACCTCCAGAGAGCTGCAGCATCAACTTGCTGCAGATGGTGTCACTGTGCATCAGTCAACTATACAACGCACTTTGCACAAGGAGAAGCTGTATGGGAGAGTGATGCGAAAGAAGCCGTTTCTGCAAGCACGCCACAAACAGAGTCGGCTGAGGTATGCAAAAGCACATTTGGAGAAGCCAATTTCTTTTTGGAAGAAGGTCCTGTGGACTGATGAAACCAAGATTGAGTTGTTTGGTCATACAAAAAGGCGTTATGCATGGCAGCAAAAAAACACAGCATTCCAAGAAAAACACTTGTTACCTACAGTAAAATTTGGTGCAGGGTCCATCATGCTTTGGGGCTGTGTGGCCAATGCCGGCACCGGGAATCTTGTTACTCAGTATCAGCAGATTCTTGACAATAATGTTCAAGAATCAGTGATAAAGTTGAAGTTACGCAGGGGATGGATCTTTCAGCAAGACAATGATCCAAAACACCGCTCCAAATCTACTCAGGCATTCATGCAGAGGAACAATTACAATGTTCTGGAATGGCCATCCCAGTCCCCAGACCTGAATATCATTGAACATCTGTGGGATCATTTGAAGAGGGCTGTCCATGCTCGGCGACCATCAAACTTAACTGAACTGGAATTGTTTTGTAAAGAGGAATGGTCAAAAATACCTTCATCCAGGATCCAGGAACTCATTAAAAGCTACAGGAAGCGACTAGAGGCTGTCATTTTTGCAAAAGGAGGATCTACTAAATATTAATGTCACTTTTCTGGTGAGGTGCCCATACTTATGCACCTGTCAAATTTTGTTTGAATGCAGATTGCACATTTTCTGTTAGTACAATAAACCTCATTTCAAGGCAGAAACATTACTGTGTCCAACAGTTATTACATATATCAAACTGAAATAGCTGTTGCAAAAACACCAATTTTTAGAAAACATTAATCTTAAGATTAATAGGGGTGCCCAAACTTTTTCATATAACTGTAAGACATATTTTCAGTTGTTTCACACTTTTTTGTTAAGTATATAATTCCACATGTGTTAATTCATAGTTTTGATGCCTTCAGTGTGAATGTACAATTTTCATTGTCATGAAAATACAGAAAAATCTTTAAATGAGAAGGTGTGTCCAAACTTTTGGTCTGTACTGTATATACACACATGTCGTGTCTTACCCTTTGGTGCGGGCTCCGGCGCTGAGCCCACATCTTTTCCAGCACATGACAGCTGATCTGATCAGCTGTCATGTGCCCCTAACATCCGCCGGTGGAATAGCGATCCTCCCATGGCTGTTAACATGTTATATGCTGCTGTCAAACTCAGACAGCGGCATTTAACATGGCCGAGCCGGAAGTGCATCATAAGACCTGCCCATCGGCGCACCCGTCACAGGATCGCGGGCCCCCGATGGATTGGCATGACAACCTGCAGACCCCTCTGATTGTTGTTGTTTTTGCTACATATAGCAGGGCTGAAGCCCTACTATATGTAACACAGGCGATCAGAAGATCGCAGTTTCTATTCTCCTATGGAGACTATTGAAGCAAGTAAAAAGTAGAAAAAAAAAGTTTTTAAAAGTATCGAAAAAATAAAAAAATATAAAAGTTCAAACCACCCCCCTTTTGCCTTATTAAAAATAAAATCATAATAAAAAAAAAATACACGTTTAATATCACCACATTCAGAATCGCCCGATCTACCAATATAAAAAAAGAATTAATCTGTTCGGTAAATGGCGTAATAGAAAAAAAACACAACCCCAGAGTTACGTTTTTTGGTCGCCACGACATTGCAGTAAAATGCAATAACAGGTAATCAAAAGATCGTATCTACCCCCAAAATGGTATCATTAAAAACGTCAGCTCGGCGCGCAATAAATAAGCCCTCACCCGGCCCGAGATCCTGAAAAATGGAGACGCTATGAGTCTCGGAAAATGGCGCCATTTTTTTTTTTTAACAAACTTTGGATTTTTTTTTCACCAGTTAAGTAAAAAAGAACCTATACATGTTTGGTATCTGCAAACTCGTAATGACCTGGGGAATCATAGTGGATGATCAGTTTTAGCATTTAGTCAACATGGTAAAAAAAAAAAAAAAAAAATTGTGGAATTGCACCAAAAAATCAAATAGTTATGGCTCTGGGAAGAAGGGGAGCAAAAAACGAAAGTGCAAAAACGGAAAATGGCTGCGGCGTGAAGGGGTTACATTTGTTTCCCTATGAAAAGGTTTATCATTATACTGTATTTGATGATAAGGAAAAACTTCCTCAATTGTAGATATTTTTTAATAAACATCAAGGTTGGCCCATGACTTTGTCCAAGCTTTTAATTTTAGCCCTCTGTGTATTTGAGTTTGACATCCCTGGGATAGGTCATTGATATCAGATCAGTGGATGTTCGACACCCGTTACCCCTATAGATCAGTTGTTAGCTGGTCCCGCAACCACCATAAGTACAAAGTTCCCTATTAATTAAGGCCGGCCATACACATTAGATTGCTGTCGATCATTCGGCTAACAGCCATCTCAGCTGACACTCCCATTTTCTATGAGAAAGCCGCCGACTGACACGTCGGACCAGTGGCTTATCTCCAGGAGAACAATGCAATCACCACTGCAGAATCACGATCGACATCACTCCCGTTCATCATTTAATTGGCGTCCCCATACAGATTACATCATTAACCAAACTCGTCAATATTGGCGATATCGACAAACAGAAGTCTAATGTGTATGGCCAGCTTAAGACTGGCATTTTGAGAAGCAACTTTAATGAATGGTGTGCTGTAGTATGATGCTCCAAATTTATTAAGAGGTGCTGGATTTTTGTTAGGCTCACTAGGTGAGGTGGAGCCTCAATGCCCAAGGTCCGGGTGGGCATACGGGCCATGGGCATCATTGCAGCAGGCAAGTGAGGCACACTGGAAACAACAGAGGTCCTGAAGACCGCAGACAGGTAGAAGAGGTCCTGGAAACCGCAGACAGGTAGAAGAGGTCCTGGAGACCACAGACAGGTAGAAGAGTTTCTGGAAGCCGCAGGCAGACGGGAGACGTCCTGGAAGCCAAAAGCAGACCGGAGACCGGGAACAGGTAGCAGAGGTCCTGGAAGACTGGGAACAGGTAGCAGAGGTCCTGGAAAACTGGGACCAGGTAGCATAGGTCCTGAAAGACTGGGAACATGTAGCAGAGGTCCTGGAAGCAGCAGGCAGACTGGAGATTTCCTGGAAGCCGCAACCGGACAGGAGACATCCTGGAAGCCGAAAGCAGACAGGAGACTGGGAACAGGTAGCAGAGTTCCTGGAAGACTGGGAACCAGGTAGCAGAGGTCCTGGAAGACTGGGAATAGGTAGCAGAGGTCCCGGAAGACTGGGAACAGGTAGCAGAGGTCCTGGAAGCAGCAGGCAGACAGGAGATGTCCTGGAAGCCACAAGCGGACAGGAGACCAGGAACAGGTAGCAGAGGTCCTGATAGAGAGGTAACAGACTGCAGGCACACAGGACTCAGAAGCACTAAAAGTCTAAATACCAAGACACAGGTGTGTGTCTTGGTAGGCCTTATAAAGGCCGAGATAGATGATCACATGGGATCATGCCAGGCTATCGGCAAAGCCTGATGTTGACCACAACAGAGTTCAGTGGACTGGGGTGAGGGGACTAAAGCCCGGATTCAGGACAGATAAGTAACAATTCTTAATGAATTTGGTGCATCTTACAATGGGCACATATTGATGGCGCCATTTTTCCTGTGCAAATGATGATGAATTTGATGGGCAGGAATTGACATTAAAAAAAAGTTACCAAAGTCTTGGCAACTTTGGGATGCACAAAAATTTTATGACATTTCAAAGAATTGTACTCCAGAAAACTCCTTGATGAATCGGGGCAATAGCACAAGGAGCCGGTTACGGTACTGATCAATACGCCTTGTAGGGCTAATTCTAGAGTTCGGCAGCTATTCTCCCATTTACTTCAACAGCTTACTGGTGGGGTCGCTGGGTAACGAGCCTCCACTGACCTAAGGATACATCTTCAATATTATAGTCCTGGACAACCTCTTTACAGGGAATCTGTCCTCGGGATAAGATATTATAGTTATCAGGATATCTGTCATCAGGATAAGTTATCATAGTCCCGGAAAACCAATTTAAAGGGAACTTGTCATCAGGTTTCTCTGTTTTAAACTGCTGACACCAGATTATTTGCCCTTAATAGAGCTTTTAATCTGTGCTTTAATTTCTCCCCTGCAGCACAGCATATCATCTCAACCAACCCCCTGCCGGACAGTGTTTTTCCAAACCTTCCCAGGTCCTCACTGGTCTCTGCTTCCTGGATGCACTTGACACATGCGGTGCTCAGGAAAGACACTGTACAGCAGCCCATTACAGCAGTACTATGGATGCAGAGAATCTGTGTACCGCCATATGGTGCTCTGTTGTGAGCTGCATGTTACAGATACAATGGGAATAACTCTGCCAAAAAAATCTCTGTATACTTTCATATGAAATCAGAGACATAAATTAATAGTGGGAGGTTTCTCTTATGGAGACAGTATAGGACCCCGGGAGCTCTGTTATAGAGGTGATGCCTGGGTTCTGGTGTTGAAGCCCCTGTAATGTTGGTGCAATTGAAAGCAACCTGACACGTGTGAACTTGCCAAACTTCTTTGCTGAAGGAAATAATAGGTTACAGTCGCTCTCTGTTAAAGGAGTATTTTCAAGCTTTCTCTTGAGCAGCTCAGAGCAATGCAGTCTCCTTACAGTCACCTTGCTTCCTGGTTTCTGGCAAGGTGGGCTCTCCTCCATGAGTGAGAGTTCTGGTGAGTAGCTGAGCTGTAGTATTCATAGGACTATAAAGCTCAGCACAAGTTCTGCAGTAACACATTCAGCTAGTTGCAGTTTGTACTGGAGTTTACACGATTATTACTACATGTACACATAGAGATAACAGAGCATTTGTGACATTTACACACAGATCAGGACAGTGAGAACCCTGATTAGGAGATCTTCTCTGAAAGCTGGTGATTTTGCAAGATTTATATCAGCAGCTTGTCAGGAGCTGGAAGGGAAGTGAGCAGCTAACTGCTGTATATAAATCAATGGGCTGGAGAGAGATTAGCTGGGATGTTAGGAGTTAACTCTTCTTCTAGAATGTAACTGTAGCACCCTGAGGATTCGGCTGCTACAGGGGTATTGCACCTCAACCCAGAGGTGTGATATTCCACTCCCAGGTAAGGATGGAGTGTGGATCTGAGCTCAGATAGACTGCATGCACTACATACATCCCATTTCCGGGGAGCAGGCCGACGGCACTCCCACTTAGAAATGTGCAGGTGCGACCGAGCCTGTTCCTGGCTGGAGTGGGAGGGGGGAGGAACATCCCATGTAGTGTAGGGGCAGATAGGGGGAGCAGCCTGGGTAAAGATAGGAGCTCATTGGGTGCTGGTCACCTGAGCTCACACATAGAGGGTGTATATAAGGTGGGCACCATCAAAGATCAGGGTCAGTCAGTGCAGAGGACAAGTCAGCAGAAGAGGAGGAGCGGAAGCTGGCAGAGGAGCAGCTGAAAGAAAGAGAGGCCCTGAAGAGAGAGAGTGGAGTGGAGAAAGACCCAGAGGGAGACAAAGAAGGGACCCAAGAACCCAAATTAGAACACCGGGTGAGGAGTCAGCAGAAGGGTACCGGAACCCAAGCTGGTGGGGGCAAAGACATTCCCCAGCCAGAGACCGGAGACCGTGGGCAGTGTCTGTCACGGTCACCCACTACATTCACCCTGAAGGCACACCACAGGAAGGGTCAGGGAACCTAAGGCCAAAGGTTGCCCAACAGAAGGCCCGAGGGAGCTGGACTTAGGTGAATCACTGGTGGGGACGGCTGAAGAAAGGACAGAGGGGGAGCTCAGGGCCACGCTCCGGACTTGTTTGGGGGTTGGCTGGATCCAGGACCTGGTGGACGCAGCACGGCTCGGGTGGTCACTTGGAGCTAGAGTGACCAGGAACATCAGCGGTGAGTAAAAACCCTTAACTGCACAACCCGACTCTGTCTTCCTTTATCATCTATGCTGCACCACCACAACCCCCATCCTCTGTGCCTGTCCCCCTGAGGCTATACCCCACCCGTTGGGGGTTATACTATCAATAGCTGCACCAACACCATCAGCCTCAGCGGACCCTGCTGCAGCGGCGGCCACAGTGACCGCATCACAACGGGTGGCGTAGTCGACACAACGAACTTTAGTAACATCAGTAAGCACTGCCACATAACACTGAGCTTGACGCCCTGGGCACGGGACCGGGTCACAGCCGCTCGGAGACTACAACCCCCCATCTGATCCGGTGCCGGGTATTCCCCTCAAAAAGGAATATGTCCCAGGGGGCGCGTCAACTTTGGCGTAGTCGGCAGGATTACGTGCCCGCAACACCCGGGTACTGCGTGCCTGAAGAAAAGTGCAAGTTTACCTCAGAAAGAAGTCTCCCGCCGGTTCCGGAGGGTCCACGCCATCGGACTCCATCACCAGTCGTTTCCCGCCGATTGTCCGCCATTTCCAGCTTGTTCCCGCCATCTGCCGAGTTTCCCGCCACTGGGAAGCGATTCCCGCCAAAACCGCAGATTTCCCGCCTTGGAAGAACAGCGGACGCCATTATGGGCGTGCTAAAGGAGGGCAAGAGGCCACCTCCCATCGTGGGCCAGGACAGAAAATGGCGCCAAAAGTGGAAACCGCCCCCACCAACAGAGACTGTGATGCTGGAGGTGTCTGTCAGCGTGAAAGAACTCCCCCTGGAGCTGACAGTCACCGAGTTGCCCCGGGACCGCCCTCGAAGTGGGAGGAGACGAAAGAAAAGAACAAAGATGGGTGTCGCTTGGAGCAGTCTAGAACGAGCGCACCCGGAGGCAAGGTGTCTAGAGCGAGAGCACCCGGAGTCGAGGAGAGGAAGAGTAGACCCGGGAATGGAGCGGCAGCAGTGCAGCACCGGCCCGCTGGCCAGGAGCCTGCCGGAAGAAGAGCAGAGCAGCACCGACCCGATGGTCAGGAGCCTGCTAGAGTCCACAACCCCGCTAGGTCTAGCGGAGATCCTAGCGCAGCTCCCCCGAGACCGGGAGTGTGCACAGACTGCCCTGGAGGGCCTCGCAAGGAGGATGGCCCGGGTACAGCGCGAGATACTGGCGGAGTGGAGCCGGGAGATGACCCAGCAAGCAGAGACCAGTCAACGGAGCACGCTACCCTGGAAGAGGAAGCAGACCGCCTCTGAGGATGGCGCGGGAGGACCCAAGGCCGGAGACGACGCCGAGGAGGGAGCCGAATGCATGGAGGCAGGTAAAGGGGACGCCTATACCCCAAGCCGTGACACCGCTTACCTGCCCCAGCTCCCCGTCGCAGAGCCCGAAAGTCCCCCTGCTGTGCCCGTAGCCGCCAGGTCACCGACGCAGACTAGGCCCCAACCGGAAGCCGCCGCCGCGACCCCTGTGACGTCACGCGCCTCGACCCGGGGCGTGACAAAGCAGGAAATACCACCAGCCTGGTCGCAGGGCCTAGAATTCCCGGGCGCCGCAACACCAACAGCGCCCCCTACCTCCGCGGAGCCTCCGGCCTGGCCGCAAGGCCAGGTAGCCCAGGGCGCCGCCGTCCTAACGGTGCCCTTCACCTTCCAGGTGCCCCAGGCCTGGCCGCAAGGCCTGGGCAACCCGGGCGCCACCACCACCGCGCCCGCACCCGTAAAACCAAGGGTGCCGCGTCTGGGAGAGGACTTGTTCAGCCAGCTCACATGGCCGGACGGGTCTGAAGTAACAACCAGCTGTAAGCAAAGAGCAGGAGGAAGACGCCGTTGAGTGCGGCAGAGCAGGAGCTGTAAATAAGTTACCCAATCGGGGTATATAGAAACTGAAACTGTTGTTGCTGCTAATATAGTCCCCGTTGGGACCAGTGAACAGTTTAACCCGTGTGTCCCCTACCCAAACCAGGCTGAGGACTGTGAGCAGCCATCCCTTTCCCTTTACTCGGCCGGGGACTGAGAACGGCCAAACTCCCCTGTATATAGTTGCGCTTCCTAAAGCGCCCCCTAATGGTTTTATAGAAAACCAGTTTTTCTAAGAGACTGTCGCACTTTTCCCGGACACACGTTGCCCAGTGTCCGGAGGAGGAACCAGAGACAAGAGAAGTCTACGAGAATGTTTATATAAAAAAGTTTTATATATATAATGTTTTATATGTTTTATATGTTTATATGAAAAAAAATTGTATGTTTTGGTGTTTTATGTCTTTACAGCCCGAGGACGTGCTGTGATTTACCAGGGGGGAATGTAGCACCCTGAGGATTCGGCTGCTACAGGGGTATTGCACCTCAACCCAGAGGTGTGATATTCCACTCCCAGGTAAGGATGGAGTGTGGATCTGAGCTCAGATAGACTGCATGCACTACATACATCCCATTTCCGGGGAGCAGGCCGACGGCACTCCCACTTAGAAATGTGCAGGTGCGACCGAGCCTGTTCCTGGCTGGAGTGGGAGGGGGGAGGAACATCCCATGTAGTGTAGGGGCAGATAGGGGGAGCAGCCTGGGTAAAGATAGGAGCTCATTGGGTGCTGGTCACCTGAGCTCACACATAGAGGGTGTATATAAGGTGGGCACCATCAAAGATCAGGGTCAGTCAGTGCAGAGGACAAGTCAGCAGAAGAGGAGGAGCGGAAGCTGGCAGAGGAGCAGCTGAAAGAAAGAGAGGCCCTGAAGAGAGAGAGTGGAGTGGAGAAAGACCCAGAGGGAGACAAAGAAGGGACCCAAGAACCCAAATTAGAACACCGGGTGAGGAGTCAGCAGAAGGGTACCGGAACCCAAGCTGGTGGGGGCAAAGACATTCCCCAGCCAGAGACCGGAGACCGTGGGCAGTGTCTGTCACGGTCACCCACTACATTCACCCTGAAGGCACACCACAGGAAGGGTCAGGGAACCTAAGGCCAAAGGTTGCCCAACAGAAGGCCCGAGGGAGCTGGACTTAGGTGAATCACTGGTGGGGACGGCTGAAGAAAGGACAGAGGGGGAGCTCAGGGCCACGCTCCGGACTTGTTTGGGGGTTGGCTGGATCCAGGACCTGGTGGACGCAGCACGGCTCGGGTGGTCACTTGGAGCTAGAGTGACCAGGAACATCAGCGGTGAGTAAAAACCCTTAACTGCACAACCCGACTCTGTCTTCCTTTATCATCTATGCTGCACCACCACAACCCCCATCCTCTGTGCCTGTCCCCCTGAGGCTATACCCCACCCGTTGGGGGTTATACTATCAATAGCTGCACCAACACCATCAGCCTCAGCGGACCCTGCTGCAGCGGCGGCCACAGTGACCGCATCACAACGGGTGGCGTAGTCGACACAACGAACTTTAGTAACATCAGTAAGCACTGCCACATAACACTGAGCTTGACGCCCTGGGCACGGGACCGGGTCACAGCCGCTCGGAGACTACAACCCCCCATCTGATCCGGTGCCGGGTATTCCCCTCAAAAAGGAATATGTCCCAGGGGGCGCGTCATAACTACTGTGCACATTGGCCAGGCAGTGGTGGCCGAGTTCCAAGGAGAAGAGCTGTACATTATGTAAGATAAAAGCTCTCATTGAAGGAGAATGAAAGCAGATAGAAAAAGTAAATCAATTGCAAACTTACTTATTTTCATACTGTCTAACTAACTGAAGCTGTTTTATAACTTCAGAATACCCCTTTAAGGGTACAGTAGATGTTGTTCACATCGTAGGAAACATTTACACTTTTGCATATTAGAGGAGGTTTCGTCTTTGTGAACTGTCTGCAGGTTTAGGGCCAGTCTCCAATCTCCCCTTCATCTCTAAACTTTTGAAGCGCCTATTCTACTCCCGCCTTACCCGTTACCTCTCCACTCACTCTCTTCTAGATCGATCACAGTCTGACTTCCGCCCCCTACATTCAACAGAAGCTGCACTAATCAAAGTGACCAATGACCTTCTGATATCAAAACGTAATGGTGACTACTCTGCTCATTCTTCTTGACCTCTCTGCAGCTTTTGACACTGTTGACCACCATCTCTTTCTCTCTATGCTCCACTCAATCGGCATAAAGGACACAGCTCTCTCCTTGTTCTCCTCCTATCTCTCTGACCACTCCTTCAGTGTATTGTTCGCTGGCTCCACTTCTTCCCCACTTCCTCTTGCTATTGGGGTTCCTCAGGGTTCAGTCCTTGGCCCTATTCTCTTCTTGCTCCACACTGCCCCAATTGGACAGACCATCAGCAAATCTGGCTTTCAGTACCATCTTTATGTTGATGACACACAACTATACACCTCTTCCCCTGACCTTACCCCCGTTGTACTACAGAATGCCACTGACTGTCTGCCCGCAGTTTCCAACATCATGTCCGCTCTCTATCTGAAACTCAACCTTTCCAAAACTGAACTTTTTCTGCTCTCACCGTCTACTCACCTCCCTAAATCTGACATCTCCCTCTCCGTAGGTGACACCACAATAACGCCCAGCCAGCAGGTGCATTGTTTGGGCGTTGTGTTTGACACCAATCTTTCCTTCACCTTCCATATACAATCTCTTGCCCACTCTTGTTGCTTGCACCTGAAGAACATCTCTAGAATCCTTTCTCACCTTTGAAACAACAAACACCCTCACTGTTGCCCTAATCCACTCCCGCCTTGGCTACTGTTAAGCTCCCGTCACACTAAGCGAGATCGCTGCTGAGTCACAAGTTTTGTGACGCAACAGTGACCTTAGCAGCGATCTCGCTACGTTTGACACGTAGCAGCGACCAGGCCCCTGCTGTGAGATCGCTGGTCATGACGAAATGGCCTGGACCATTTTTTGATCGTTGAGGTCCCGCTGGGTAGCATGCATTGGTGTGTTTGACACCTTACCAACGACCTCGTTGGCGACTCAGAACTGAGACACATAGGCGTGCATTTGCGTTGCATCGTTATACAGGTCGCTACGGGTCGCCATATCATTGCTGCGTCGTTGGGAAGATCTGACTGTTTGACATCTCACCAGCGACCACATAGCGACACAGCTATAAGGTGCCCCAGCGAGGTAGTCGTGGGTGAGCTGTAGCCCCCTCTCGCTCTGGCACCCTACAGACAATTCGTGTCCTCCCTCTGATGTGTGGCTGTGTATGTGGGGCTCTCCACTTACTTCAAACCATCCGATCGCGGATGTCTCCAGGCATTTCTCTTCTGGGACCAGGGCAGCAATAAATTCAGAGGACACGAAGTTCTTAATCATAACTTGGACTTTACTTGGGGAAGAGGAATATGTACAGTATTTACAGGCAGATATAATGGATAAGGCCCGACAGGTTATTATCTCTCTCACAGGCGCTGGCAACATCTTCAGCCCTGGTTCCCTCTTTAAGTGAAGCATCTCTGTGACTCTAATCTCTAGCCCAAGAGACTCTTCTGCAATACCAACAGTGTCCTGGATCCGATATCTCCCCCACGTCTTAGCCTGGAGTCCTATTTATCTTCCTCTGCTTCCTGCAGACTAGAAGTGCCCCGGGTCCTCAATACCTCTGTTGAGTTTCTCCGGCCGGCTAATGGGACTCTTGCGTAGGGAGACTTTTACACTGGTGATCCCACTGTCTGAGGGTATGGAGCTCCCGTCTACCCTAGCAGCCACCATATAGACAGGCTGCCCGTACAGTTCACTGTCCTATCTCTTACTGCTCATCATCTCCTGCTTCTGGAAACTAAGCAGGGATTTTCCTAAAGTGCCCACCCTCTGTGAGCTGTCATCACTCAGCATTAACCCCATCACTGTCTGTAACACTGCTAGCAGACTCAACCTAACATCTGCACCCGTGACAGTGGCATCTTGTGGCTGGTTACAGGTACTGCAGCCCACAAGGAATTATGCCAGAAACAAGCTCTATAACACTCAAGGCTTGATCAGGGTACTAAGTTCCCCCCTCTACTCTACTGACTGGACCACTAGAGCTAGCCCCTTAGCTCGGCCGACCAACAATTTGGAAAGGTCTAACTACAGGAACACTCTCGTTAACTACCTCAGTGCAAAAGGAAGGCTATATCCTTCCCCATTATTACACAGCAACGATCCCTGCCAGGTCGTATCGGTGTCGGGATCGCTGTAGCGTAACTAAATGTGACGGTATCTTTAGGCTAAGCGCCCACAATGCAGAAATGCTGCATATTTTTTCTGCATCTCCCTGGCAGAAAAAACGCATGTGTTTTTCCCGCCAGGAAGAAATGTTTGTCAAGCGTTTTTGCATGCATTTCTGCATGCGGGTTATCAAGCACTTTTCCAAGCGATTCTAGCATCACTTGGAAAAGTGCTTGACCACTTGGTCACACTATATAAATCCATGCAACCGGCATGGATTTGTATAGTGTGACCAAGTTAATAGTTTAAAAAAGAATAAAAATGGTAAAAATTAAAAAAAATATATATATACCTTCTGATGGCCCCCGGTCTCCTTCTCCGGTTCGTCTGGTCTCTCGTACGGCTCGCGGTGGTGTAAAAGGACCTACCATGACGTCATTTAGTCATGTGACAGGTTACGTGACCACCGACGTCAGCGGTTGCGTGACCTGTCATGTGACTAAATTACGTCATGGAAGGTCCTTTTACACCACCGCGAGCCGTACAAAAGACCAGACGCACCACAGCGGAGACCCGGGCCATCAGAAGGTGAGTATAATGTATATTTTTTTATTTTAAATTCTTTTTTTTTCCACTTACTATGGTACCCGGTTCTGGACGAGAGTCTCCTCTTCTCCAGAACTGGGTACCATCCGCACATTGAATCGCTTAATATCCGCATGTGCACATGTAGTCATGCGGATATTAAGCGATTCAATTCAAGTCAATGGCAGCAATTACACTGCGTGTCCACAAAATTAATGGACATGCTTTGGATTCTTCCGCAATGATAACCCGCAGCGGAAATTTCCGCAGCATGTGCACAGCACATGCGGATTATCATTGGGGACCATGGGGCACGTATTGCCAAGCATTTTTTAAGCGTTTTCGCTACGGAAATTCCGCGGAAAAATCGCTTGAAAAACGCACAGTTGGCACGCAGCCTCTCTATTAATTGCCCCTCCACACTCGACTTTCCCCTCTCCAGCCCAACATTAATGCAGCAGCCAGGGTCATCTATCTGGCTAATCGTTACTCGGACGCTTCCGCTCTGTGCCAGTCACTGCACTGGCTGTCCATACATTATAGGATCCAATTTAAATTGCTTGTTCTCACCCACAAAGCTCTCCACAGTGTGGCACCCGCCTACATCTCCTCCCTCATTTCTGTGTATCGGCCTACCCGTTCCCTACGCTCCTCAAGCAATTTTCGACTAAAATCCGCACTAATCCGTACCTCCCACTCCCGGCTCCAAGACTTCTCCCAAGTTGCACCTATTCTTCGGAATGCTCTTCCCCACAAAATTAGGACTAATCACAACTTACACACTTTTAGGCCCTCCCGAAAATCACATCTGTTTAGGGCGGCCTATCACGTTCCCTAATTGACGTCATTTAATATATTTATAGCCCATTGACTATTTCTCCAAACATAAGTCTCTCCACCAAACTCCACCGCACCCAAAAGCACTACAAATACTGTCTGGTGACGGGCTCATGCAGCCTTTATCTATCCCTCATCCCCTCAAGGTGGCTGGACCTTCATTGTAAATAAGCCCCTGTACTTGTACTTTGTGTCACCCAAGGGTGATGGTCTCAATGTCCCCTATGTGATTGGAGTGGAAGTGAGCATGGGCAGATGTGGCACTGGAAGGCCAGTGCCTAGGGAGGCAAGCTGTTAGGAGCGGCGCAGGAACTTAGCCCCTATAAAAACCATACTTCTGCTGTCTTTAATGTGCTTAAAGGCTTTTATTTTGATATGCAAATGAGGGTACACAGTGACCAAGAAATTTGGTGCACCATTCTGACCCCTTAATTAGCATAAACTGCCACATCCCCTTGTACTGTTTAGAGCTAACTTGGCCAGAACGAGTGCTGCATGAAAAGAATCCTCCAGCGTGTGGCGTGCTTTACTTACCTTCCCCAGGTCCAGCACTGATTCTTGCTCGCTGTTCCCGGTGTCTGTTGTTGCCTGCAGCCCTGACATTACATTGACAGCACTGCAGTTAATCAGTGAGCTCAGCGGATTCTGCTTATTGGCTGTAGAGGAAACGTCGGCCAATGCCAGGCATTGGGAGCAGCATCAGAGACTCAGTGCTGGACCTGGGGATGGTGAGTAATGCACCTGTTTTTTACTTAACAAATTTCAGCCCTGGAAAAGATGTTTTTTTTCTAAAATGGTAAAAAATAACTGTCATTAGTAGGGGTTGTACCTGCTCAATATGGCTTCTGTCATGCAGGTGACTTTCTTGGGATCATGGCGGCCTCGGAAGTCAACCTGCAGCAATCATGTGATTATCATGGTCTAGATTGGGGCCAGTGATCCATAAGTGTATATATATATATATATATATATATACATACACACACAGTCTTCAGATTTATAGCAATATACCATCAATATACCGGTAGATTGCAGAGAAAGCAGATAATGAGGGTAATCAAGTTTTGCTTTACTGTCTTTTATCCCCGCAACCTTGCCATTAAGAGCGAGCGTGTCCTTGTGGGAGCATTTCTGTAATTAAAAGACAATCAGTTGAGCTGCAATTAACACATTTATATTGAATACAGAAACACAAGAAGCTTCTTTCATAATTCTGTGAGGATGTGATGTGCAATGAGCCGCTGAACAGGGCGAGAGCGCCATCTGCTGGTCCCTGGCACTGTATATCCTGCCTCTAGATGCTCCATTTATGTGCTGCGGCTCAGGAGCCCTCCAGGCTGATTTATGGGGTCAGAGATAAACGCTTCTGTCCATCAGAGGCGCCGGAGGGTTTTCCAGCACAGACTCTGTTCCTACCATAGAGATGTAGGTTGTAACATTCCCATACGCGGATTCTCCGTATGTCTACACAGTATACTTTATTTATTTGCCGAAAAACATTACATTTTTAAAGGGAATATCGGAAAATGACATATTGCTTAAATCAGGTTTTAACGTATTCTTATAAGCTGCTATGGATCATTTTACAGGAGGAGTAGGAGGTGAGTTGTGACATCATCTATTGTGAATGGTGGATCCTGTGTTACATACGGTACAAAGAGGTGTTATAAGCCATTGTAAAAAAGGGGGAGGAGGTGAGCTGTGACATCACCTATTGTGAATGGTGGATCCTGTGTTATCTACTGTATATAGAGGTGTTATCAGTCATTATACAGGAGGAGGTGAGCTGTGACACCACCTATTGTGTTAAGTTGGATCCCATATTTTCTACTGTATATAGAGGTGTGTGACGATACACCGTAAAATCTTAATTACGCCAGACATACTTTCTGATGACAAGAGCAGTATACCTTTATTTTTATGTTGACTTTTAACCTGTGATCTTCTTTGATTGATTAACACAGACTATTGTTTGAATAATCCTAAATAGCCCCTACTATACCAACTATGTAAATAGATTAGCTCAAGCAATGAGAGCTGAGCCATGTGAGTAATGCCCTCCCTAACCCCGACCTGTGACTGATGACCTTTATATATAAATAGAAAAAGGGTTTATCTATCCTGCTGAAAAGAGACTTGGGACAGAGAATCAAGAAGAAGCAAGAGGACACACAGACTCTGAGATCATCAGCTTGACAGCATGGATTTTACCCAAAGAGACATAGATTTGGATTCTACATGATTCCGGCCTAAGGGTATCGGCCTGGACTGGAAAGATCCGTATCTGCTCCATTGACCATCAGAGAGACCATGAATACATTTGGGGAGACCAGGGGGGGACGATGAAGTCACCTGGCCTCATGGATATGTTGATTGGGGTTGCCAGGAGGGACCCATCGGTCGCCTGGAACCCATGGAGACATTCGGAGAAGCAGATTGGGACCCACCGGTCACCTGGCCCCATGAAAACTCACGGAGAGGCCAGGATGGGACTCTCGGGTCTCCTGGCCTTGTACCTCGATGGACTGCTAGCTTCCTAAGCTTGCCGCGACCTTCTCTCTGTAGGGGTCCGCCAGAAACGGGGGGCCACTGGTTGAGGTAGTTGGCCCTGGAAGTCCCAAAGTCGTAGCTGTTCTATCCCAGGCGGGCCAGCGGGAGGTTGAGACTGTGTAATGTTGTACCATCTTGGGTATTTGCTGGGACTGTTCTGTGTATTTATTGTCCTGCTTTGTGGTTTAATAAAGTATTGCCACACTGTTTTACCCTCACCCTGTGTTGTCTGAGTAGCGTTACGCCCACAGAAGACCCCGGGTCTTCACAAGGTGTTATCAGTCATTATACAGGAGGAGGTGAGCTGTAACATCACCTATTATGAATAATGGATCCTATGTTATCTACTGTATATAGAGGTGTTATCAGTCATTGTATAGGAGGAGGGAGAGGTGAGCTGTGACATCACCTATTGTGAATGGTGGATCCTGTGTTATCTACTGTATATAGAGGTGTTATCAGTCATTGTACAGGAGGGTGAGGAGGTGAGCTGTGACATCACCTATTGTGAATGGTGGATCCTGTGTTATCCACTGTATATAGATGTGTTATCAGTCATTGTACAGAAGGAGGAGGAAGTGAGCTGTGACATCACCTATTATGAATAATGGATCCTATGTTATCTATTGTATATAGAGGTGTTATCAGTCATCGTATAGGAGGGGGGAGGTGAGCTGTGACATCACCTATTGTGAATGGTGGATCTGGTGTTATCTACTGTATATAGGTGATATCAGTCATTGTACAGGAGGAGGAGGTGAGCTGTAACATCACCTATTGTAAATGGTGAATCCTGTGTTATCTATGTATTTAGAGGTGATATCAGTCATTGTACAGGAGGAGGAGGTGAGCGGTGACATCACCTATTGTGAATGGTGGATCCTGTGTTATCTACTGTATATAGAGGTGTTATCAGTCATTGTACAGGAGGAGGAGGTGAGCTGTGACATCACCTATTGTGAATGGCAAATCCTGTGTTTTCTACTATAATTATCTGTTATTTCTATCTGGTCTGTGATGATAATGAGTCTGATGAAAAGTCTTATGTACAGAACAGGCAGTGTCTTATATTAGACTTAGTACCCTGTGTGAAAATTACAAGATTTTTTAAAAAAATTAACATATAAAGTAAAATAAATAAATTTAACATAAAAGCCTGATAAGTACAATAGCTCACTTTCTGATGACACATTCCCTTCTTATTTCAAGCCTCATGGAAAATTAATTGTTTCCTTCTTTTACAGCTTAATTCCTCTGTATGTGTCACACAGAGTACACTAAGCCTTTTGTCACTGAGCATGGATGCCTTGGTTCCACACTGCACTGATGGTACTGGCGGCACAGCAGGTTTGTTCATGCCGCAAAAATACCAATAAATCCTAACCGATCATATTGACTCAAAACCTACTTACCTACATAGGAAAGTTCAAGACCCCTCCAATGGCTGCCCTGGGAATGGATAAAACTGGTCATAAAAGGACACTTTAAAGGGGTTGTCCGGGTTTCCTGTATAATTTGTGTGTGTATCTGTGCTGCAGAATGCTGACAGTTTGTAATATACTCCCTGTCAGCATTCTGAATGGTGTCCTAGATAGTACACCTAGTCATGTGAGCTGCTCTCTCTTGATTCTGGAGAAGCTGCGCACTCCGACTAGAGTTTCCTGTCTGGCAGGACTAGTTGAAGTCACAACAGACCCTCCCCCTGCCTCCTGCTCCAGCCACAGACACCAACCCCAGTCTCTGCCAGACCCTCCCCTGCCTCCTTGCTCCAGCCACAGACACCAACCCCAGTCTCTGCCAGACCCTCCCCTGCCTCCTGCTCCAGCCACAGACACCACCCCCAGTCTCTGCCAGACCCTCCCCCTGACTCCTGCTCTAGTCACAGACACCACCCCCAGTGTCTGCCATACCCTCCCCCTGCCTCCTGCTCTAGCCACAGACACCACCCCAAGTCTCTGTCAGACCCTCCCCCTGCCTCCTGCTCCAGCCACAGACACCACCCCCAGTGTCTTCCACACCCTCCCCCTGCCTCCTGCTCTCACCACAGACACCACCCCCAGTCTTTGCCAGACCCTCCCCCTGCCTCCTGCTCAAGCGACAGACACCACCCCTAGTCTCTGTCAGACCCTCCCCCTGCCTCCTGCTCCAGCCACAGACACCACCCCCAGTGTCTTCCACACCCTCCCCCTGCCTCCTGCTCTTGCCACAGACACCACCCCCAGTCTTTGCCAGACCCTCCCCCTGCCTCCTGCTCAAGCCACAGACACCACCCCCAGTCTCTGTCAGACCCTCCCCCTGCCTCCTGCTCCAGTTACAGACACCACCCACAGTGTCTGCCACACCCTCCCCCTGCCTCCTGCTCCAGCCACAGACACCACCCCCAGTGTCTGCCACACCCTCCCCCTGCCTCCTGCTCCAGCCACAGACACCACCCCAGTCTCTGTCACACCCTCCCTCTGCCTCCTGCTCCAACCACAGACACCACCCCCAGTCTCTGTCAGACCCTCCCCCTGCCTCCTGCTCCAGCCACAGACACCACCCCCAGTGTCTGCCACCCCCCCCCGCCTCCTGCTCCAGCCACAGACACCACCCCCAGTCTCTGTCAGACCCTCCCCCTGCCTCCTGCTCTAGCCACAGACACCACCTCCAGTCTCTGCCACACCCTCCCCCTGCCTCCTGCTCCAGCCACAGACACCACCCCCAGTCTCGGCCAGACCCTCCCCCTGCCTCCTACTCCAGCCACAGACACTACCCCCAGTCTCTGTCAGACCCTCCCCCTGCCTCCTGCTCCAGCCACAGACACCACCCCCAGTGTCTTCCACACCCTCCCCCTGCCTCCTGCTCTTGCCACAGACACCACCCCCAGTCTTTGCCAGACCCTCCCCCTGCCTCCTGCTCAAGCCACAGACACCACCCCCAGTCTCTGTCAGACCCTCCCCCTGCCTCCTGCTCCAGTTACAGACACCACCCACACTGTCTGCCACACCCTCCCCCTGCCTCCTGCTCCAGCCACAGACACCACCCCCAGTGTCTGCCACACCCTCCCCCTGCCTCCTGCTCCAGCCACAGACACCACCCCCAGTCTCTGTCACACCCTCCCTCTGCCTCCTGCTCCAACCACAGACACCACCCCCAGTCTCTGTCAGACCCTCCCCCTGCCTCCTGCTCCAGCCACAGACACCACCCCCAGTGTCTGCCACCCCCCCCCCGCCTCCTGCTCCAGCCACAGACACCACCCCCAGTCTCTGTCAGACCCTCCCCCTGCCTCCTGCTCTAGCCACAGACACCACCTCCAGTCTCTGCCACACCCTCCCCCTGCCTCCTGCTCCAGCCACAGACAGCACCCCCAGTCTCGGCCAGACCCTCCCCCTGCCTCCTGCTCCAGCCACAGACACTACCCCCAGTGTCTGCCACACCCCCCCCTGCCTTCTGCTTCAGCCACAGACACCACCCCCAGTCTCTGCCACACACTCCCTCTGCCTCCTGCTCCAGCCACAGACAACCACCCCCAGTCTCTGCCACACCCTCTCTCTGCCTCCTGCTCCAGCCACAGACACCACCCCCAGTCTCTGTCAGACCCTCCCCCTGCCTCCTGCTCCAGCCACAGACACCACCCCCAGTGTCTGCCACACCCTCCCCCTGCCTCCTGCTCTAGCCACAGACACCACCTCCAGTCTCTGCCACACCCTCCCCCTGCCTCCTGCTCCAGCCACAGACACCACCCCCAGTCTCTGCCAGACCCTCCCCCGCCTCCTGCTCCAGCCACAGACACCACCCCCAGTGTCTGCCACCCCCCCCCCCGCCTCCTGCTCCAGCCACAGACACCATCCCGTCTCTGCCAAACCCTCCCCCTGCCTCCTGCTCCAGCCAGACACCAACCCCAGTCTATGTCAGACGATCCCCCTGACTGCTGCTCCAGCCACAGACACCACCCCCAGTCTCTGCCAGACTCTCCCCCTGCCTCCTGCTACAGCCAAAGACACCACCCCCAGTCTCTGTCAGACCCGCCCCTGACTCCTCCTCCAGCCACAGACACCACCCCTAGTCTCTGCCAGACCCTCCCCATCTCCTGCTCCAGCCAAAGACACCACCCCCAGTCTCTGCCAGACCCTCCCCCTGCCTCCTGCTCCAGCCACAGACACCACCCCCAGTCTCTGTCAGTCCCTCCCCCTGCCTCCTGCTCCAGCCACAGACACCACCCCCAGTCTCTGCAACACCCTCCCCCTGCCTCCTGCTCCAGCCACAGACACCACCCCCAGTGTCGGCCAGACCCTCCCCCTGCCTCTTGCTCCAGACACAGACACCCACAGACACCAACCCCAGTCTCTGCTACATCCTCCCCTGCCTCCTGCTCCAGCCACAGACACCACCCCCAGTCTCTGTCAGACCCTCCCCCTGCCTCCTGCTCTAGCCACAGACACCACCCCCAGTGTCTGCCACACCCTCCCCCTGCCTCCTGCTCCAGCCACAGACACCACCCCCAGTCTCTGCCAGACCCTCCCCCTGCCTCCTGCTCCAGTCACAGACACCACCCCCAGTCTCTGTCAGACCCTCCCCCTGCCTCCTGCTCCAGCCACAGACACCACCCCCAGTGTCTCCCACACCCTCCCCCTGCCTCCTGCTCCAGCCACAGACACCACCCCCAGTCTCTGTCAGACCCTCCCCCTGCCTCCTGCTCCAGCTACAGACACCACCCCAGTGTCTGCCACACCCTCCCCCTGCCTCCTGCTCCAGCCACAGACACCATCCCCAGTGTCTGCCATACCCTCCCCCTGCCTCCAGCTCTAGCCACAGACACCACCCCCAGTCTCTGTCAGACCCTCCCCCTGCCTCCTGCTCCAGCCACAGACACCACCCCCAGTGTCTTCCACACCCTCCCCCTGCCTCCTGCTCTTGCCACAGACACCACCCCCAGTCTTTGCCAGACCCTCCCCCTGCCTCCTGCTCAAGCCACAGACACCACCCACAGTGTCTGCCACACCCACCCCCTGCCTCCTGCTCCAGCCACAGACACCACCCCCAGTGTCTGCCACACCCTCCCCCTGCCTCCTGCTCCAGCCACAGACACCAACCCCAGTCTCTGTCAGACCCTCCCAATGCCTCCTGCTCCAGCCACAGACACCACCCCCAGTGTCTGCCACACCCTCCCCCTGCCTCCTGCTCCAGCCACAGACACCACCCCCAGTCTCTGTCAGACCCACCCCCTGCCTCCTGCTCCAGCCACAGACACCACCCCCAGTGTCTACCACACCCTCCCCCTGCCTCCTGCTCCAGCCACAGACACCACCTCCAGTCTCTGCCAGACCCTCCCCCTGCCTCCTGCTCCAGCCACAGACACCACCCCCAGTGTCTGCCACACCCTCCCCCTGCCTCCTGCCCAGCCACAGACACCACCCCCAGTCTCTGTCAGACCCACCCCCTGCCTCCTGCTCCAGCCACAGACACCACCCCCAGTCTCTGTCAGACCCTCCCCCTGCCTCCTGCTCCAGCCACAGACACCACCTCCAGTCTCTGCCAGACCCTCCCCCTGCCTCCTGCTCCAGCCACAGACACCACCTCCAGTCTCTGCCACACCCTCCCCCTGCCTCCTGCTCCAGCCACAGACACCACCCCCAGTGTGTGCCACACCCTCCCTCTGCCTCCTGCTCCAACCACAGACACCACCCCCAGTCTCTGTCAGACCCTCCCCCTGCCTCTTGCTCCAGCCACAGACACCACCCCCAGTGTCTGTCACACCCTCCCCCTGCCTCCTGCTCTAGCCACAGACACCACCTCCAGTCTCTGCCACACCCTCCCCCTGCCTCCTGCTCCAGCCACAGACACCACCCCCAGTCTCTGCCAGACCCTCCCCCTGCCTCCTGCTCCAGCCACAGACACCACCCCCAGTCTATGTCAGACCCCCCCACTGACTGCTGCTCCAGCCACAGACACCACCCCCAGTCTCTGCCAGACCCTCCCCTGACTCCTCCTTCAGCCACAGACACCACCCCTAGTCTCTGCCAGACCCTCCCCGTCTCCTGCTCCAGCCACAGACACCACCCCCAGTCTCTGCCAGACCCCCCCCCGCCTCCTGTTCCAGCCACAGACACCACCCCCAGTCTCTGTCAGTCCCTCCCCCTGCCTCCTGCTCCAGCCACAGACACCACCCCCAGTCTCTGCCACACCCTCCCCCTGCCTCCTGCTCCAGCCACAGACACCACCCCCAGTGTCGGCCACACCCTCCCCCTGCCTCCTGCTCCAGCCACAGACACCACCCCCAGTGTCTGCCACACCCTCCCCCTGACTCCTGCTCCAGCCACAGACACCACCCCCAGTGTCGGCCAGACCCTCCCCCTGCCTCCTGCTCCAGCCACAGACACCACCCCCAGTGTCTGCCACACCCTCCCCCTGCCTCCTCCTCCAGCCATAGACACCACCCCTAGTCTCTGCCAGACCCTCCCCGTCTCCTGCTCCAGCCACAGACACCACCCCCAGTCTCTGCCAGACCCTCCCCCTGCCTCCTGCTCCAGCCACAGACACCACCCCCAGTCTCTGTCAGTCCCTCCCCCTGCCTCCTGCTCCAGCCACAGACACCACCCCCAGTCTCTGCCACACCCTCCCCCTGCCTCCTGCTCCAGCCACAGACACCACCCCCAGTGTCGGCCAGGCCCTCCCCCTGCCTCTTGCTCCAGACACAGACACCAACCCCAGTCTCTGCTACATCCTCCCTGCCTCCTGCTCCAGCCACAGACACCACCCCCAGTCTCTGTCAGACCCTCCCCCTGCCTCCTGCTCCAGCCACAGACACCACCCCCAGTGTCTGCCACACCCTCCCCCTGCCTCCTGCTCCAGCCACAGACACCACCCCCAGTCTCTGCCAGACCCTCCCCCTGCCTCCTGCTCCAGTCACAGACACCACCCCCAGTCTCTGTCAGACCCTCCCCCTGCCTCCTGCTCCAGCCACAGACACCACCCCAGTGTCTGCCACACCCTCCCCCTGCCTCCTGCTCCAGCCACAGACACCACCCCCAGTGTCTGCCACACCCTCCCCCTGCCTCCTGCTCCAGCCACAGACACCACCCCCAGTCTCTGCCAGACCCTCCCCCTGCCTCCTGCTCCAGTCACAGACACCACCCCCAGTCTCTGTCAGACCCTCCCCCTGCCTCCTGCTCCAGCCACAGACACCACCCCAGTGTCTGCCACACCCTCCCCCTGCCTCCTGCTCCAGACACAGACACCACCCCCAGTGTCTGTGTAGCACCCTGAGGATTCGGCTGCTACAGGGGTATTGCACCTCAACCCAGAGGTGTGATATTCCACTCCCGGGTAAGGATGGAGTGTGGAACTGAGCCCAGAAAGCTGCATGCACTACACACATCCCATCTCCGAGGAACAGACCAACGGTACTCCCACTTAGAAATGTGCAGGTACGACCGAGTCTGTTCCTGGCTGGAGTGGGAGGGGGGTGGTACATCCCAGTAGTGTAGGGGCAGATAGGGGGAGCAGCCTGGGTAAGGTTAGGAGCTCATTGGGTGCTGGTCACCTGAGCTCACACATAGAGGGAGTATTTAAGGTGGGCACCATCCAAGATCAGGGTCAGTCAGTCTGCCACAGTCGGTCAGTCTGTGAGAAGCCAGAGGAGGAGAGCAGAAGAGCAGAGCAGCCCCAGAGAGAGAGAGAGGAGAAAGGAAGAAAGACCCAGAGGGGGTGAAAGAAAAGGACTCTGAGAACCCAAAGTCCATCACCGGGTGAAGAGTTGGCAACTGGGTACCGGATCCCAAACTGGTGGGGGCTAAAGCACACCCTAGCCAGAGACCGGAGGCCGTGGGCAGGATCTGCCACGGCCACCCACCACATCCACCCTGAAGGCAAACCACATGTAGGGTCAGGGAACCCAAGGCCAAGGGTTTCCCAACAGAAGGCCCGAGGGAGCTGGACCTAGGTGGATCCCTGGTGGGGACGGCCAGAAGACAGGACAGGAAGGAGGGCTCAGGGTCACGCTCCGGACTTGCTTGGGGGTTGGCTGAATCCAGGACCTGGTGGACGCAGCACGGCTCGGGTGGTCACTTGAAGCTGGAGTGACCGGAACATCAGCAGTAAGTAAATACCCTAAACTGCACAACCCGACTCTGTCTTTAATTACCATCTATGCTGCACCACCACAACCCCCATCCTCTGCACCTGACCCCCTGAGGCTATACCCCACCCGTTGGGGATTATACTATCAAAAGCTGCACCAACACCATCAGCCTCAGCGGACCCTGCTGCAGCGGCGGCCGTAGTGACCGCAATACAACGGGTGGCGTAGTCGACATAAAGAACTTTATAACATCTGTAGGACTGCCACATACTCTGAGCTTGACACCCTGGGCACGGACCGGGTCACAGCCACTCGGAGACTACAACCCCCATCTGATCCGGCTCCGGGTATTCCCCTAAAGAATATGGCCCAGGGGGCGCGTCAACTTTGGCGTAGTCGGCAGGATTACGTGCCCACAACAACCGGGTACTGCGTGCCTGAAGAAAAGAACGGGTTTACCTCAAAAAGAAGTCTCCTGCCGGTTCCGGAGGGTCCCCGCCATCGGACCCCATCACAGGTCGTTTCCCGCCGGTTGTCCGCCATTAACAGCTTTTTCCCGCCATCTGCAGAGTTTCCCGCCACTGGGAGACGATTCCCGCCATTTCCAAAGGTTTCCCGCCTTGTCAGAGCGGACGCCATTATGGGCGTGCCAGAGGGTGGCAAGAGGCCACCTCCCATCGTGGGCCAGGACCGAAAATGGCGCCAAAAGTGGAAACCGCCCCCACCAACAGAGACTGTGATGCTAGAGGTGTCTGTCAGCGTGAAAGAACTGCCCCTGGAGCTGACAATCACCAAGTGGCCCCGGGACCGCCCTCGAAGTGGGAGGACTGAGAAGAAGAGAGCAAAGATGGGTGTCGCCTGGAGCAGTCTGGAGAGAGCGCACCCGGAGACAAGAAGCCTAGAGCTGAGTCCAGAAGAAGCTTACCCGGAGATGGGAGAAGAGCAGAGCAGCACCGGCCCGCTGGCCAGGAGCCTGCTGGAGACAACGGAAGGAGAGCAGAGCAGCACCGACCCGTTGGTCAGGAGCCTGCTAGAAGCAACGACCCCACTAGGCTTAGTGGAGGTCTTGGCACAGCTCCCCCGAGATCGGGAGTGTGCACAGACTGCGCTGGAGGGCCTCGCACGGAGGATGGCCCGGGTGCAGCGAGAGACGTTGGCGGAGTGGAGCCGTGAGATGGCCCAGCAGACAAGAACCCGTCAGCGGAGCACGCCACCCGAGACGAGGAGACAGACCGCCTCTGAGGATGGCGCAGGAGGACTGAAGGCCGGAGACGGCGCCGAGAAGGGAGCCGAACGAAAGGAGGCAGGTAAAGGGGACGTCTCTACCCCAAGCCGGGAAACCGCGTGCCTGCCCCAGCTCCCCGTCGCAGAGCCCGAAGTACCCCCTGCCGTGCCCGTAACCGCAACGTCACCGCCACAGACTAGGCCTCAACCGGAAGCCGCAGCCGCGACCCCTGTGACGTCACACGCCTCGACCCCGAGCGTGACCAAGCAGGAAGTACCACCAGCCTGGTCGCAAGGCCTAGTACCCCCGGGCGCCGCAATACCAACAGCGCCCCCTACCTCCGCGGAGCCACCGGCCTGGTCGCAGGGCCAAGTAGCCCAGGGCGCCGCCGTCCTTACGGTGCCCTTCACTTTCCAGGTGCCCCAGGCCTGGCCGCAAGGCCTGGGCAACCCGGGCGCCACCACCACCGCGCCCATAAAACCAAGAGTACCGCATCTGGGAGAAGATCTGTTTGCCCAACATACGTGCCCGGATGGGCAGCCCTTTATTTGGCCACCGGAGTTTCACCATCCCCGACTCCGGAAAGAGAGACTCCTAGATGAACCCCTGATCCCGGCTCCAAAGCCCGTAAAAAGGACCTCGCCCCCGCTAGAGGAGGCACAGTTTGAGTGGGACCCCACCGGAGAAGATCTCATGGGGTTCACTCAAGAGACTCGGGCAGCCGCAGCGGAGCGTGCAGAGTGCTGCCGCCAGCAGCTCGAGGTCTTTGAGAGGGAGCGGAGAGAGAGGCGGGTCCGGGAACAACAAGCCCAGATAAGGAGCGCAGAGCAGAAGAGCCGGGCCAGGAGAGACCCCCGTGCAGCGCATAGTCCCCGCACCACCGGGACTGTGATCAAGTTTAACATGCAGCATGGGTGGGGCTTCATCCGAGACCACCGCACCCCAGGCGACGTCTTCGTGACCAGGAGAGACGTTGAGTCCCACCTACCGGAGGGACACAGAGGTCGTGACCTTTACATCGGGGACGAGGTCACCTTTACCCGGCACAAGTGTGCCAAAGGACCCTACGCCCTCCATGTGCATCGCCTGACGGAGGAAGAGCTGCGGTGTGAGGAGGAAGAACAAGAGGACCCGGACGGGTCTGAAGCTAAAGGTAACCACAAAGAAAGAGCAGGAGGACGTCGTCGTTGAGTACGGCAGAGTAGAAGCTGTATATAGTTACCCGTAGGGGTACCAAAGAAACTGTTGCTGCTAATATAGTCCCCGTTGGGACCAGCAAGTGTGAACTGTTTACCCGTTTATCCCTTAAATCCCACTGACCGAGGACTGAGAGCGGTCATTCCTCCCTAATACCTGGCCGAGGACTGAGAGCGGCCATATCCCTTGTAAATAGTTGCGCGTCCTAAAGCGCCCCCTACCGGTTTTATAGGAAAACCATTTTTCTAGAGAAACTGTTGCACTTTTCCCGGGCACACGTTGCACAGTGTCCGGAGGAGGAGCTAGAAGCGAGGAAAAGTCTACAAGAATGTTTTATATGAAAAGTTTTATTGATATATATATATATAATGTTTTATATGATGTTTTATATGTTTATGAAAAAAAAATGTATGTTTTGGTGTTTCATATCTTGCAGCCCGAGGACGTGCTGTGATTTACCAGGGGGGAATGTAGCACCCTGAGGATTCGGCTGCTACAGGGGTATTGCACCTCAACCCAGAGGTGTGGTATTCCACTCCCGGGTAAGGATGGAGTGTGAAACTGAGCCCAGAAAGCTGCATGCACTACACACATCCCATTTCCGAGGAACAGACCAACGGTACTCCCACTTAGAAATGTGCAGGTACGACCGAGTCTGTTCCTGGCTGGAGTGGGAGGGGGGTGGTACATCCCAGTAGTGTAGGGGCAGATAGGGGGAGCAGCCTGGGTAAGGTTAGGAGCTCATTGGGTGCTGGTCACCTGAGCTCACACATAGAGGGAGTATTTAAGGTGGGCACCATCTAAGATCAGGGTCAGTCTGTGAGAAGCCAGAGGAGGAGAGCAGAAGAGCAGAGCAGCCCCAGAGAGAGAGAGAGAGGAGAAAGGAAGAAAGACCCAGAGGGGGTGAAAGAAAAGGACTCTGAGAACCCAAAGTCCATCACCGGGTGAAGAGTTGGCAACTGGGTACCGGATCCCAAACTGGTGGGGGCTAAAGCACACCCTAGCCAGAGACCGGAGGCCGTGGGCAGGATCTGCCACGGCCACCCACCACATCCACCCTGAAGGCAAACCACATGTAGGGTCAGGGAACCCAAGGCCAAGGGTTTCCCAACAGAAGGCCCGAGGGAGCTGGACCTAGGTGGATCCCTGGTGGGGACGGCCAGAAGACAGGACAGGAAGGAGGGCTCAGGGTCACGCTCCGGACTTGCTTGGGGGTTGGCTGAATCCAGGACCTGGTGGACGCAGCACGGCTCGGGTGGTCACTTGAAGCTGGAGTGACCGGAACATCAGCAGTAAGTAAATACCCTAAACTGCACAACCCGACTCTGTCTTTAATCACCATCTATGCTGCACCACCACAACCCCCATCCTCTGCACCTGACCCCCTGAGGCTATACCCCACCCGTTGGGGGTTACACTATCAAAAGCTGCACCAACACCATCAGCCTCAGCGGACCCTGCTGCAGCGGCGGCCGTAGTGACCGCAATACAACGGGTGGCGTAGTCGACATAAAGAACTTTATAACATCTGTAGGACTGCCACATACTCTGAGCTTGACACCCTGGGCACGGACCGGGTCACAGCCACTCGGAGACTACAACCCCCATCTGATCCGGCTCCGGGTATTCCCCTAAAGAATATGGCCCAGGGGGTGCGTCATCTGCCATACCCTCCCCCTGCCTCCTGCTCCAGCCACAGACACCACCCCCAGTGTCTGCCACACCCTCCCCCTGCCTCCTGCTCCAGCCACAGACACCAAACCCTGTCTCTGTCAGACACTCCCAATGCCTCCTGCTCCAGCCACAGACACCACCCCCAGTGTCTGCCACACCCTCCGCCTGCCTCCTTCTCCAGCCACAGACACCACCCCCAGTCTCTGTCAGACCCTTCCCCTGCCTCCTGCTCCAGCCACAGACACCACCCCCAGTGTCTGCCACACCCTCCCCCTGCCTCCTGCTCCAGCCACAGACACCACCTCCAGTCTCTGCCAGACCCTCCCCCTGGCTCCTGCTCCAGCCAAAGACACCACCCCCAGTCTCTGTCACACCCTCCCTCTGCCTCCTGCTCCAACCACAGACACCACCCCCAGTCTCTGTCAGACCCTCCCCCCGCCTCCTGCTCTAGCCACAGACACCACCTCCAGTCTCTGCCACACCCTCCCCCTGCCTCCTGCTCCAGCCACAGACACCACCCCCAGTCTCTGCCAGACCCTCCCCCTGCCTCCTGCTCCAGCCACAGACACCACCCCCAGTGTCTGCCACACCCCCCCTGCCTTCTGCTCCAGCCACAGACACCACCCCCAGTCTCTGCCACACCCTCCCTCTGCCTCCTGCTCCAGCCACAGACACCACCCCCAGTGTCTTCCACACCCTCCCCCTGCCTCCTGCTCTTGCCACAGACACCACCCCAGTCTTTGCCAGACCCTCCCCCTGCCTCCTGCTCAAGTCACAGACACCACCCACAGTGTCTGCCACACCCTCCCCCTGCCTCCTGCTCCAGCCACAGACACCACCCCCAGTGTCTGCCACACCCTCCCCCTGCCTCCTGCTCCAGCCACAGACACCAACCCCAGTCTCTCTCAGACCCCCCAATGCCTCCTGCTCCAGCCACAGACACCACCCCCAGTGTCTGCCACACCCTCCCCCTGCCTCCTGCTCCAGCAACAGACACCACCCCCAGTCTGTCAGACCCTCCCCCTGCCTCCTGCTCCAGCCACAGACACCACCCCCAGTGTCTGCCACACCCTCCCCCTGCCTCCTGCTCCAGACACAGACACCACCTCCAGTCTCTGCCAGACCCTCCCCCGCCTCCTGCTCCAGTCACAGACACCACCCCCAGTCTCTGTCACACCCTCCCTCTGCCTCCTGCTCCAACCACAGACACCACTCCCAGTCTCTGTCAGACTCTCCCCCTGCCTTCTGCTCCAGCCACAGACACCACCCCCAGTGTCTGCCACACCCTCCCCCTGCCTCCTGCTCTAGCCACAGACACCACCTCCAGTCTCTGCCACACCCTCCCCCTGCCTCCTGCTCCAGCCACAGACACCACCCCCAGTCTCGGCCAGACCCTCCCCCTGCCTCCTGCTCCAGCCACAGACACCACCCCCAGTGTCTGCCACACCCTCCCCCTGCCTCCTGCTCCAGCCACAGACACCAACCCCAGTCTCTGTCAGACACTCCCAATGCCTCCTGCTCCAGCCACAGACACCACCCCCAGTGTCTGCCACACCCTCCCCCTGCCTCCTGCTCCAGCCACAGACACCACCCCCAGTGTCTGCCACACCCTCCCCCTGCCTCCTGCTCCAGCCACAGACACCACCTCCAGTCTCTGCCAGACCCTCCCCCTGGCTCCTGCTCCAGCCAAAGACACCACCCCCAGTGTCTGCCACACCCTCCCCCTGCCTCCTGCTCCAGACACAGACACCACCTCCAGTCTCTGCCAGACCCTCCCCCGCCTCCTGCTCCAGTCACAGACACCACCCCCAGTCTCTGTCACACCCTCCCTCTGCCTCCTGCTCCAACCACAGACACCACTCCCAGTCTCTGTCAGACTCTCCCCCTGCCTTCTGCTCCAGCCACAGACACCACCCCCAGTGTCTGCCACACCCTCCCCCTGCCTCCTGCTCTAGCCACAGACACCACCTCCAGTCTCTGCCACACCCTCCCCCTGCCTCCTGCTCCAGCCACAGACACCACCCCCAGTCTCGGCCAGACCCTCCCCCTGCCTCCTGCTCCAGCCACAGACACCACCCCCAGTGTCTGCCACACCCTCCCCCTGCCTCCTGCTCCAGCCACAGACACCAACCCCAGTCTCTGTCAGACACTCCCAATGCCTCCTGCTCCAGCCACAGACACCACCCCCAGTGTCTGCCACACCCTCCCCCTGCCTCCTGCTCCAGCCACAGACACCACCCCCAGTGTCTGCCACACCCTCCCCCTGCCTCCTGCTCCAGCCACAGACACCACCTCCAGTCTCTGCCAGACCCTCCCCCTGGCTCCTGCTCCAGCCAAAGACACCACCCCCAGTGTCTGCCACACCCTCCCCCTGCCTCCTGCTCCAGACACAGACACCACCTCCAGTCTCTGCCAGACCCTCCCCCGCCTCCTGCTCCAGTCACAGACACCACCCCCAGTCTCTGTCACACCCTCCCTCTGCCTCCTGCTCCAACCACAGACACCACTCCCAGTCTCTGTCAGACTCTCCCCCTGCCTTCTGCTCCAGCCACAGACACCACCCCCAGTGTCTGCCACACCCTCCCCCTGCCTCCTGCTCTAGCCACAGACACCACCTCCAGTCTCTGCCACACCCTCCCCCTGCCTCCTGCTCCAGCCACAGACACCACCCCCAGTCTCGGCCAGACCCTCCCCCTGCCTCCTGCTCCAGCCACAGACACCACCCCCAGTGTCTGCCACACCCTCCCCCTGCCTCCTGCTCCAGCCACAGACACCAACCCCAGTCTCTGTCAGACACTCCCAATGCCTCCTGCTCCAGCCACAGACACCACCCCCAGTGTCTGCCACACCCTCCCCCTGCCTCCTGCTCCAGCCACAGACACCACCCCCAGTGTCTGCCACACCCTCCCCCTGCCTCCTGCTCCAGCCACAGACACCACCTCCAGTCTCTGCCAGACCCTCCCCCTGGCTCCTGCTCCAGCCAAAGACACCACCCCCAGTCTCTGTCACACCCTCCCTCTGCCTCCTGCTCCAACCACAGACACCACCCCCAGTCTCTGTCAGACCCTCCCCCTGCCTCCTGCTCCAGCCACAGACACCACCCCCAGTCTCTGCCAGACCCTCCCCCTGCCTCCTGCTCCAGCCACAGACACCACCTCCAGTTTCTGCCAGACCCTCCCCCTGCCTCCTGCTCCAGCCACAGACACCACCCCCAGTCTCTATCAGACCCTCCCCCTGCCTCCTGCTCCAGCCACAGACACCACCCCCAGTCTCTGCCAGACCCTCCCCCTGCCTCCTGCTCCAGCCACAGACACCACCCCCAGTGTCTGCCACACCCTCCCCTGCCTCCTGCTCCAGCCACAGACACCACCCCCAGTCTCTATCAGACCCTCCCCCTGCCTCCTGCTCCAGCCACAGACACCACCCCCAGTCTCTGCCAGACCCTCCCCCTGCCTCCTGCTCCTGCCACAAACACCACCCCCAGTGTCTGCCACACCCTCCCGCTGCCTCCTGTTACAGCCACAGACACCACCCCAGTCTCTGTCAGACCCTCCCCTGCCTCCTGCTCCAGTCACAGACACCACCCCCAGTCTCTGCCAGACCCTCCCAATGCCTCTTGCTCCAGCCACAGACACCACCCCCAGTGTCTGCCACTCCCTCCCCCTGCCTCCTGCTCCAGCCACAGACACCACCCCCAGTGTCTGCCACACCCTCCCCTGCCTCCTGCTCCAGCCACAGACACCAACCCCAGTCTCTGTCAGACCCTCCTTCTGCCTCCTGCTCCAGCCACAGACACCACCCCAGTGTCTGCCACACCCTCCCCCTGCCTCCTGCTCCAGTCTCCTATGCAGATCACAGTGTGAGGCAGCAGGGGAATGACTCAGCTGATCAGACAAAGCAGGAAGGAAAAGGCTTCTACATAGGTGATTATAATGTGCTGTGTGCATCCATCCATCCCTCATCCATCCATCCAATCATCCCTCCCTCCCTCATCCATCCATCCCTCCCTCTCTCATCCATCCATTGCTCTCACATCCATCCCTCTCCCATCCATCCATCCCTACACAGATCACTGTAGATTGAGGTTCTGCAGCAGCTGAGATGTATTATGTCGTACAGTGGTGGCCAAAAGTATTGGCACCCCTGCAATTCTGTCAGATAATACTCAGTTTCTTCCTGAAAATGATTGCAATCACAAATTCTTTGATATTATTATCTTCATTTAATTTGTCTTCAATGAAAAAACACAAAAAGAATTGTCCTAAAGCCAAACTGGATATAATTCCACACCAAACCTAAAAAAGGGGGTGGACCAAAGTATTAGCACTGTTTGAAAAATCATGTGATACTTCTCTAATTCGTGTAATTAACAGCACCTGTAACTTACCTGTGGCACCTAACAGGTGTTGGCAATAACTAAATCACACTTGCAGCCAGTTAACATGGATTAAAGTTGACTCAACCTCTGTCCTGTGTCCTTGTGTGTACCACATTGAGCATGGAGAAAAGAAAGAAGACCAAAGAACTGTCTGAGGACTTGAGAAACCAAATTGTGAGGAAGCATGAGCAATCTCAAGGCTACAAGTCCATCTCCAAAGACCTGAATGTTCCTGTGTCTTCCGTGCGCAGTGTCATCAAGAAGTTTAAAGCCCATGGCACTGTGGCTAACCTCCCTAGATGTGGACGGAAAAGAAAAATTGACGAGAGATTTCAGCGCAAGATTGTGCGGATGGTGGATAAAGAACCTCGACTAACATCCAAACAAGTTCAAGCTGCCCTGCAGTCCGAGGGTACAACAGTGTCAACCCGTACTATCCGTCGGAGTCTGAATGAAAAGGGACTGTATGGTAGGATACCCAGGAAGACCCCACTTCTTACCCCGAGACATAAAAAAGCCAGGCTGGAGTTTGCCAAAACTTACCTGAGAAAGCCTAAAACGTTTTGGAAGAATGTTCTCTGGTCAGATGAGACAAAAGTAGAGCTTTTTGTAAAAAAGCATCAACATACAGTGGTGGCCAAAAGTATTGGCACCCCTGCAATTCTGTCAGATAATACTCAGTTTCTTCCTGAAAATGATTGCAATCACAAATTCTTTGGTATTATCTTCATTTAATTTGCTTGCAAGGAAAAAACACAAGAGAATGAAGCAAAAATCAAATCATTGATCATTTCACACAAAACTCCTAAAATGGGCCAGGCAAAAGTATTGGCACCCTCAGCCTAATACTTGGTTGCACAACCTTTAGCCAAAATAACTGCGAACAACCGGTAACCATCAATGAGTTTCTTGCAATGCTCTGCTGGAATTGTAGACCATTCTTCTTTGGCAAACTGCTCCAGGTCCCTGATATTTCAAGGGTGCCTTCTCCAAACTGCCATTTTGAGATCTCTCCACAGTTGTTCTATGGGATTCAGGTCTGAGCTCATTGCTGGCCACCTTAGAAGTCTCCAGTGCTTTCTCTCAAACCATTTTATAGTGCCTTTGGAAGTGTGTTTTGGGTCATTGTCCTGCTGGAAGACCCATGACCTCTGAGGGAGACCCAGCTTTCTCACACTGGGCCCTATATTATGCTGCAAAATTTGTTGGTTGTCTTCAGACTTCATAATGCCATGTACACGGTCAAGCAGTCCAGTGCCACAGGCAGCAAAGCAGCCCCAAAACATCAGGGAACCTCCGCCATGTTTGACTGTAGGGACCGTGTTCTTTTCTTTGAATGCCTCTTTTTTTTTCCTGTACACTCTATGTTGATGCTTTTTCCCAAAAAGCTCTACTTTTGTCTCATCTGACCAGAGAACATTCTTCCAAAACGTTTTAGGCTTTCTCAGGTAAGTTTTGGCAAACTCCAGCCTGGCTTTTTTATGTCTCGGGGTAAGAAGTGGGGTCTTCCTGGGTATCCTACCATACAGTCCCTTTTCATTCAAACGCCGACTGATAGTACGGGTTGACACTGTTGTACCCTCGGACTGCAGGGCAGCTTGAACTTGTTTGGATGTTAGTCGAGGTTCTTTATCCACCATCCGCACAGTCTTGAGTTGAAATCTCTCATCAATTTTTCTTTTCTTTTCCGTCCACATCTAGGGAGGTTAGCCACAGTGGCATGGGCTTTAAACTTCTTGATGACACTGCGCACGGAAGACACAGGAACATTCAGGTCTTTGGAGATGGACTTGTAGCCTTGAGATTGCTCATGCTTCCTCACAATTTGGTTTCTCAAGTCCTCAGACAGTTCTTTGGTCTTCTTTCTTTTCTCCATGCTCAATGTGGTACACACAAGGACACAGGACAGAGGTTGAGTCAACTTTAATCCATGTTAACTGGCTGCAAGTGTGATTTACTTATTGCCAACACCTGTTAGGTGCCACAGGTAAGTTACAGGTGCTGTTAATTACACGAATTAGAGAAGCATCACATGATTTTTCAAACAGTGCCAATACTTTTGTCCACCCCCTTTTTTAGGTTTGGTGTGGAATTATATCCAATTTGGCTTTAGGACAATTCTTTTTGTGTTTTTTCATTGAAGACAAATTAAATGAAGATAATAATACCAAAGAATTTGTGATTGCAATCATTTTCAGGAAGAAACTGAGTATTATCTGACAGAATTGCAGGGGTGCCAATACTTTTGGCCACCACTGTAGAGTGTACAGGAAAAAAGAAGAGGCATTCAAAGAAAAGAACACGGTCCCTACAGTCAAACATGGCGGAGGTTCCCTGATGTTTTGGGGTTGCTTTGCTGCCTCTGGCACTGGACTGCTTGACCGTGTGCATGGCATTATGAAGTCTGAAGACTACCAACAAATTTTGCAGCATAATGTAGGGCCCAGTGTGAGAAAGCTGGGTCTCCCTCAGAGGTCATGGGTCTTTAGGCAGGACAATGACCCCAAACACACTTCCAAAAGCACTATAAAATGGTTTGAGAGAAAGCACTGGAGACTTCTAATGAGTCCAGACCTGAATCCCATAGAACACCTGTGGAGAGATCTCAAAATGGCAGTTTGGAGAAGGCACCCTTCAAATATCAGGGACCTGGAGCAGTTTGCCAAAGAAGAATGGTCTACAATTCCAGCAGAGCATTGTAAGAAACTCATTGATGGTTACTGGAAGCGGTTGTTCGCAGTTATTTTGGCTAAAGGTTGTGCAACCAAGTATTAGGCTGAGGGTGCCAATACTTTTGTCTGGCCCATTTTTGGAGTTTTGTGTGAAATGATCAATGATTTGATTTTTGCTTCATTCTCTTTTGTGTTTTTTCCTTGCAAGCAAATTAAATGAAGATAATAATACCAAAGAATTTGTGATTGCGATCATTTTCAGGAAGTAACTGAGTATTATCTGACAGAATTGCAGGGGTGCCAATACTTTTGGCCACCACTGTATATACAGTACAGACCAAAAGTTTGGACACACCTTCTCATTTAAAGATTTTTCTATATTTTCATAACTATGAAAATTGTACATTCACACTGAAGGCATCAAAACTATGAATTAACACATGTGGAATTATATACTTAACAAAAAAGTGTGAAACAACTGAAAATATGTCTTATATTCTAGGTTATTCAAAGTAGCCACCTTTTGCTTTGATGACTGCTTTGCACACTCTTGGCATTCTCTTGATGAGCTTCAAGAGGTAGTCACCGGAAATGGTCTTCCAACAATCTTGAAGGAGTTCCCAGAGATGCTTAGCACTTGTTGGCCCTTTTGCCTTCACTCTGCGGTCCAACTCACCCCAAACCATCTCGATTGGGTTCAGGTCTGGTGACTGTGGAGGCCAGGTCATCTGGCGTAGCACCCCATCACTCTCCTTCTTGGTCAAATAGCCTTTACACAGCCTGGAGGTGTGTTGGGGTCATTGTCCTGTTGAAAAATAAATGATGGTCCAACTAAACGCAAACCGGATGGAATAGCATGCTGCTGCAAGATGCTGTGGGAGCCATGCTGGTTCAGTATGCCTTCAATTTTGAATAAATCCCCAACAGTGTCACCAGCAAAGCACCCCCACACCATCACACCTCCTCCTCCATGCTTCACAGTGGGATCCAGGCATGTAGAGTCCATCCGTTCACCTTTTCTGCGTCGCACAAAGACACGGTGGTTGGAACCAAACATCTCAAATTTGAACTCATCAGACCAAAGCACAGATTTCCACTGGTTTAATGTCCATTCCTTGTGTTCTTTAGCCCAAACAAGTCTCTTCTGCTTGTTGCCTGTCCTTAGCAGTGGTTTCCTAGCAGCTATTTTACCATGAAGGCCTGCTGCATAAAGTCTCCTCTTAACAGTTGTTGTAGAGATGTGTCTGCTGCTAGAACTCTGTGTGGCATTGACCTGGTCTCTAATCTGAGCTGCTGTTAACCTGCGATTTCTGAGGCTGGTGACTCGGATAAACTTATCCTCAGAAGCAGAGGTGACTCTTGGTCTTCCTTTCCTGGGGCGGTCCTCATGTGAGCCAGTTTCTTTGTAGCGCTTGATGGTTTTTGCAACTGCACTTGGGGACGCCTTCAAAGTTTGCCCAATTTTTCAGACTGATTGACCTTCATTTCTTAAAATAATGATGGCCACTCGTTTTTCTTTACTTAGCTGCTTTTTTCTTGCCATAATACAAATTCTAACAGTCTATTCAGTAGGACTATCAGCTGTGTATCCACCAGACTTCTGTACAACACAACTGATGGTCCCAACCCCATTTATAAGGCAAGAAATCCCACTTATTAAACATGACAGGGCACACCTGTGAAGTGAAAACCATTTCCGGTGACTACCTCTTGAAGCTCATCAAGAGAATGCCAAGAGTGTGCAAAGCAGTCATCAAAGAAAAAGGTGGCTACTTTGAAGAACCTAGAATATAAGACATATTTTCAGTTGTTTCACACTTTTTTGTTAAGTATATAATTCCACATGTGTTAATTCATAGTTTTGATGCCTTCAGCGTGAATGTACAATTTTCATAGTCATAAAAATACAGAAAAATCTTTAAATGAGAAGGTGTGTCCAAACTTTTGGCCTGTACTGTATGTATACACATCACTATAGACTGAGCTTCTGCAGCAACTGAGGTGTAGTATGTGGTATATATGAGCACTTCATTGCATTTAAACAGTCCCTCACTACCTTCAAGTCCACACTCACTGTAGCAAAACAAACATACTTCTCATGTCTCATATCCTCCCTGTCTCACAACCGTAAACAGCTAGTTAACACTTTCAATTTTCTCCTCCGCCCCCAAGTACTTCCTCCCTCTCCTCTCATCTCAGCCGAAGACTTTGCCTCATTCTTCAAGCAGAAGATTGACACCATCAGACAAAGATTTTGTCTAAAGTACCCCCAGCCCGTCCTCACACCTACTCAATCCTCCTCCTCCAAACCATCTTCTCCAACATTGACCCATCCTCTCTGACAAGCTACCGCCCCATATCACTTCTCCCCAATGCCTCAAAACTACTGGAACATGTCCACTTTGAACTGTCCTCCCACCTCTCCTCCTGCTCCCTCTTTGACCGCCACCAATTTGGCTTCCGACTGCACAACTCCACTGAAACTGCCCTGACTAAAGTCACCAACCTACAAACCGCCAAATCCAAGCGACACTACTCTGTCCTCCTCCTCCTGGACCTGTCATCTGCCTTTGACAGTGGACCATTCCCTCTTACTACAGACTCTCTCATCTCTCGGCATCACAGACATGGCCCTACTTGGATCTCTTCATACCTAACAGACAGGACATTCAGTGTCTCCCACTCACACACCACCTCCTCATCTCGCCTCTTATCTGTCGGTGTCCCCCAAGGTTCATTTCAAGGACCCCTGCTCTTCTACATCTACACCTTTCGCCTGGGACAGCTCATAGAGTCTCACGGCTTTCAGTATCACCTCTATGCTGATGACACACAGATCTACCTCTCTGGACGTGATATCACCTCCTTACTAACCAAAATCCCACAATATCTGTCCGCTATCTCATCCTCCTCTGCCAGATTTCTAAAACTTAACATGGATAAAACAGAAATCATCATCTTTCCACCTTCCCATTCATCCCCCCCATCTGACCTATCTATCAATGTCAATGGCTGTTCACTCTCCCCAGTCCCGCAAGTTCACTGCCTTGGGGTAACTCTGGACTCTGATCTCTCCTTCAAACCATATATCCAAGCCCTTTCCACTTCCTTTAGACTCCAACTCAAAAAATATTTCCTGGATGCGCACATTCCTCAACCACGAATCTGCAAAAACACTAGTGCACGACCTCATCATCTCCCGCCTTGACTACTGCAACCTCCTGCTCTGTGGCCTCCCTTCCAACACTCTCGCCCCCCTCCAATCTATCCTAAACTCTGCTGCCCGACTAATCCACCTGTCCCCCATGCTATTCCCCGGCCTCTCCTCTCTGTCAATCCCTTCACTGGCTCCCCATTGCCCAGAGACTCCAGTTCAAAACCCTAACCATGGCATATAAAGCCATCCACAACCTGTCTCCTCCATATATCTGTAACCTAGTCTCCTTGTATATACAGTGCCTTGTGAAAGTATTTGGCCCCCTTGAACTTTTCTACCTTTTGCCACATTTCTGGCTTCAAACATAAAGATATAAATTCTAATTTTTTGGGGAAGAATCAACAACAAGTGGGACACAATCGTGAAGTGGAACGAAATTTATTGGATATTTTAAACTTTTTTAAAAAATTAAAAACTGAAGAATGGAGCGTGCAATATTATTCGGCTCCCTTGAGTTAATACTTTGTAGCGCCACCTTTTGCTGCGATTACAGCTGCAAGTCGCTTGGGGTATGTCTCTATTAGTTTTGCACATCGAGAGGCTGAAATTCTTGCCCATTCTTCCTTGCAAAACAGCTCGAGCTCATTGAGGTTGGATGGAGAGCGTTTGTGAACAGCAGTTTTCAGTTCTTTCCACAGATTCTCGATTGGATTCAGGTCTGGACTTTGACTTGGCCATTCTAACACCTGGATATGTTTATTTTTGAACCATTCCATTGTAGATTTTGCTTTATGTTTGGGATCATTGTCTTGTTGGAAGATAAATCTCCGTACCAGTCTCAGGTCTTTTGCAGACTCCAACAGGTTTTCTTCCATAATGGTCCTGTATTTGGCTCCGTCCATCTTTCCATCAATTTTAACCATCTTCCCTGTCCCTGCTGAAGAAAACAGGCCCAAACCATGATGCTGCCACCACCATGTTTGACAGTGGGGATGGTGTTTTGAGGGTGATGAGCTGTGTTGCTTTTACGCCAAGCATATCGTTTTGCATTGTGGCCAAAAAGTTAGATTTTGGTTTCATCTGACCAGAGCACCTTATTCCACATGTTTGGTGTGTCTCCCAGGTGGCTTGTGGCAAACTTCAAACAAGACTTTTTATAGATATCTTTGAGAAATGGCTTTCTTCTTGCCACTCTTCCATAAAGGCCAGATTTGTGCAGTGTACGACTGATTGTTGTCCTATGCACAGACTCTCCCACCTCAGCTGTAGATCTCTGCAGTTCATCCAGAGTGATCATGGGCTTTTTGGCTGCATCTCTGATCAGTCTTCTCCTTGTTCGAGATGAAAGTTTAGAGGGACGGCCGGGTCTTGGTAGATTTGCAGTGGTCTGATACTCCTTCCATTTCAATATGATCGCTTGCACAGTGCTCCTTGAGATGTTTACCTCTTGGGAAATCTTTTTATATCCAAATCCAGCTTTAAACTTCGCCACAACAATATCGGACCTTCCTGGTGTGTTCCTTGGTCTTCATGATGCTCTCTGCACATGAAACAGAACCCTGAGACTATCACAGAGCAGGTGCATTTATACGGAGACTTGATTACACACAGGTGGATTCTATTTATCATTACCAGTCATTTAGGATAACATTGGATCATTCAGAGATCCTCACTGAACTTCTGGAGTGAGTTTGCTGCACTGAAAGTAAAGGGGCCGAATAATATTGCACGCCCCACTTTTCAGTTTTTAATTTTTAAAAAAGTTTAAAATATCCAATAAATTTCGTTGCACTTCACGATTGTGGCCCACTTGTTGTTGATTCTTCACCAAAAAAATAGAATTTTATATCTTTATGTTTGAAGCCAAAAATGTGGCAAAAGGTAGAAAAGTTCAAGGGGGCCAAATACTTTCACAAGGCACTGTACCTGCACGCAACCTCCGATCCTCACAAGATCTCCTGCTCTACTCCCCTTTTATCTCCTCTTCTCACAATTGCAGACAAGATTTCTCCTGTGCATCCTCCTACTCTGGAACTGTCTACTCCAACACATCAGATTCTCGCCTACAGTGGAAACCTTCAAAAGGAACATGAAGACCCACCTCTTATGACAAGCCTACAACCTCCAGTAACCCTCACTCCACCATACCTCTGCATGACCAGCTCTGCCCTCACCTACTGTATCCTCACCCATCCCTTGTAGATTGTGAGCCCTCGCAGGCAGGGTCCTCTCTCCTCCTGTACCAGTCGCCATCACGTTTTGTTAAAGATCATTGTACTTGTTTTTGCATGTATACCTTTTTTCACATGGAATAAATGGCGCTATAATAATAAATAATAATATATGTATATATGTGGAGTGCAGTGATTGTGCTGCTTTCCACACATTAGGACACTGTTCTTTTATTTCCAATACTGGAGTGAGTGTGCAGTAGGCGGGCAGAGGGCGGGGCTGGACACTGAGGCCGGGCAGTGCCAGCTCTGGCTGTGAGGTTAGATAATACAGCACAGAGATCTGTCATGTTTGGTAGAGCCGCAGATAAACAAAGTGGGTGCAGGGACTGAAGTGAAATTCAGGAGGAATGAAAGGCAGAACAGAAAAAACTAAATTTATAGGGGTGTTGTATATTACAAGACAGCATAGATTATTTTAAAAAAATGTGGATTTTGTGGTTGGAAACTTCTTTAAGGGCCTTCAAAAATCCCCGATTCAATTGGTTCTCCCAGTTGTTGAAATCCCAACCAACTGAATCAGGAAGGAGAAAAACCTACAAGAAGCAAAATGAACATAAACCCTGCTGTAAATAAATAAAAAGTAAGTGCATTTAAATAAAATAGGGTTCTTAGTAACACTGTGTTTGATCAAAAATAGTATATAAGCTATCCCACCATTGACATGGTGAACCCGTTCGGGATAGTCCTACACTGTCTAATATTAAAAACCTTACCATGTGTCAAAGTTGACCTCGATGTGTGAATAAGGGCAGACAAAGGACTGAGTCCCAAACTGTGAACACCAGCCTAGGGAAGCTTTAAATGTATTATCCAGCTCTAGGAAGGGAGGCCGCACCCAGGTTTGCACAGAATGCAAAGATACAAAGAAAAAACACAAAATTTGAGCTTGGTTTAAGTTGGTATACATGCAGCACATAAATGCATGTTTCACAATGGCCATGAATCAGAAAAACCTACAAGAAGCAAAATGAACAAAAACCCTGCTGTAAATAAATAAAAAGCAAGTGCCTTTAAATAAAATAGGGTTCTTAGTAGTGTTGAGCGAGCATGCTCGACACTGCTCGGTACTCGACCGCTCTTTACAGAGCCAATGAACATGCTGGGATTGCCAGCCAGTCACTGTAATGCCACAGCCATGTTGGTTGTGGGCATTACAGTGATTGGCTGGCCGCACCGCGTTACCTCGAGTATTTAAAACCGGGCGCCGCCATCTTGGACACAGTCGCTCTGGATCAGACAGTGTAGGGAGAGTGCTGCTGAGCTAGGGAGAGGTTTATACTGCGAAATAGGTAGGGTAGGGTCTCTAAAGCCTGCAAAATCAAACAAACAGTCCTTCTGAGGACTAATATCCATCCCAGATATCACGCCGGTAGGCAGGCTGTATAGGAGACGCAGTGGTTATACCAACAAACACTGCATTACAGTCCTGTGTGCTGCTGCTGCTCAAATTGCTAGACTTAGCCCCAGGTCTAAGGGGCCAGGAAAAATCCTCTTTTTTCATCTAAATCCTCTTTTTTTTTTTTTTTTTTCCCTCACTCACACTGTACAAATAACCTTTTGGTATCCCCCCCCCCACCCCCCAAAAAAAAAATTTGAGTGTGTCTGTGAGTGTTCAGACACAAATATATCTGTTTAAAAGAGTCTGGTTTCGGCCAGATAACTAGAACTGTGGTTTTGCAGTTCCACGATTCAAATCTCTGTATTATCCACTTTTTTGCCTTTTTTCCATAAATAAAAAACAGTTTGAGTGTCTCTCTGACTGTTCAGACACAAATATATCTATTTAAAAAAGTCTGGTATATGCCAGGAAATTAGAACTGTGGTTTTCCTCTTCCACGGTTCAAATGTGGGTGTTATCCACCTTTTTGCCTTTTTTCCATAAAAAAAAACTGTTTCAGTGTCTCGCTGACTGTTCAGACACAAATATATCTGTTTAAAAGATTCTGATGTAGGCCAGAGAACTAGAACTGTGGTTTTCCTCTTCCACGGTTCAAATCTGGGTGTAATCCACCTTTTTGCCTTTTTTACATAAAAAAAAACAGTTTGAGTGTCTCGCTGACTGTTCAGACACAAATATATCTGTTTAAAAGATCTGGTGTAGGCCAGAGAAATAGAACTGTGGTTTTCCTCTTCCACGGTTCTAATCTCCTTTTTATTACCCTTTTGCCATTGATAGTGCGAGTGTAATATATTTTACTTCATTTACAATGGGCAAGGAAGGGACGTGGAACTGGATGTTCTGGTGATGGTGCGTGCAGAGGACGGGGCCGTGGCCAAGGTGAAAATGTGCCACAACCAACAGCCACATCTTCTCGCTTCCAGTTCTTGACCGAATTACTAGGGAAGCACACTACAACACCAGTATTGCGAACTGATCAGTGTGAACAGTTTATTAATTGGATAGCAGATAATACTTCCAGTCACCTGGGCACCACCACCTCCGGTCTGTCTTCCACATGGTCAAGTCTTAGTAGCTGTGAGTCTCGACCACACACTCCTCCTCACCCTGATGCTCCTTCCTCCCACCATGCCGAGTGTCATCAGCAACTGATCCCACAGTTGGACACTCTGAAGAGCTGTTCACTGGTCCATTTCCATATTTGGGCCCCTCGCCTGCTCCGCTTGAAGTGGTGGAAGAGGAGATCCCATGTAGCGATGGCCAAATATTTGAACAGCCACGGTCACAGGAAGGTGACGCTGGCAATTTGTCACAAGAGGTGGACGATGACGAAACACAATTGCCACAAAGTGAGGAGGAGGACCGTGGTGCGGAAGTGGAAGAGGAGGAGGTGGTGGATGATCTAGTAACTGACCCAATGTGGCAGGAGGACACGCAGAGCGAGGCCAGCAGCACACAGGGGGGGTAGGCAGAGTACCCCAACAGGCAGGAAGAAGCAGTGTGGTGGCCGCAGACAGAAGTCGGGCAACCGTTCCCCGTAACACCAACACGAGGGACGTTGCCAGTACAACCGGTAGGTCTTCCAGAGTCTGGAATTTTTTTAAAGACTCTGCTGATAACCCCAAAAAGGCCATTTGTACCACCTGCCAGGCCAGCATCAGCAGGGGTGACAAAACTACCAGCCTGACCACCACCAGCATGATCAGGCACATGTCAGCAAAGCACCCGACTTTGTGGAGCGAACCCCAGGGTCCACGACCAGTGTCAGCGGGTGTCACCACTGCTTCTTCCGCTGTTGTGCGTGTAAGAGAACCCCCTGTTGTGCGTGCAAGGCAATCCACTGTCCATACTGCATGCAAAGATGCCCCCTCCTCTCAGTCTTCACTTGTTATGGCAGTTTCTCAAGAAACAGCATCAACGTCCACATCCCACCGCAGCGTTCAATTGTCCATATCCCAGACCTTTGAACGTAAGCGCATATTCGCAGCCAACGCCCCACAGGCCGGAGTCCTAAATTCGCACATTTCACGACTGCTTGCATTGGAAATGCTGCCTTTTAGGCTGGTGGAGTTGGAATCCTTCTGCAACCTTATGGCAGTGGCCGTCCCTCGGTACTCGGTCACCAGCCGACACTATTTTGCCCGGTGTGCCATCCCCGCACTACACAACACGTGTCCCAAAACATCTGCCGTGCCCTCAACAACGCAGTTACTGGGAGAGTCCACCTGACAACGGACACGTGGACAAGTGCTTGTGGCCAGGGACAGTACATCTCCCTGACGGCACACTGGGTAAACATAGTGGAAGCCGGGACCCAGTCGGACCTTGGGACGGAACACATCCTCCCCACGCTGAGGATTGCGGGCCCTTTGTCAGTCAGAGTTGCCCCCACAGTGTACAGCTCCTGCGCATCATCCTCCTCCTCCTCCTCATGTTCAGTCTCCATCTCAGATATCACCACATCAGTTACAAGCTGGAAGCACTGCAGTACTGCTTCAGCCAAGCGGCAACAGGCTATTCTGAAACTCATAAGCTTAGGTGATAAACCTCACACTGCTTGTGAGTTGTGGACAGCTGTGAAAGAGCAGGCAGATCTGTGGCTGAGACCGCTGAACCTACATCCAGGCATGGCCGTGTGTGACAATGGCCGTAACCTGGTGGCGGCTCTGAGGCGAGGTGAGATCACACACGTACCATGCCTGGCTCATGTGCTTGACCTCGTGGTTCAGCGGTTTCTTAAATCGTACCCCAATTGCCAGATCTGCTCGTCAAAGTACGCTGCCTGTCAGCTCATTTTCGGAAGTCGGCTACAGCTTCCGCCGCTCTTGCTGTGTTGCAGCAACGTTTGCAACTTCCGGCACACCGACTGGTGTGTGATGTCCTCACACGTTGGAACTCTACCCTCCACATGTTGCAAAGGATTTGTGAGCAGAAGAGAGCAGTTGTGGAGTACCAGCTGCAACAAGGCCGTCGATATTCAGGTCAGACTCCCCACATAAGACCTCAGGAGTGGACCTGGATGTCTTACATATGTACCATCCTGACAAACTTTGAGGAGTCCACCAAGATGGTGAGTGGCGATGACGCAATCATTAGCGTCAGCATCCCACTTGTCTGTCTTTTGCAACGCTCTCTGCAGAGAATTAAAGAGGAGGCATTGCAGCCAGAGTATGATGAGATGGATCAAGAAGCCGTAGCAATCGATTACACACAGCCCAGCCTCATCTCATCCCAACGTGCATTGGGGGACAATGAGGGAGAGGAGGAGGAGGAAGAACAGGAGCTGGTATCATGCGCTGTAGACGATAGTACCTGTACAACTGTCATACCGTCGGTTCAGCATGGGTGGCCTGAGGACAGGGGGGAGGAGGAGGAGAGCATGGTCAGTCGTCATCTTGGTGAGGACACGGAAGTCTTGCCCGTTACCAGTCTGGCACGCATGGCTGACTTTATGTTACGCTGCCTTAACCGTGACCCTTGCGTTGTCAAAATGTTGGGTGACAGTCATTACTGGTTGGTGACACTTTTAGACCCCCGCTACAAGGAGAACTTTCACTCTCTTATTCCTGAGGTGGAGATGTCTACAAAAATGGGGCAGTACCAGAAGGCCCTTGCTGCAGAACTGTTAAAAAAATTCCCATCTGAACACGCTAGTGGCAGAGGTCACAGTTCGTTGCCCAACCAAGACGTACAGGCGAGAGAGACGCAACTCCAATCCAGCAGAGGCAGGTGAACACTGTTAACGTTCTGGGACAGTTTTCTGAGACCCGCCCAGCTTACAGGCCCTGAGGCGTGGGATACTCTCACAAAGAGTGGAAAGTTTCCAAAGATGGTGAGGAAGTACCTTGCCAACCGTACCAGCGTCCTCCGTGATTCCTCTGTGCCTTTTAATTATTGGGCATCCAAGCTGGATACTTGGAATGATCTCACTCTGTACGCCTTGGAGGTCTTGGCCTGCCCTGCCGCTAGCATGTTATCGGAGCGTGTTTTTAGTGCCGCTGGGGAATTATAACTGATAAGCGCACTCGCCTGTCAACTGACAATGCTGACAAGCTGACCCTTATCAAAATGAACAAGGGCTGGATTGGGCCAGACTTCTCATCACCACTAAATGACAGCAGAGTAACATAAAGTCAAATCCACTGTGTTATTTCGGGAGGTGTATTCCCATGCACCGCTTCACACCCACACATGGGTATACGCTTCCTCATTTCGGTTGTTTTTTGCTCTTCTCCTTCTCCTCAGCCTCCACCACCACTATACCATCAGGGTGACCATGGTCCGTGTTGCCAGCATTGCAAGTTCCTCCGTCCTAATTTTTGGCAGCTTTTGCTTGGAAGGCATAGTCAAGACTATGGGAGACCCACTCTCCAATAATGGGAATAATGTTTTTAATATGCTCTACTGCATGGCTCTTGTAAGGGGCATTGCAAGTTCCTCCGTCCTAATTTTTGGCAGCTTTTGCTTTGAAGGCATAGGCAAAGACTATGGGAGACCCACTCCCCAATAATGGGAATAATGTTTGTAATATGCTGTACTGCATGGCTCTTGTAAGGGGCATTAAAATCGTCTTGTTAGGCTACTGTGACCTCCACGTTTCTTCCAAGGGTCATTGATATTGTCTTTTTATTCCACTGGGACCTCCACGTCTCTTCCAAGGGGCATTGATATTGTCTTTTTATTCCACTGTGACCTCCACGTCTCTTTCAAGGGGCATTAAAACTGTCTTGTTAAGCTACTGTCATCTCCACGTCTCTTCCAAGGGGCATTAAAACCGTCTTGTTAAACCACTCTGAACTCCACCACTCTTCCAAAGGGCATTAAAATTGTCTTGTTAAGCTACTGTGACCTCCACGTCTCTTCCAAGGGCCATTGATATTGTCTTTTTATTCCACTGGTACCTCCACCACTCTTCCAAGGGGCATTGATATTGTCTTTTTATTCCACTGCGACCTCCACCACTCTTCCAAGGGGCATTGATATTGTCTTTTTATTCCACTGCGACCTCCACCACTCTTCCAAGGGGCATTGATATTTGTAATGCACACGCCCGGGCTGAGCGGCGTGTGCGTGTGATTCCACTGGACCGTGCCGGAGAGTGAATGCCTGGAAGGGCGTAACTAAGTATTCACCCAATCCGACCAGGGTCGCACGACGGCATACGACGCCAGTGCACCAAGGAGGAACCGAGCGGAGGGACCAGGTGCTACTCCAGGACAGACCCCGGAGACGGCTGTTGTCCCACACAGGGGAATACAGGAACAGACAGGTTAGGCTGGCACACAGACTGGTGGGTATAGGCAGGCACGACTGGTATGCAGGCATGCGGGTATGCAGGCAGGGGGTACAGGCAAGCACGGCTACAGTGCAGACAGGGAGGCACTAGCAGGTTGGAACACAGGCGGGATAGGACCCAGTACACACTGGGACTCAGGAACAGAACCACAGATGTGGCGGACAAACACAGCAGAGTGAGGCCGCCCAGAGTGGTGAGCGAGAGCAGGGCAAGACGAGACCGCCTAGAGCGGTGAGCGAGAGAAGAGCAGAACGAGGCCGCCTGGAGCGGTGAGCAAGAGTAGAGCAGGACGAGGCCGCCTGGAGCGGTGAGCAAGAGTAGAGCAGGACGAGGCCGCCTGGAGCGGTGAGCAAGAGTAGAGCAGGACGAGACTGCCGGAGCAGCGAGCAAAGGGTCAGAGCAGAGTGAGACTGCCGGAGCAGCGAGCAAAGGGTCAGAGCAGAGCGAGACTGCCGGAGCAGCGAGCAAAGGGTCAGAGCAGGGCAAGACTGCCAGAGCAGCGAGCAAAGGGTCAGAGCAGAGCGAGACTGCCGGAGCAGCGAGCAAAGGGTCAGAGCAGACCGAGAATGCCGGAGCAGCGAGCAAAGGGTCACAGCAGAGTGAGACTGCCGGAGCAGCGAGCAAAGGGTCAGAGCAGAGCGAGACTGCCGGAGCAGCGAGCACAGGATCAGAGCAGAGCGAGACTGCCGGAGCAGCGAGCAAAGGGTCAGAGCAGAGCGAGAACCGCAGGAGCGGAGAGCGAGGCAGGGCAGAGGGGACAGGGCTCTGTTCACACGGAACAGACAGGAAGGGAAAGGCAGAACCAGATACCCACAGGGTACTTGCAGTGAAGTAGCGAGTGGACCACAAACTCACAAACGGAAGTACAGTGACAAAGAACAGGAGTTAGGTACGAGTTCAGACTCTGCAGAGAAAGGAAAGGTACGGACATAGAGAAAAACAGGAAACAGGCTAGAAGAGTATACAGACAAGAACAGACACAGAAGCAAGATACAGGAGCGGGTCTAGGTATGCAGCCCCTAGAAGGCAGAAGGAACAGGCTAGGAGCGTGTTCAGACAGGACAGACAAGATACAGGAGCGGGTATAGGTATGCGGCCCCTAGAAGGCGGAACGAACAGGCAAGGAGCGAGTTCAGACAGGCCTGGAAATACAGCCTCCAGGAAAGGCAGGCAAGCAAACACAGAAAGGGACCTGGCACATTCAGAGTGAAGGAGCACACTGAATGAAACACAATGCTCAGGCAAAGATACAAGGGAGAAGCTGGGTTAAATACCAGGTGACAGACAGCAATAGGCTGAGGACGCACAAGGGGTGTGCCCGCAGCAGCTACAAGAAGCAGGAAGTGATCGGGCGCCGCCCTTAAGCAGCAGAAACAGAGGCAAGCAGACTTCATGGAGGGAAGCCAGGCTAGCAGACTGGACTGGAGATCAAGTGAGCGCTCTTGCACAGTGGGAGATGGACCACTATGCAAGGACGCCGCCAGGTATGTTACAATATTGTCTTTTTATTCCACTGTAACCTCCACCACTCTTCCAAGGGGCATTGATATTGTCTTTTTATTCCACTGTGACCTCCACCACTCTTCCAAGGGGCATTGATATTGTCTTTTTATTCCACTGGGACCTCCACGTCTCTTCCAAGTGGCATTAAAACCGTCTTGTTAAGCTACTGTGACCTCCACGTCTCTTCCAAGGGGCATTAAAATCGTCTTGTTAAGCTACTGTGACCTCCACGTCTCTTCCAAGGGTCATTGATATTGTCTTTTTATTCCACTGGGACCTCCACCACTCTTCCAAGGGACATTGATATTGTCTTTTTATTCCACTGCGACCTCCACCACTCTTCCAAGGGGCATTGATATTGTCTTTTTATTCCACTGGGGCCTCCACGTCTCTTCCAAGGGGCATTAAAACAGTCTTGTTAAACCGCTCTGAACTCCATGTCTCTTCCAAGGGGCATTAAAACCGTCTTGTTAAGCTACTGTGACCTCCACGCCTCTTCCAAGGGGCATTAAAACCGTCTTGTTAAACCACTCTGAACTCCACAGCTCTTCCAAGGGGCATTGAAATGTTGTTTTTAATTACCTCTAACCTCCACAACTCTTCCAACGGGCATTGCATTTCCTCCTAATTTTAGTCAGCTTTTGCTTTTCAATGCATAGGCGAATACTAAGGGAGACCCACTCCCCAATAATGGGTAGAAGGTTTTTAGTATGCTGTAATCCACATCTGTTTCAAGGGGCATTGCAGTTCCTCATAATTTTTGGAAAGCCTTCCATTCACTGCTTAAGCCAACAGTGTACAGGAGACCCAGTTGCTATAAATGGAAAAAATGGTTTAGCTAAGGCCCTCTGACCTCCATGTCACTTCCAAGGGGCATTGGAGTGCCTCGAAATTTTTGGTAGGCATTGCACTCACTGTATGCCCTATAACTGTGTAGCCGAATCGCTCCTTTTGGTACAGAAACATATCCTACAAGACGTGTGGTTGACTGGCCTGATATTGATGTTAATGGTCCCTGTTCCTCCTGCTCTTTCTCCTTTGTCACCACCTCATCCATCATTCATCACCTGAAGCTTTGTTTTAATGGGAGTCATAGAACTGGGATAGTAGCAGGAAAACATCCAGCAATCCTCGGAGGAGGTAGGATATGCGCCCAAACGCTGACCACCTCAGGCCTAGCCCCTATTACATACATGCGCTTGCATTCCAAGGAACAGAAAGCTAAGGAGAGGGATGGCCTCATGATCATGAATAATTTACTCGTTGTGTAGGAGGCCGACCACTGCTGCTGTCTACCTTCTGAACTTTGTGTTGAAGCCTGATTGACCCAGGACCCGCAATCGTCTATGTCTGGAGGACGTGTTGCATCCCAGTGTCCAACTGTGTCCCGGCTTCCAAAATATTAACCCAGTTCACATTCACTTGTCCACGTGTTTGTGGTTAGGCTGTCCTTCCCACTAAATGCACTGGGGAGGGCACAGGTAATGTTTTGGTATGCGCGCTTGTGTATATGACGCACTGGGACAAATAGGGGCGGCTGGGACTGTGTGTGGGCACCCGGCCGCGGGGTGGCTGGGGACCGAGTATGGACACCCGGCCGCCGGGCGGCTGGGGACTGAGTATGGATACCAGGCCGCCGATGCAGCCATGACGTGGTGGCCGGTGTCTGCCTCCACAAGCCTAAAAGGCCTCATTTCAAGTGCAAGCAAGCTAGCAGTATGGTATTGCAGCCTGTGGGTGGGTGGCAGGCTGCACACTTACGCTTGCATTCCAAGAAAACAAAGCAGATGCTAACTTCTATCATCATCATCATGCTCCTCACCTTGGCACTCTCAACTCCCCTGATGGAGAAGCCAGGGCCCACCGGAGGAGTCTGGTTGTCTGGTGGGCTCGTCCAATGCTGCCCTAAAGCAGGCCAGGCTAAGAAAAGTGTGGGGAAGGTTCCCGGGACAAATAGTGGAGGCTGGGGACTGAGTATGGAGACCTCGCCGCCGACGCAGCCATGAGGTAGTGGGCCAGCTTCGGCCTCCTCCAAACCAAAAGGCCCCATTTCAAGTGCAAGCTAGCAGTATGGTATTGCAGCCTGGGGGTGGGTGGGTGGTTGGCTGCATATTTGCGCTTGCATTGCAAGGAATGGGGGAGGTACAATTGAACACTGCCCTGGGACAAGGACTTGCACTGGGATAGTTGTAAGTCTACATCTTCTGATGCGGCAAGGATCACTTCTGATGGGCACACTTTTAGACAGTGACCTGGGTGTCAGAGATGCTTCCAGGGGTCTTCCCCATGCTGTTCCCGTGTGTTTTCAGCACTGTATGCATGTGTCACTCAGCACATGGCCAGATAAGGTTGTTAAATGCTAAAATGACATTTCTCGGTGAATGTATTTGTCACGGTTGAAAGCAATACAAAAGTGCAAAAACGCATAAAAAATGCTACTTGTGAACATAGCCCAAGGTGTGGAGGAGTATTTTTGTTTTTGGTTATTTATTTTACCTTATACACAAGTCTTTACCCTGGAAAGGAAATTCCTTAACATATTTCACAGGAAAACAGTTTCAGTTTCGTTTTTGAATGTTTTATTGTGAGCTCGTAAAAGTGGCTTAATACCTCTGACCCCGTTGTTGACAGCAGTGACCTGGGGATCAGAAATGCTTCCTGGGGCGATGCCCATGCTGCCCCCATTTCATTTGAGCACTGTCACTATCGTTTTGGGCACTTTTTAGGCTTTCTACAGACTGCCGGGGGTGCCGCCGCAAAAATGCTCGGGTCTCCCATAGACTAACATTGGGCTCGTTGCTCGGGTCGAGCACCCGAGTATCACGGTGAGCTTGGCCCGACCTTCAAGCACCTGAGCATTTTAGTGCTCGCTCAACACTAGTTCTTAGTAACACTGTTTTTGATCATAAATAGTATATACGCATGTATACCAACTTAAACCAAGCTTACATTTTTATTTTTTTCTTTGTATTTTTTACATTCTGTGCAAACCTGGGTGCGGCTTCCCTCCCTAGAGCTGGATAATACATTTAAAGCTTCCCTAGGCTTGGGACCCGGTCCTTTGTCTGCCCTTATTCACACATTGAGGTCAACTTTGACACATGGTAAGGTTTTGATATTAGACAGTGTAGGACCGTCCAGAGTGGGTTCACCTTGTTGATGGTGGGATGGCTTATATACTATTTTTGATCAAAGACAGCGTTACTAAGAACCCTATTTTATTTAAATGCACTTTTGCTTTTCATTTATTTACAGCAGGGTTTATGTTCATTTTGCTTCTTGTAGGTTTTTCTGATTCATGGCCATTGTGAAACATGCATTTATGTGCTTCATGTATACCAACTTAAACCAAGCTCAAATTTTGTGTTTTTTCTTTGAATCAGGAAGGAGCAGTGAACCCGATTTTGTTCTATGCCCGCAGCTCATCAATGGTTTTCAACTACTCTAACAGAAAAAGTGTACAGCTGCAAAGGGGCCCTGCCAAAAAGGGGACAAACTACTACCTTAAAACATATAGTGCTCCTTACCTTAGATCCCTTGTAGAAACTACCCTTACTCCCAATCCTATGTAGGGACTACCCTTATTCCCCATCCATGTAGATCCAATGTAGAGACTACCCTTATTCCCCATCCATGTAGAGACTAACCTTATTCTCCATCTATGTAGAAACTACTGTTAGGCATCAAGCTGTTGCTAGATTTGAAATGGGTCCAGAAACTTCTGTGGTCTCCCATTCTGGTACAGCCAGGGCTGATGCTGCTCAGCATCATCATCAGCCTCAATGCCTAGCTGGTCCACAAGATGTACAGATTGTCTCTTGGGTATTTGTGCCTAGCAATGTTAAGCATAGGTTGCGGAGAGAGACAGGGCTGTTGGAGCCTAAGTCCAGGATTCTCCGCACTGAGCATGTCCGTGACCTGGCGGACCGTGATTGGTGGTTTGGCAACCACCTGATCCGGTGACCTGCACTGCCTGATTGGTCGCGGGTGACGCCACCAATAGTGCAAAAGTGGGCAGGGCTTAGTCTTTAAAAGACCCGCCCACAAACATGGCGTCGCGCTCTGATCATTGAGCAGTGATGCTGATGTGTGGATGGCTGTGTTCCACGTAGTTTCCATAGGCAGGTGTAGTGGAAATAGGCAGGTAGATCCGTCTTGCAGTCTGGCTCTGCCAAAGGGGTCGCCTAACACCCCGAGCAGCCTGCAGACGTCCTGTCCACGGCTATCGCTTGTCAGCCGCGTGGAGTAATACCCTTCAGTCCGGTAGCACGCCGGCTGGAGGCACGTGTACCTGTCGGCGTAGTCACACACGCATCCTAGCGCCGCCAGTGTAGTCCCTGTGTAGTTAACAGGGCTACAGCTACTTCCCCGGTCGCGCATCTCCCGTGCAGTCAACAGAGAAAGAGCGAACCGCTATACCCGTTCCTGTGTGCAGTAACACGGAAGGGTTTATCATTTAAGTTGGTTGCTTTCCTTTTCACCCGGAAAGTGTTCGGCAACAGTCCACCAGGCTGCATCGCGGACCCCGGGGTCGGTTACGTTCCATTATAATAAAGTTCTCTGCAACCGCCCCCCTAACAGTATCAGAGCACCAGGGTCTTGCCGAACATGGCCGACAACCAGCAACTGCTGCACTATATACAGCGAATTGAGGCCAGACTTAAGTCTCTGGAACAAGCTGTCCCGGTCGCTGATATCACTGCAGTAGCTACCCAGGCGGCTTCTTTAGCAGCCAATATTATTAACTCGGCTGTGGTGAATACTGCAGCCACAGCAAGTGCGCCATTACCCTGTTTTGCTCTCCCGGAAAAATGTTCTGGGGACAGTAAATTTTGCAGGGGTTTTATTAATTTATGCTCCATTCACTTGGAGATGATGGAGGCACGGTTCCCCTCCGAAAGAGCCAAAGTGGGTTATGTCATCTCATTACTCTCCCACAGGGCTCTGGAGTGGGCTACTCCTCTATGGGAGCGGAATGATCCGGTTGTAGCAAATGCGGGTCTTTTCCTTAAGACCCTAAAAAGTATATTCCTTGGTCCTCAGGTCACGCATGATACGGCCCTTAGGCTTCTTGCGTTGATCCAGGGTTCGGCCACCGCCAGCCACTATGACATCCAGTTTAGAACCCTAGCGGCTGAACTGGATTGGTCTGAGCGGTCGCTTATCCCAGTGTTCTGGAAGGGTCTGGCTGGTCATGTTAAAAATGCCCTATCTACCAGAGAGATTCCAACCTCCCTGGAGGAGTTAATATCTCTCGCAAACCGAATTGATTTGAGTCATGCAGAACACAGGTTAGAGCTGGAGGTCGCCAAACCTCAGTATCGATTGGCACCATCCTTCTCTAGACCCATTTCCGAACTCGCGACTCCCGACCTGGAGCCTGAGGCTATGGATATATCCCGGACTGAGTCTAGTCCCTTTCGTTCCCGACCTGCACATCTCTTGGAGTACCCCGTAAATAAGGGTTCCAAGCAGTCGGGAGAACGAGTAGGTCTTACTACTGTTGGAGGAGGTATATTAGATTCTGGGACTTCTTCCTCCAAATTATTATATAATGTGACATTGTCCTTTGGTGCATCTGCAGTTACTGCCAAGGCGTGGGTGGACTTTGGTGCTGATGGCAATTTTTTGTCATCTACGTTTGCCCAGAGGCATGCCATCCCTATAGAGTTATTGTCAAGACCAATGAACATCAGTGTAGTCAATGGTTCACTCCTGGACACGCAAATCACCCACCAGTCGATTCCCCTAACCATGTCATTTCCTCAGGGCCACTGGGAGGTCATCTCCTTTCTTATTATTCCCGGTGGATTAGACGAGGTGTTATTGGGTCTCCCCTGGCTACGTTGTCATACTCCACACATTGACTGGAATACGGGGAGAATTTCTTCCTGGAGTGAGAATTGTGCGTCTCAGTGTATGGTCACAGTCACCCGGAGGGTAGTCTCTGATCCCTCTACCGTTGTGGCTTCCGGTACAGATTCTTTGTCTGTCCCCAGGACCCGGGTCTTGTCAGACTATGTCAAAAAGAACTCTCAGGTAGAGAGGGTGGCTGCAGTGTCCTCTAACCAGGTTCAGTCGGGGAGGAAGTTTGTTTCCCCTAATCTACAAAATATGGTGCTCTCCTGGGCTCATGCCCCTAAGATCGGAGCTCATCTGGGGGTCAAACGTACCACTAAGTCCCTTCAACGGTCCTATTGGTGGCCCCAGGACGTCAAGGACTTTGTTCTCGCGTGTCCCGTCTGTGCGAGAGAGAAATCTTTCCGTCGAAGTCCGGCTGGTCTTCTCCATCTGTCGCCCGTGACGGACTCCACACATAGAGAGTCGGTTGTCACTTCTGGTCGTCCTGCCCCCGTATTCTATCCGGGCGACAGAGTGTGGCTCACGGCTCACAATACTAAAGTACGCGGGGAGTCTGCTAAGTTTGCCCCCCGCTTTAAAAAAGGGTACCCTGCACACCGGAGGGGTCGCAGTTCTGAGGATCTTCTCTGTGACCCGGTGGACCACATTCATGCTCCCCTGCTCTTTGAGGAAAATGAGCGTCAAGTGGAGGGGGATGATGTTAGGCGTTGAGCTGTTGCTGGATTCAAAATGGGTCCAGAAACTTCTGTGGTCTCCCATTCTGGTCCAGCTGGGGCTGATGCTGCTCAGCATTGTCATCAGCCCCAACACCTAGCTGCTCCACAAGATGTACAGATTGTCTCTTGGGTATTTGTGCCTAGCAATATTAAGCATAGGTTGCAGAGAGAGACAGGGCTGTTGGAGCCTAAGTCCAGGATTCTCCGCACTGAGCATGTCCGTGACCTGGCGGACCGTGATTGGTGGTTTGGCAACCACCTGATCCGGTGACCTGGCACCGCCTGATTGGTCGCGGGTGACGCCACCAATAGTGCGAAGATGGGCAGGGCTTAGTCTTTAAAAGACCCGCCCACAAACATGGCGTCGCGCTCTGATCATTGAGCAGTTATGCTGATGTGTGGATGACTGTGTTCCACGTAGTTTCCATAGGCAGGTGTAGTGGAAATAGGCAGGTAGCTCCGTCTTGCAGTCTGGCTCTGCCAAAGGGGTCGCCTAACACCCCGAGCAGCCTGCAAGCGTCCTATCCACGGCTATCGCCTGTCAGCCACGTGGAGTAATACCCTTCAGTCCGGTAGCACGCCGGCTGGAGGCATCTGTACCCATCGGCGTAGTCAAACACGCATCCTAGCACCGCCAGTGTAGTCCCTGTGTAGTCAACAGGGCTACAGCTACTTCCCTGGTCGCGCATCTCCCGTGCAGTCAACGGAGATAGAGCGAACCGCTATACCCGTTCCTGTGTGCAGTAACACGGAAGGGTTTATCATTTAAGTTGGTTGCTTTCCTTTTCACCCGGAAAGTGTTCGGCAGCAGTCCACCAGGCTGCATCGCGGACCCCGGGGTCGGTTGCGTTCCATTATAATAAAGTTGTCTGCAACCGCCCTCCTAACAACTACTTATTCCCCATCCATGCAGATCCTATGTAGGGAATACCCTTATTTTCCATTATTGTAGATCCTATGTAGGGACTATCCTTATTCCTGATCCATGTAGATCCTATGTAGAGGCTATCCTTAATCTCTATCTATGTTGCACAATTACTTGTCAAGTCATAGACCAATGTGAGATACCCTGGATTCCAGTGAACGAGGCACTCTGTCGCTTGCACCCCACTGTCGTGGAAATGTTAAGGACCCCAGGATGCTGGTGTTGACCCCCGGCTGAGATATCAGGTAGCCATATCATCACCAGTGGGTTTCAGTGACATCACAAGAAGAATGTCCCTTTGGCACTGTGCAGAGTTTTCTGTTACAGGAAATTTAACCCAATTTATGCTAACAGCCATGATTTTTTTAGCATCTGCGTGTTCTCCTTTAAGTTAGCTTGTTGACCAGGTATGATGACTTATCCTTTATTTTTAGTGGTAATTTTAGCTTTCTTTTCCACTTAAAGAAAAGTGGCATTGAGACTCTGAGATTTTCTGACAGTTTAGATTATAGGATTCACCGCGCTGCAGCTGCAAGATTCCCCATAATTAAAGTATATTATCTCTTACTGTCAGCCGGTCATCCACGCTAAGTGTTGGTGAAGTTTGTAGGTGGACCCATCCCTGGGTTTAGCTGATGCAGATATCGAGCTATGCATATTGTGATTATAATGTGCTCTTTGTTAGGAGTTTGGCAGCGACATCTTGATTTGTATCTGTTCAAGGCGCTCGGGGTCCAATTAACCGTAACGGGAATATCAGTCATCAGCAACATTTAAAGGCCGACATGGGAAAAATCCAGGAAATGTTCCTTGGCATAATGAAAATAAAAAAACAGCAAACAAATCTCATAAAGTAAAAAAGAAGATGAGCGAGTCAGAGAAAACCCCAAGAGGATTCCTAATTATTTATTTACATGTCACACAGATGAGGATTTAAAGAATAACGTTTGAAAACACATCTGACATGTCATTGTGTTATAAGTTTTGATCTTAAAGGGGACCTGTCACTTGCCATAAATATGTAATCTTTTTACTTGGCGTAAATACCGCTGTTCTCCTGAATCCGGTGTTGTTTATATTTTCTTCCTGTGCCTCTCGGTTCCTGAGATATGGTCCCCTCTTTCCTTTATATAAATCTAATCATTTAAGGCAAATGGATGTGGTCATCAAGAAGACGCCCACAGAGTAGAGCTGAAGGCCACGCCCACTCAGGAAGGAGACTAGATTTATATACAGGGAAGAGGGGGCCATATCTCAAGAACAGAGAGGGGTGAAAAAAAAAGAAAAACATCTCCGGAATCAGGAGAACAGCGGCATTTATAGCAGGTAAAGAAATTACTTATTTATGATGAGTAAAAGGAAGGATATTATGAATGAGAATGCTGCTCTACTGGGTGCAGATGTGAATCCAGATGTGATGTTCCACTCTTCCCATGACAACGGCGCAGCACCAACTCACCGAACATTGAGGAGGTGAGAAATTATTATTATTATTATTTATTATTATAGCGCCATTTATTCCATGGCGCTTTACATGTGAAAAAGGGGTATAATACAAGAACAATTACAATAATCTTGAACACAATGTGACAGCGACTGGTACAGGAGGAGCGAGGACCCTGCCCGCGAGGGCTCACAATCTACGAGGGATGGGTGAGGATACAGTAGGTGAGGGTAGAGCTGGTCGTGGAGCGGTGGTTACTGCAGGTTGTAGGCTTGTCGGAAGAGGTGGGTCTTCAGGTTCCTTTTGAAGGTTTCCACAGTAGGCGAGAGTCTGATATGTTGGGGTAGAGAGTTCCAGAGTAGGGGGGAAGCACGGGAGAAATCTTGTATACGGTTGTGGGAAGAGGAGATAAGAGGGGAGTAGAGCAGGAGATCTTGTGAGGATCGGAGGCTGCGTGGAGGTATGTAACAGGAGACTAGGTCGGAGATATATGGAGGAGACAGGTTGTGGATGGCTTTGTATGTCATGGTTAGGGTTTTGTACTGGAGTCTCTGAGCAATGGGGAGCCAGTGAAGAGATTGACAGAGAGGAGAGGCCGGGGAATAGCGGGGGGACAGGTTGATTAGTCGAGCAGCAGAGTTTAGGATAGATTGGAGTGGTGCGAGAGTGTTATAGGGGAGGCCACAGAGCAGGAGGTTGCAGTAGTCAAGGCGGGAGATGATGAGGGCGTGCACTAGTGTTTTTGCAGATTCATGGTTTAGGAATGTGCGGATCCGGGAGATATTTTTGAGTTGGAGTCGGCAGGAAGTGGAAAGGGCTTGGATATGTGGTTTGAAGGAGAGTTCCGAGTCCAGGGTTACCCCAATGCAGCGAGCTTGAGGGACTGGGGAGAGTGGGCAGCCCTTGACGTTGATAGATAGGTCAGTTGGGAGGGTTGAATGAGATGGCGCAAAGATGATGAATTCTGTTTTGTCCATGTTAAGTTTTAGAAATCTGGCAGAGAAGAAGGATGAAATAGCAGACAGACATTGTGGGATTTTGGTTAGTAAGGAGGTGATATCGGGTCCAGAGAGGTAGATCTGTGTGTCATCAGCATAGAGGTGATAATGAAAGCCATGAGACTCTATGAGTTGTCCCAGGCAAAAGGTGTAGATGGAGAAGAGCAGGGGTCCTAGCACTGAACGTTGGGGGACACCGACAGATAGGGGGCGAGATGAGGAGGTGGTGTGTGAGTGGGAGACACTGAATGTCCGGTCTGTTAGGTATGAGGAGATCCAGGATAGGGTCAAGTCTGTGATGCTGAGAGATGAGATGAGTCTGTAGTAAGAAGGAATGGTCCACTGTGTCAAAGGCAGATGACAGGTCTAGGAGGAGGAGGACAGAGTAGTGTCGCTTGGATTTGGCGGTTAGTAGGTCGTTGGTGACTTTAGTCAGTGCGGTTTCAGTAGAATGTGGAGAAATGTGGAGGTATGGTCTAAAAAGGGGCATGGTTAGAAAATTTTGGGCGTCATCCTCAAAGCCACCATGAAAGTTGCCAGGTATAGAAGAACCAAGCGAAGACATTAACACCAGAAAGGATAGCAGTCTGATATGCTCCTCTACCCCTTAATTTCAGTAATCGTGTGGGTTTCAGGACTTTATTCAAACATTACTTACCCTTTAATGATTTACCATAGTTCTAACAGATCACATAGGTCTTGCTGGTATTTGTAGAGTGGATATGTTTCATACATTTCTGAAACTCTCCTATATATCTAATCTAAATGAGGTTTGCAGAAATTCATGCACCTGCTCCAGAGACAACCCAATTTGCAGGTGTTCCCCAAAAACAAGCAGGCCAATAAAAGAAGGTCACCAGTATTTTATCTATGAAAAGCAAAAAAGAACGGTACTGAGCAGTGTAGATGTGAAGGAGCTAGCATGTGTAGATGCTAGGCCCACCCTTGTCTATTTCTGTGTCATCTCTGTGGGGTGGTCTAGAGGGGTACACCTTTTTTTTCCCCACCACCAAACCGATTAAAAATGTATACTGTGTGAACGTATTGAAATGTACTTCTATATGTTTCATTGCATCTTCCATTGAAAATAATGGAGAAAATAAATGTTTGTCTTTTTTTTTTCTTCCAAAACAAAAGTATAAAAGTCATTACTTATGTTTTTCTTTACATCAAAAAGGAATATGATATAAACCCGGCAAAATGAAATCAAAAGAACATTTTTTTTCTTAACTCTATCTGGCCCATTTTAGTATATGGGAACGCCTTTATGTATTTTTTTTTTTTTGCATAGGTCTTGTCATTGATGACATCAGTGCCATTCATGTGACAGATCAGGCACTGCAAAGCCTAAACCCCTGTTCACATTGCATTGCATTCTTACCCCCGTTGGGATGCCTCCAATGTATGTGACTGTAAGATGTACAGTAGTTACATCACCTACAGGCCATGTGATCATTTTGCTTTGTGGGGGAAATATGGAGTACTGAAGCATACAAGCCTGAATAGCCTTAAGGGCACACTTATACTAATCATCGGGGTCTGTTGGGGTTGATGTAAATATATTGTACATGTAGTGTGATTATAATCACTCTCTACCTCTATACATTACTTATACACGCCCCCAGGAAGAAGCAAATGTGAAACGCGCGTCGGGGCTGCTGCCTGTCCCAGCTGAGACTTCACACTCCCAGGTATCTCCCCCCCACGTAGTCCATGTGCACATTGTACCTTTTAGTCTACTCAGATTTCTGTGTCTTGAATATGGATCTGGTTACTCTCATTGGCACTTTACCTGTGACTAACTGAAATGTATATAGACACTTCTTTTACTGAGTCCCTCTATTTACGAACATTGGTTAAATGACATTATATATTATATATATAATATGTTTGTGTTTCTCTTTCTACTACTGTATACGGTGTTACTCTAACCTACTTGCACTCACTCTGAATGTTGTATGCAGCATAGAAACCTTGCATTTATACACATCCACATTGCTCCTTAAACATTTCAGACTGACGCTATGTCAATCCAAGAGTCGTCCACTAGATGGCTCTATTAGAAACTGTTTTGATCTAACCAGATCACTGGTGGATATATCTGGATAACTTTTTGTTAATAATCCTGTGATAGCACCTGGGCTGGGCATCTCTCTGCTCTTTATCTTCCCAGTTTGTATAATAACCAAATTTTAATACTATTTTAATTTAATCACCCAATATTGTTTTCATTTCATCATTTTGGGTATAAGTACTTCCTTCTCTTTGGCTGCGGGAACGCCTTTATGTAGTTTTTTTGCATCGGTGTCTCTGTCATAGATGACATCAGTGCAATTCATGTGACAGATCAGGCACTAAGGCGCTATTCACATTGCATTGATACCCTATTGGGATGCCGGCAATGTATGCGACTGTACAGTTGTTATATCACCTACAGGCCACGTGATCATTTGCTTTGTGGAGAAAATAAGGAGTACTGAACTATACTAGCCTGCCAATTACTAAAGGGCACACTTCTACTAATCATCGGGGCCTGGAGGGGTTAATGTAAATATACTGTACATGTAGTGTGATATATTCACCCTCTACCCCTATACATAGTAACAGTTTGTAAAGCCGAATAAAGACTTGCGTCCATCAAGTTCGACCAGTTAGTTCTGTAATTGCTAACGTTGATCCAGAGGAGGCAAAAACCCCAAATGATTTAGCCAATCTTCACCTGAGGAAAAATTCCCTCCCGACTCTGAAACCAGCAGTCAGAATAAATCCCTGTATCAACCTACTATTTTATTTTATTTTTAAGTATACGCTGAAATCTGCCTGGTATCTAGAAATGCATCCAGTCCCCGCTTGAACTGGTGTAGTGAATCTGACATTACCGTCTCCTCACTCAGTGAATTCCATATTCTCACTGCTCTTACCGTAAAGAACCCCTTCCTATGCTGGTGCTGAAACCTTTTCTCTTCCAGTCTTAGTGAATGCCCTCTTGTTACCGTAATATCCCTCCTTTTGAACAAATCCCGGGCAAGGTCTCTATACTGTCCCCTAACATATTTGTACACATTTATTATGTCCCCCCTCAACCTTCTCTTTTCCAGGCTGAATAGTCCTAGTTTTGCCAACCTCTCTGGGTATTGCAGTCCCTCCATTCCCCTTATTAATTTTGTTGCCCTCCTTTGTACCTTTTCAAGCTCATTTATATCCTTTCTATATATTGGGGCCCATAACTGAGCACAGTATTCCAAGTGTGGTCTGACCAGTGCTTTGTACAGTGGAAGAACAATGTTCTCATCCTTTGCAGCTATACCTCTTCTGATACATCCCATTACATATTACTTATCCTGTACTGACCCCACATTACATCCTGTATTATACTGCAGAGCTGCACTCACTATTCTGCTGGTGCAGTCACTGTGCACATACATTACATTACTGATCTTGAGTTACATCCTGTATTATACTGCAGAGCTGCACTCACTATTCTGCTGGTGCAGTCACTGTGCACATACATTACATTACTGATCCTGAGTTACATCCTGTATTATACTGCAGAGCTGCACTCACTATTCTGCTGGTGCAGTCACTGTGCACATACATTACATTACTGATCTTGAGTTACATCCTGTATTATACTGCAGAGCTGCACTCACTATTCTGCTGGTGCAGTCACTGTGCACATACATTACATTACTGATCCTGAGTTACATCCTGTATTATACTCCAGAGCTGCACTCACTATTCTGCTGGTGCAGTCACTGTGCACATACATTACATTACTGATCCTAAGTTACATCCTGTATAATACTCCAGAGCTGCACTCACTATTCTGCTGGTGCAGTCATTGTGTACATACATTACATTACTGATCCTGAGTTACCTCCTGTATTATACTCCAGAGCTGCACTCACTATTCTGCTGGTGGAGTCACTGTGTACATACATTACATTACTGATCCTGTACTAATCCTGAGTTATATCCTGTATTATACCCCAGAGCTGCACTCGCTATTCTGCTGGTGGAGTCACTGTGCACATACATTACATTACTGATCCTGTACTAATCCTGAGTTATATCCTGTATTATACTGCAGAGCTGCACTCACTATTCTGCTGGTGTAGTCACTGTGTACATACATTACATTACTGATCCTGTACTGATCCTGGTTTACATACTGTATTATACTCCAGAGCTGCACTCACTATTCTGCTGGTGCAGTCACTGTGTACATACATTACATTACTGATCCTGAGTTACGTCCTGTATTATACTCCAGAGCTGCATTCCGTATTCTACCAAGTCATCAGTTCCAATCTCACGTCATTACTGTCTGCAGAGAATACAGGGAAACCTTTATACAGAACAAGCCTTAGTTATTAGCAACAAGAGTCGGAAATATTTCCTGACTATATACATTTTTTGTGCTACCACACCAAACACATCCCTCACGGACAGAAGCCCAGAGCACCCCTGTGCCTTGTGGATGTATTTTTGCCTGTGTATAAATTAAACGTAAGACTCTGGACGCGGCACGCACAGATCTCAATTATCAGAATTATAAATACAGCTCTGGAGTAGAATATATAATGTAACCAGAAATAAATAAAATAAACCTAATAACAGCCTAAGAGGCAACTTTTTATGAACACTATATAAAAACTGTAAAGTGATGATCAAAGATTTTTCCTTTTTTTTCTGATCAATTTTTGAAAAGAGAGCTCTTTATTTAGAGAAAGTACAATGCTCATCCCCAGTGTTCAATCACGAGTGATACAGGTAGAAACGGCTGCCGCTGTGATACAGAGAAAAAAATGATATTATAATATATATCCATGTATATAGATATTATATCAGGCACTTCAAAAGTGAGAACCAACCATTCAAGAGACAAAATAAATCCTGTTATACAGAACAAGTCGATTAAAAGAAAAACAAAATATCAAAAGCGAATACAAAAATAATATCGAGCCGATGTAAATCATTGGTTAGAGGATAATCTAATAACTTTTTTTATTTAATTTATTTTGAGGATTTAATGAAAAAGTCTTTGTATTCCTCACCCCCCCCCTCCTCCAACAAATATACATCTGTAGAAAATAAATTAAGAAATTCCCCCCAAAAAAATAAATCAGCAACTTTATAAATAAAAGTGTTCCCAGACGTCTTGTTTCTGGCAGCGGTGTGAAGTGGTGTGGGACGGTACAGGGAGCCGCGGGGGGTCTCCCGATTAACCTTCAGAGTCCATTTCACCAGCAGCAGTACTTTACACTCTCAATGGGTCTCTCAAGGATTAGGCCGATTCGGTTGGAGGTTATTTTCCTGAAGGAGAGGATGGCTTCAGGGGTCAGATGCAGGTTGTTGGAAATATCGAGGACGCGTAGAGAGTACAATTTGGTTAAAACTACCAGAGCTTCTTCTGTCAAACTGGTATTACTAGGAAAATAAATATAAATAATAATATTAATAATAATAAACAATATAACATTATAAAAAATATATATACAATTATAAAAATAGTAATAATATTAAACAATAAAAAAATAATAAAATATTATAAAAACAATATAACATTATAAATTATTTTTTATCTATTTATTTAGAGGGTTGCCCAACCTTGATTTTTTTGGGGGTTATATATTTTTTTTATTCTCCATAATTCAACTAGAATAAAGGACAATTACAGTATATACTCGAGTATAAGCCTTTTTCAGCAATTTTTAATGCTGAAAAAGCCCCCCCTCGGCTTATACTTGGGTATATACCGGTGGGGGATGGTGGGGAGCGGGCACAGGCAGTAGCTGGTTGCTGCAGCTACCACGTGTGCCCGCTGATAAACAAAATGAATATTTACCCTTCTCCACGCCCATGGGAGAAGGGTGAATATTCATTCTCCTTAATAGCGCAGTGTGAGTCGCAGCTGCTGCTTCCTGCAGCGGTTCAGCGATCCTCTGTGCCCACTATTGGAGAGAATGAATATTCATTCTTCTCCACACCCATGAACGTGGAGAAGGGTGAATATTCATTCTCTTTAGTAGCAAGCACATGTGATCGCAGAGCCGCTGCAGGAAGCGGCAGCTGCGACTCACACTGCGCTATTAAGGAGAATGACTGACTATTCACTCCTCTCCACGCACATAGTCCCGGCGTGGAGAGGAGTTAATATGCCAGCAGCTCACCTCGGGGTCTGAGGATGCATGGCAGTAACGCCATGCGCTGCTCAGATGCTGAGATCAGCTACTGACAGACAGGACACAGCGCTGGAGCAGAGGAGAGGAAGGAAGGTGAGCAGAAGTGTTTATTTTTTTTCATGTGTGCAGTGATGGGGGTGAGGGAGCCATGCATACCAGGATTGGGGGATGAGGGGTGCCATGCATACCAGGATTGGGGATGAGGGGGCCATGCATACCAGGATTGGGGGATGAGGGGTGCCATGCATACCTGGATTGGGGGATGAGGGGTGCCATGCATACCAGGATTGGGGGATGAGGGGTGCCATGCATACCAGGATTGGGGGATGAGGGGTGCCATGCATACCAGGATTGGGGGTGAGGGGGCCATGCATACCAGAATGGGGAAATTTACCATTAGCTGCTGGATTTCCCACCCTTGGCTTATACTTGAGTCAATAAGTTTTCCCATTTTTTTGTGGTAAAATTAGGGGCCTCAGCTTATATTCGGGACGACTTATACTCGAGTATATATGGTAAAAAAAAAAACAAAATAAAAACCCACATACACACACTTCTATCATAGGTTGTAAGCTTGCGAGCCGCAGGGCCCTCGCTCCTCTTGGTATCTACCTGAGGTAGAGGTTCTGCAGATGCGGAAATAGCCGCGGAAAGCTCTTCACCATCTCTTCATCGTATCCATGTGAAAAACTCAGGTTCAGGCACTTCAGCTGGGCAGCGCTGCGGGAGATCCAGCTGAGCGTGGCGTTGGAGATTTTAGTCCCCACCACACTCAACTTTTCTAATTTAGAACATATCGGACTCATAATTGGCACAAACGGCGCCGCCCCTGGCAAACGAGAGAGGAAGACTTAAGCTTGGACAAAAAATAAAATAATAATATTTTATTATTAATATCAAAAAGTCACAATAGAAAAAAAATAATATATATTATTCAATCTACATGTGCACTGTAGACCTACAATATATTGATGAGGCAACATTAGGGACTTAAAAAATAAAAATAAATAAAAATTCCATCATTCATCCCCAATGTTATCTGTGGTATGCGGACATGCACCCAAATTAAAAAGGAGAGAAAAAAAAAAGAAAAAAGTGTCCCGCACCTGATAGCAAAGAGGGAGAGCTCTGCCACTGGGACAACTTTCCCCTTGTCAAGGCTTAACAGTCATTGTGGTTCCAGGTAAAATCTAGTTCTCACCCCATGGAGGAGGTAACAGAAGGATCCAACCCTGGAGGCACAGGGAGGACATGAGAAGACAAAGTGGGGTGAAAGGAAGAGAAGTGACAGGGAAACCAGGAATTAACACTTACAGGTTTTTCTTTGTTTTTTTTTTTACGAAAGGCGGAACTTTTACTAAAAACTTTTAGAAAAAAAGTGAGAAGAGCGGACTTACATTCAATCCGGAGCTCCATGAGTTGAGGCAGTTTCAGCAGGAGGGTCTCGATGAATTCTTCGTGCTGGAGGTACTTGTAGTGCCGCAAACACACGCTCCGCAGGGTGGACAGCTGATCCAGCGCGTTGTTGGATAGACTGGCGCAGCTCGAATTCATCAGTTCCAGTTTGTGGAGCTGCAGGCGCGAGATACATGGTTGTTCTGGGTTGAAAAAAATAAATAAATAAGACTATTCTGGGTGTATATATTACGATGGCGCTGTTTAGTAAAGAACTTCAGCCTCAATCAACCTAACAGGGGCTTAGACTTAATACCAGCACATAGAGATGGTGCAAATAAATTTGTAGTACCCTGGGGCATCAGTCACGTCAGTGGCCGCTAGACAGGAACCCTGAGAACCGCCTCTCACTGGACGGCATCTCCTCTTTTGATTAACAGGGGATGCCAGGTAAGAGGCGATTCTCAGGGTTCCCATCCAGCGGTCACCGACATGACTGATGCCCCAGGGTCCTGCAAATATATTTGCACCATCTCTGTGATGGTATTATTTGCAGGACCCTGGGGCATCAGTCATGTCGGTGGCCACCGGACAGGAGCCGAAAGAACCTCCTCTTACCTGACGGCATCCATGGCTCCTCTTTTGATTAGCTGGCCTGGCACAATGTCACATGTGCATTACATATGGATGCCGTTGAAACAGGCTGGCTAATCAAAAGAGGAGCTGGGGATGCCATCAGGTAGGAGGGTTCTTAAGCCTCCCGTCCAGTGACTACTGACATGGCCCAATCACCGAGTCCTGTATATCAATTCGCACCAACTCTACAGCAAGGTATTGGCGGCCTCCATGTTCTGAAGTCTAATCCATATGGATCCATAATTCAACTCTAATGTTCAGATCCCAGCATCATTGTAAACCTTGATCAGCGATTTTGTTGGCCATCTAGCTTTTATAGGGCCGTCTGCAGTGCTATTTGTGCTGTCAAAAATCCTGGGACCGGATTAAAGTCAAAGGGGTCGGTGAGCGAGATAGACGCATCAGTGCCCTTTGCAGAAGACTAAAAGGACTATATGGTTTTACTCCACCAAAGTGCTGGACTATGAGATAATTACTAAGAGAATATCCTGATAATCCAGAATGCACCAAAAAATCTCATGTGGGATCATCAGGTCAGTATTGACCAGAGCCTCCATGCTGACCCTTTCCATTGAAAGTTGCTACAGTGGCCACGTGATCATCAGAAATGGGCCATGGAGTAGGAGAAAAGGCGGCCTGATCTAATCCATCATGTGGATGGCCGGGTGCGTGTGCATCACTTACCACGTTGCACAAGCCTGGTGGAGGCAGAATAATGGGGCGATGTTCTGTTGGAAACCTTGGGTCCTGGCACTATATATATGTGATACATGTGACAACGTGGGACTCACTCACCTTCAGCCGTGGCCACAAAGTTATCGGGGACATTGAAGCACAGGGACAGTTTCCACTTATTCATGTTGCCGATTGCGAGGGAGAGTTCCCGTAGTTTTGGCAGCCTAAATAAAATATACTGGAGTGCGCGCTCGGGCACGGTGCCCTCATTCGAATGTAAGGACAGAGAATGCAAGTTCTGCAGCAAGACGATGCTGGTTAAGGGCAGGACCCCCGAGAAGGACACTCTGCACAGAGATAGATGCGTCAGCTGCTGGAAGAGGGCGATCTCGGAGAACACGTCCTGATCCGTCACGCTGGAGCAGTCCGTTAAATGCAACTGTTGGAGATTAACGAGCGGACGCAGTCCCTGGAGGATTTCCCCTTTCAAACAAGAGTCCATGGTGACGCTAGTCAGATCCGGCAAGGAGCTGGTCATCTTCTTAAACTGTTTCAGAGTCACCCTGGTTACCTCCACCGAAGAGATTTTCCTACATTGAAGAGTGTCCCAAAACCGCGCGTTAAAGATCCCTATGCTTTTGAAGATGATGGTGCTGCGTTTCCATAAGGAAGGATGGTCCACTAGGGTCCGGAGATAGGAGCACGTAGCCCGCACGTTGGCCTTCTCCACTGGAGACAGGTACATGAATATGTGCAGGAGGACTTCCTGCGGCAGCTGCAGCCACTGGATCGATGGCATCTTCGCCACAAAATGTTTTAGGATCAAATCTGCATTTTAGGGAAAAAAATAAATAAGATTAGGATTTGGACCTTTTATCTGCTGAATGCAAGTGCCTCCCCACCACCCCCCGAATTGTGGCTGTGCCTGGTACTGCAGCCCAGTCCGAGTCCCTTCAATAGTCTGAGCCATGGTACCACGTACATCCACATCCGGGAGTATGGCGCTGTGGCTGTGTAAACATAGATTAAAAAAAAACAAAACATGAATTGATAAAGTGACTTTTTTCCTGGCATGAAAAAAAAAGCCTTTTTTTACTCACAAAAAATAAAAATAATTTGCTCATATTCACCCGCATACTGTACCTGAAAATAGCGCTGGCTTGTACGTATCAATGGCGTAAATTACACATCCTGCATTCAGGAGGGAGGCAGCCAAAATCATAACAATAAAGTGGAGGAACCTGCAGAAGAAATTAGCACATACTGTAACAAGCAATATGCACTATATATACGCACACACTATACAGGAGGATAGAAAACGTTTATTCACCCCCTGTTGAAATGTCAGGCTTTTGCCATGAATAATAACAAAAAAAAAAACACCAAGAAGAATAATTTCAAAAATTTTCTCCATTGTTTTTCAATGAATTTGTACAGACTAAGTGAAATCATTCCAGGTGGAAAAATAAAAACTAAAATAAATAATGTGGTTGCACAAATCTGCACACCCCTATACTAATACTTTGGTGAAGTCCCCTTTGGATTTATGACAGCGTTCAGTCTTTTTGGGCCGCAGTCTATCTAGAATTGTTGATTTTTGCCTGCTCTTCCTTGCAGTAGCTCCACATCTGTCAGTTAGCGGGGCATCGCCTGTCTTCAGCGCCCTCTTTGGTTCACCCACAGATTTTCTATTATTTTCTATTAGACTCAGGTCTGGGCCATTCCAAAATTATCATCTTCTTCTGGTGAAGCCGTTCCATTGTTGATTTGGAGGTTGCTTAGGGTCGTTGTTGTGCGTAAAGGTGAAATTCCTCTTCAACTTCAGCTTTTTAGCAGAGGCCTGAAGGTTTTGTTGCAAAATTGCCTGATATTTGGAACTGTTCATAATTCCCTCCACCTTGGGTAAAGCCCAGTTCCAGCTGCCAAAAAATAGCCCCAATGCATATTGCTGCCTCCAGCATGCTTTACTGTGGCTTGTTGTTGTTTTGGTGATGCGATGTGTGTGAACCTTTAGGAATTATAGCCAAAAAGTTCCACCTCGGTCTGAGAGATGAAACATTTTCCCACCTGCTTTTGGTAGAGTTGATGTAGGTTTTGGCACAACATAGCCGGGCTTGGATGTTTTCCTTTATAAGCGAAGGCTTCAGTCTTACCATCCTACCCGACATATGAAGAATACGGGATATTGATTCCACATACAGAACACAACCAGGACCGGCCAGAAATTCCTGCAGCTACTTTAATCTTTCTGTAGGCCTCTTAGCAGTCTCCAGCACCACTTTTCTTCCTGTCTTTTTTAGGGACGTTCAGTACAAGGTAAAGTCACTGTTGTGCTAAAGTTAAGCCACTTCTTGACAGTCTTCACAGTGCTCCATGGTAGATGTAATGCCTTGGACATTTTTTTTGTTCCCTTCTCCTGATTGATAACTTTCAGCAATGAGATCCCTTTGCGGTTTTGTCAGCTGTTTACAGACCACGGCTTTTACTGTAAAATGCAACTAGGAAAATGTTAGGAAAACTTTATATGCGGTTAATCAGAATCAGCGTGACTGACGGCGACGGGCGCGTGACTGACGGCGACGGGCGCGTGACTGACGGCGACGGGCGCGTGCAGCAGTTACACATAATGGCTGCAATTACCAGACTTATATGCTCGTGTCTAGTGCATGTATATATATATATATATATATATATATATATGTATATATATATATATATATATATATATATATATATATATATATATATATATACACACACACACACCCCTATGTCTTGCTCTGCTTCACACCCCACCTACATAGATTACACATATTGGCTGCAATTACCAGACTTGAAGGGACACTCAGTTTCCGAACAAGCAGGGTGCTGTCCACCTCTTCCGGGTGTCAGGAGCCCGGTACAGCTGCTCTCTCTTCCTTTTGAAACTGAGCAGACTTTTCCCGTTCTCTGCTTCCTCACACAGAGAGGCGCACGGCGGCGGACATTTTTGATGAGGGTAAAGAAGCCCCTAGCTAGATCCCATGTCTGAAGTATTCGTCCTTAAGGAAGCAAATGAAGAAATACCGTGGTGTAGGGAGGGAGGACACGTTACGGTTTAACGTATTTTGAGTCGCTGAGGGAAAGGTAACCGGATATCCAGCGTGTTTTGCCCTCTTCCAATATGGCTGCCGGACGTGCTCTGGCGCAAAGGTCGCGATGTCGTGTTTCCGGAAGGGGCGGTTTCTTTCCGGCTGTGTCGTGGTGCTGTGCCCCGCCAATACAAGGGCTGGATAAAAGCGTTAAGACGGGCTGATAACGGCTGTTTGAAAGACGCTGGCGGGAACGGTGAGTAGCGCAGAGTCCGGGGGAGGCGGTTCTATGCCCGTGCGGTGATTGACAGGCGCAGCTGCTGCAGAATGAACTGTCCCTTAAAGAGCGTTTATATAAGAAGTGAATTAACGTGGATTATTAAGAAGCAGCAGGGGGGGGGACTACCAGTATGGCTGCCCCCCATCTTTCCTGGGGTCTTAAATCTGTTCCCAGCTTAAGACTCTGGTGTGTTCCTCTGTTACTCCTCCTGGAAATGTCACAGTACTGTATTACTGCAGGGGCAACCCCGGGGACATAGGGGCCCTCTTTGCTCTTCCTTTTTCCTCTTTGTCTTCAGAGAGCCTGAACGTATTTACTTTCTGCTCCATACAGTTGTACGGGGGGCTTGTTTTTTGTGGGACGAGCTCCGGGGTCCACACGTCTCTCTGATCTTTATTATCTGTGGCAAATGTCCAGTCCAGAAAGCAGCAATTCTGCCATTTATTGTTTTACATTTACCCTACTGGAGAAATTTTTATGTTCCTGATTTATTGAAGTCACTTTTGTTTTTGTTTTTTTTGTAACTTTTTTTTGCCCCAAATTCTTCAAAATGTAAAAATGTTATATAAAAAAAAAAAAAAAAAGTTAAATGTTTCATTTTAATCTTTTTTTTTTTTTTTTTTTACGCCCAAAGTCATAAATCGTTTACAAAGTCTCACGTTAGTCTTAGACTATTGCAAGGAACCTCCCTCCAGACGCGCAGTAGAGATGTGCCCCCCCCCCTGCCCCCAAAAAAGTCGTCTCTTGATAAAATTCGCAGTTCATGAATCTGCTTAAAACATCTGGAGACGAAAGTCATCGAGGACAAGTAAACCAACAAAAACATTAAAAAGTGGGGCAAGATGTTGTTGAGCAGCCTGTCTGACTCCGTTTGTTTCTGGTCATAGGTCGGAGCCGTTTCTTGCAGGAGTTTCCCTTTAACCAGTCGGGGGGGGTGATGGATGTAGAACATGTGGGGTCTCTCCTGCATTTCCCGACCTCCATCCTCACCCTCTTGGCAGTAACTGATTTTTTTTTTTTTATCGCTATTGATTGTGCTGCATTAAATATTTACTCATGAACGTTTTTTTTTTATTCTACGTTTTGTTACAGCTTCTCTATTGCACCATTTTATACTTTTTTATTAACTTGTCATATGTGCAGTTATAGTTGAGGGTCTTACCCTGTAATTTATACATACTTGCCCCTTTAATCACATTGTGTGTTTTTAATCTGTTTTTTTTTTTTAATTAAATTTGATAGGTGATATATGCACATGTGTTAAAAATATACCGTTCCTCTGTTATTCCTCCTGGAATAAATTAACCCTAGCTATACAAGATACCAGCAATGAATCAATGCCAACAATCTCACACTCTTAAGAAAAAGATGAGTTTCCTTGTATGTGAATCTTAAGAGCATGAGATTGTCGGCATTGATTCATTGCTGGTATCTTGTATAGCTAGGGTTAATTTATTCCAGGAGGAGTAACAGAGGAACGGCATATTTTTATCACTTTCCTGTGCATTTCTTTGGGAGGGTGACACAGGCAGGTATCGGCTGCTACTAGAGATGCCAGTGGATTTGCAGGACTTGGTCGAGTTACCACGTCAGCCATCTCAGTCCGTCTGATGGTCTCCGCAGCTCCTCTTTTGAATAGCGATTCTGGCACAATGTCACATGTACGTCACGCTGCAATGATGACGTCGCACCAAGCTGGAAAATCAAAAGAGCCTGGGAATTGGTATCCATCCAGCAGTCACTGGACCTGGTGCTAAGAATCGATTTGCACCGTCTCTACCCTTTTACGTTTTCTCATGCTGCAGCTCTGTGTCAGCCTGACCTGCTTGGATAATGCCCTTCATAGCCTATCCTCTCCCTGACTAGCCCCCTTTTGAGTAGAGTAGTGAACCAAATTGGGCTTTCTCCCCTCTCCGTGGCTGTTAGTTTCCAACTCCATGTAATCAAGGTGCTGAACTCTGTTTTTTAGCAAATTAATGGAATTTTAAAGACATGGCCCCCACACTCGTGCCAACTTTCCAACCCATTTGCTTCATTGATATCCCCCCCCCCCCCCTGGGTGGTCACATGTTTATTTCATTTGTGTGTATTGTAACAGAGGGAAAAAGGGCAAATTGGACATCATTTCAAACAACCCCAAAAATTGTTGGCCCCCTCACCTTAATATTTGGTTGCACACCCTTTGGAATAAATAACTGTAATCAATCTCTTCCTATCTCCATTAGCTTCTTACACCTCTCAGCTGGAATTTTGGACCCCTCTTCTTTTGCAAACTGCTCCAGGTCTCTCATATTGGAAGGTGTCTTCTCCCAACAGCAATTATCTGATCTCTCCACAGGTGATCAATGGGATTTAGGTCCGGACTCATTGCTGCCACTTCAGAACTCTCCAGCGCTTTGTTTACATCCATTTCTGGGGGCTTCTTAAAGTCGGTTTGTGGTCATTGTCCTGCTGGAAGACTCATGTCCTAGGATGCAAACCCAGCTTTGATACTGGGCAGTACATTGCGACCTAAAATCCTTATGGTAATCTTCAGATCTCATGATGCCTTGCACCCAGTGCAAGAGGCAGCAACACAACCCCAAAACATCTTTGACCCTCCACCATATTTCACTGTTGGTACTGTGTTCTTTTCTTTGTAGGCCTCATTCCATGCTGCAGCTCATGTCTGCATCTGAGAGCGCATGGTGTATCCATTTTCTTTAGTAGCAGGCACTGTCAGGAGCCGCAGCTCAGCGCTCCTCCGTGTCCCCTACTAAAGAGAATGAATATTCCCTCTTCTTCATGCACATAGTCCGCGCGTGGAGAGGAGTGAATATGCCAGCAGCAGCTCACATCGGTGTCTGAGAGCGCATGGCTGTGACTCCATGCACTCTGAGATGCCGACATGAGCTGGAGCCGAGCAGAGGTGAGGAAGGAAGGGGAGTAGAAGTGTTTTTTTTTTTTGTGTGTGCGGTGATGGGTCCCATCACCCCCATATGTATGGCCCAGACATACCAGGATTGGGGGATGAGGGGTGCCAGACATACCAGGATGGGGAAATTTACCAGTAGCTGCTGCATTTCCCACCCTAGGCTTGTACTCAAGTCAATACGTTATCCCAGTTTTTTATGGTAAAATTAGGTACCTCGGCTTATACTCAAGTATATACAGTACTTCATTTTCTGGTACAATTTCGAGGGTGCCAACACTTCTGGCTATGACTGTATATATAATTTCATTATGGCCATGGCTTCTTGTTTTCCAGATATTTTCGGCTGATTAATCACCTGTGACATTTTAATAAGTCACAAATCCTGTACTCCAGCCTCCCTGCAGTGTTTATGTACATCTGTTTATTTGCTCTAAAAAGGCGCCGAGAAAGTGATAGACATAATTAGAGCATCTTTGATTTGGGGGAACATTCACATGCGCCATTTTGATAATTTGATGCAAAAAAAAAAACACATACCCCATCAGAAAAGTGACTTAAAAAGAACACAACACAAATGATGAAGTTGGGTCCTTATCTCCTAGAGAGACAGTGTGATAGTGAAATCTTGGCTAGTATGACGTCAGCGGGGATGGCCTTATAGGAACTTTTCACTTATAATACGTACACTATTTTTTTGTGAAGGTCGGCTCTTTAAAAAAAAACAACCCTGTAAAATTGCTTTAAAACTTGTCATGCTGACTAGACTCAGCTGGCTTTTATCAATAGGAAAGAATTAAGAGGAGTCTCCAGTCAGAGTAATTGAGGACTTTTCATTTTAGCCTGGACAAACCCTTTAAGATCTTTTTTTTTTACTGCTGAAGAGTTTGAGAACATTATCTCAGAAGCTTGTAAGCATCTAGGTAAAAAGTTCTGTCATGCCAAGCCATTGCTACCCCTTCCCAGAGGAGACAAACACAAAGTGATCAAAGTCCCTGGCAGAGGGACTTTTTAGTTTTGCGTTGAGCTAAGATGTCTACCGGACCCGTAGCAGACGTGCTGTAATTATGCAATTCTTTAGATCTTTGCAAGGTCCTTTGCGCCGACTGGCTCTGCCCTTGGTCAACTTTTTGGATCTGTCAAGGTAAGCAGGGTTTTTCTTGGGTTCACCAGTGCATGCCTTCAGACGCTTTGACCCAGCAGCTGTCATTCCTCAGTTTTGAGACTGTATCCAGTGACCCCTTGCTGCTTGGTTGGTTTCCATTTCTGCTGAGCCACAGCCAGTTTGGTCTCTGTCCAACTGCTGATGGTTCTTTTGTCTTTTCTTTCTTTTGGTTTGCTTCTATTCAGGTGTCTCACTTGCCAATTTAGTTCTGTCCTATCACTTCTTAGGAGGGGCTTTTTATAGTCACCTTGTACCTGCATCTTTGCTGTCTATATTTCATTACAGATGGTGTTTGGAGATCCAGCTCCTCGGCTGGGGATTCTTTCCTGGTGAATCTCTAGTTGCTTTTCCTAAGGTTTGGTTGTGTGTCTTCCTCCCCAGTACCTTTTTCCTTTTGTTTATGTTTTGGGTCTGGGAGGTTTTCTACGTTGTGATTCTTCTTTTCTTCCTTCTCTCTGGTGTCTGTGTGAACACTTTCTGAGGCTGGTGCCTTTTTCCTCAGATTTTTGTGTATTTCACTTTTCAGTTATTCTAGTGCTTTTAGAGAGGGTGCCGTTAAGGGCATTCAGGGTAAGTCAATATTGAGTGGGGACTCCATTGCCTATACTTAGGATGCCAACAACACCTGAACCCAACATGTCCCGTGGGGTCAGTCAGATTAGGGACTTTCCTCCCTGAACAGGGACATGTTGGGTTCAGGTGTTTCTCTCCTGGTGTGCTCATACATCATAGCATCTTACGGTTGATGCCCCGATCCTCCGGGGCCTCCACCTTTGTATTGGCCATCTGCTCTTGGCCTTGCTGCTGCTCTGTGGACACAAGTTCTTTGACACCTCTGATTTATGGTATATTGTCATATAGGTTTTTTTTTCTATTTTCTTATCAAGGAGTATCTTATCATGGAGTAATGAAACCAACTTTGCAATGAAGACTTTAATGAATATTGAGCATTCAACAAGACCCCTAATAAGTGTAAAATAGCACAAAAGGGATGTTTTTAAAGAAAACCCCCCCAGGACCACTTCATTCTTCCATTCAACCTCCGACATCTATTCCTGAGCACCTGATTCCACGAAATAGAGTAACTCCAGTTGAGGAGCTGAAGGAGCTGGCAATGAGGCCGGGGGCCCTCGTAAGCCGACCAGCCCTCCTTGAGAGGGCCCGTATAACAGACTTCCAGTCCGCCTTGATCCCAGAGGATGAGGAATTATCCAACTTTCCAAATGTTAGGGTCATCAACACAAATCATGAGCGTCATCGAAAAAGGGCAGGGTTGCCTCGAATAAACGGCCATGAATCTGCCAACCACAGCATTTCCAGTGTCCGACGTTCAAGAAGTGTCCTACAAGCCTTCAATCCAATTTACTTGTTTGAGAAGCCGGCGGAAAGTACTGCCATTAAAAAGGAACATCGCGCCAGTATTCCAGGTGCAAAACCAAATGGGTTGATCAAAGGTAAAACTACAGTTCACCACTATGCTAAAAAAAAAACTATATTCTCCTACTCGGTTCTGCTGTGTAGGGGACCGATGGTTGAGGAACTTAAGCTGAACCTCATGTTCCAAGAGTGTTTTAGAAGATTACAGTGCTGGTTTGGTCTTTCTGAGGTTGTCACTTTTTGGAAGTCATTCCCCTAAGACATATCATTTTCTGATATTTCTATTGCCCATGAGAAGTAATTTTGACCCCCCCCCCCCTTTTTTTTTTTGTCCATCTGAAAAGAATAAATTGAAAAACACCCCCTTGTCCATCTCGTATATTATGCAGTTTTTTTAATTAAAATAAACTGTGCTTTACTCGTCCTCCCAGGGTCCAGCGCTGCTCCCTGTGTCTGCAGCGCTGCAGCCAAATAAGAGAATTCACCTGTCCATATAATCAGTGGTGTGTTTTCTTTTCAATTTTCATCCGTTTTATTTTTTATTAGATTATAAAACAAATGGGATTGAGATTTTTTTTTTATAATTTTTTTTTTTTTTAAAACTGCGCTCTTTTGTTAGAAAGGTCTGATTACGTGGCTGCTGCTTCTGCTTTAACTCATCAATCAGCTCTGATCAGTAAGGAAACCCAGTAACAAGTGATGAGTTCCCCTGCAGCGCCTCCATAGGAGAAATGAAGTATTACACAGTTATTGTCTGTAACGCCGGGTTGTACCCAGTCGTCTAGAACGAGGGGCAGTTCCCACTGTGTTTCGTGCCCATCTGAACAGTCACGCTGCCTGAAAGGTGTACAAGTTTCTTATTTTGGTATCCCTTTGCTCCATCAGGGGCACACCTGAATCCTGTTTTTCTTTGTACCCGCTCTGCAGTATATGTGAGGTTTCTCCGTTGATTTTTGTTACATTTTGGTCATTTAGGATTGAAACAGAAGATGAGGCGTAACGTTCCGCTAGAAGATGATGAAACGAGCAGTTCAGACTCTGGTAAGATTTCATCTCCGTCTTTTCACTCCATGGTAGAGGTTACATAAATGAAGATGCCAGATATGGGGACCGTACGTTGCAAAACATTGTAACATCCAGTGCAATATAGCTTTGTTGCATTTTACTGCATAGCAAATGGCCAGGAGCGCTGCTCTGGAAAGAATGAAGCAGCTGCGTAGCTTGGCCTTTGAACCTTCGCTGATCAGCATGAGATGTCACGTCTTAGTCTGCTGAAGCCGAGCAGCTCTGTCCTGTCGCGATATGTTTTTGCTTGCCTTAATGAGATGGCTCCTTTTAAAAGGGGATCTGTCGCTTGTTATAAATATGTCCATTTTTTACTTGGTGTACGCTGTTCTCCTGGATCCGGCAATGTTGTTCTTTTGTTCCTGCTCCTCTCCGTTCCTGAGATAGGGCCCTTTCTTCCCTGTATGTAAATCTAGTTGTCTTAGTGAAGTGGGTGTGGTCAAAGTATTCAAGACCACGCCTAGTTGGCAAAAAAAATATTAAAATATATATTATTTATATACAGGGAAGAAGGGGCCATATCTAAGGAACGGAGAGGTTCAGGAACAAGAGAAAAACATCGCCGGATTCAGGAGAACAGCGGCATTTACACCAGGTAAAAGGAAGGGCCAATGATGGGTCGTCATAAACACTGTGCACAAAAAGTTTAATATCTCCATACTCCCTCCATTTATGTCTTACTTGTTTCATAGTACAATTAAAACTGAGGAAGAAATCTTCTGTGTCTCAGCACAGCCATGTCTCCCTCCTCATTGTAAGACAGCTGGCTGCAGCAGGAGCCTCTCCCCCCTCTAAACGCAAAAGGACAATAAAATGTCTACGCCCCATTCCCTTAGCACCCTTTTGCCGTTCTGCCACCTTGTGGCCAGTGTACATTCCGTATTGGGGTCTTGTAATAACCGGTTACTATTTCTTGGTTCTCAGAGCGGGTATACGAGGACTTGCCTGTGACCATCTGTGAGGAGTACATTGCGAACAGCTCCTTATCAAGCACCGATGACATCAAGCGGGATCCGTGGGACAAAGGAGACAACGCAATGTCTAAAGAAAAACGTAAAGGAATGGCCCCCAAAGCCCCGAGAACCCCAACTCCCAAGAAAGCTCCAGAGAATTCCCCAAGACTGTCTGACCCCAAGGAAGAGTTTGTAGATCACTTTAAAGAGCTTTGTGAGCTGATGAGTCACTCGCAGATGGTGCAGATTCCCTGCAGACAGGAGCCACGGGTCCCAGCCGCTGCCCGCCCACTCGTGGACGAGCCAAAGAAAGAGGAGGTAGGAGACCCTTCCCACAAAACTGCAAAAATAAAGACCACTTTTCTCGAATAACCCCCCACGACAGCACACAGGAGGATGTAACCCCACCCTAATAGGGACAGGAAATATGAAGAGGTTTAAATATCCCCTCCCACATCTTCCCTCCAGTGTTATTTCCTGTCCCTATCAGGGATGAAGAGGTCATGCCTGGTGTGCTGGGCCGGCGACAGGCACTGGGGGAAAGCTACTAGCTGGGCAGCGGAGGATCGAGCGGTCTTGACCTCTCCTCCTCAGGTTTCTGCTCCCGTCTCCTCTGGATTCGGGACCCCCTCCTGCAGTCCACGCTCTCGGGCAAGGTCTGCTGGATCTTCTGACCGGAGGCCTGTGTGAGCTCTCCAGTTCATCTCCTCCTCCTCTCCCCCGCTGGATGCGCGGGCGATGCCAGCTCCAGGATGTGGAGCTCACGCCGCGGCGCCAGAAGTGACGCTGGGCGGTGGATGATATGACTTCCGGCAGCTTGCGTTCCACTGTGAACCGCATCAAAAAGCTATGGGGGAAAAAGAGTGGAATGCTGCCGGTGATCAGAAATCTTCACCTGGACACCGGGGGAGGAGCCCTCTAAACAGAGGGAGGCGCTGGTCTGGTCGCCCATAAAATGAGCCCTGGACAGGAAGACATCTACAGGTAGGACAAAACCATGTCTGTTGAAGCTTCTTGCTCTGCATGTGTAGAGCCCAGCGCCGGTCTGGTCCCAGTAAGTATGGCACTGGTAGTCCATCTCCCAGATGCAGGAAATAGTGATTATAGCTCCCCTCCCCTTCTCACCTCTCTTGTAGTGGGACAAGGAACCTGCATCTGGAGAAAAAGTTAAACCGTCACGCAAATGTCCCATCTGTACAAAAAAACTATCGTCCTCCCATAGAAAGCCCCTATGCAAGGACTGTACAGAGAAGATTATCAGGCTGGAACAACCTTCCTTAATGGAGGAGATAAAGGGCATTGTACGTCAGGAGCAAGAGGAGATATATATCTCGGAAGATCTTCCAGAGGAAGGTGAACTAAGTCCAACCCCTGATAACTCCCAACGAGAGAGATATTACTTTCCATCAGATAGTTTGGAGGAACTCCTCATGGCTGTAAGGAGCACTATGGAGGTCGAGGAAGAAAAAGTGCCCCAAACCGTACCGGATCAGATGTTTGGGGGGGCTACATTCCAGGAAAAAATTGGTGTTCCCTATACACCAGAGTATTAGGGACTTGGTCTTAGAGCAGTGGGAATCTCCAGAAAGGAGATTAAATACCCCTACAGAGTTAAGGGATAGATTTCCTGTAGACAATGAGATTGCAGAATGCTGGTCTGAAGTCCCAGGAGTGGATATCCAGATTGCACGAGTAGCAAAGAAAACCACACTGCCCTTTGAAGATTCCTCTTAAAGACCCCTTGGAACGCAAAATGAAGGGACTACTCAAAATCGTGGGAGACCTCGGCAACACTATTAAGCACCAACACAGTCTCTACGGGCGTAGCTCGATTAATGGCTCGTTGGCTAGATCAACTAGACCAACACCTAGTTTCAGGCACCCCTAGAGAAGACATATTGGCATCCCTACCGCTTCTACGGAAAGCTACGGGGTTTTTAGCAGACGCTTCTGCAGAATCCATGAGTGGCGGCAAGAGCACCTGGGCTATCAAACTCTGGAAGAAGGGCCCTATGGTTGAAATCCTGGAACGGCGACGTGGCATCAAAAATGAAGTTGTGTTCCATCCCCTTTAAGGGGAAATACATGTTCGGGCCAGCTCTAGATCTTCTAGAGAAGGCCTCAGACAAGAAGGTGGCCCTCCCGGAACCTAGGAATGTGAGGAAGAGGCCTTTTCGTCCCTCCCAAGAGCAGACCCCTCAATTTAGAGGTAAAGGCAAAACAGGACGATGGCGCTGCCCGAAAGGGTAGAGGAGGCAAAAATCTTTCTCTCCCAAAACCAACGTCAGAACAGACAATGATGTCAGGACAGTCAGGGGCCGCATCTCGAATTTTCTCCCTCAGTGGAAAGAAATCTGCTCAGACCCATGGGTCCTGAGGGTTGTCGAGTTCGGAGTAAAAATAAATTCCTCCTCCTATCCTCCAGAGAGGATAAGGTTAACACCGCTCTCCTCTGAGTGGTCAGGCCACCCTGATATCCGGTCTTACAGACCTATTGTCCTCAGGGGTGATATCCCTGGTTCCTACAAGAGAGAGAGGCACAGGACATTATTCCAGACTCTTCCTAATAAAAAAAACCAAATGGCCCACACAGAGTTATGATCAATCTAAGGCCACTGAATCAGTATATCCACTACCAACGATTCAAGATGGAATCCATCAGGTCGACGGTCCCCCTGATAGGACAGGACCATGTAATGGCTACATCGACCTCCAGGATGCATATTACCACATCCCCATACATCTTCACAGGAGGTTCCTAAGATTCACAGTGGCTCAGGGGGATCAAATAGTCCACTATCAATTCAATGTTCTCCCATTTGGAATTTCATCAGCCCCCCGAATATTTACAAAAGTCATGGCTTATATCAGGGGTCAGAACATTTCAATAGTACCATACCTTGACGACCTGTTATTAATCGGGCCCTCAGTACCAGTACTCTGAGAACATCTACAGTTGACCACTCAGATCCTATCGTCTCAGGGCTGGTTAGTGAACCAGAAAAAATCAGATATGGTTCCCGCCATGACAAAAACATTTCTAGGAGTACTATTGGATTCCCACAGCCAGATGTCATTCCTGCCCAAACAAAAACAGGTCATCATAAAAGCAAAAATCAATATCCTAAGGAGCAGAAGATCAGTATCATTAAGAGATGCCATGTTGGTCCTCGGGTCTATGACATCCTGTATTCAGATGGTGGCCTGGGCTCAGGCGCATACCCGAACATTACAGACCCACATCCTTACAAATTGTGATGGATCCCCATGGTCTCTGAACAGGAGAATCCCTATACCACCACAAGTAAGGACCTCTCTATTCTGGTGGCTGAACGGAAAAAATCTGAACAGAGGAGTACCATGGATCCAGAATCCGCTGGTAACCATAAAGGTGGATGCCAGCGAAAAGGGATGGGGAGCCATGGTCTCCCAAGAGCTATTCCAGGGTATATGGACCAAAGAGGTGAGCCAACGTTCATCAAATTTCAGAGAACTAAAAGCCGTAGAGGAAGTCCTCAGAGCAGCAGAGCCTCTGGTCCTGAAATATCACATTCAGATACTTTGAGACAATATCGCCACGGTAGCCCACCTTCGTCATCAAGGGGGCACAAGATACGAAAGCTTAAAAGCAATCACAGCAAGAATATTCTCCTGGGCCGAAGAACATCTTCTATCCTTGTCGGCTCTCCATATCAAATGTTCAGTCAATATCCAGGCCAACTTCTTAAGCAGAACAAAGATTCATCTAGGAGAGTGGAGCCTAAACCCTGACGTCTTCCAGATGTTAGTAGAGAGATGAGGCTATCCAGAGGTAGATCTCTTAGCCGGACACCAGAACGCGAAAGTACCTAAATATTTCTCCCTGGATCCAAACGGCCCTTGCCTGAGCGTGAACGCATTCGCTTACAAATGGGAATTCAAACTAGCGTATGCCTTTCCCCCACTACCTATCCTTTCAAAAACCTTACAGAAGGACCGGAGTAATCCTAGTGGCCCCTCGCTGGCCAAAAAGGAGTTGGTTCAGAACGTTAACCAGTCTGAGTGTGGAGAGCCCTCTAATCCTTCCTCCCATCAAGGATCTCCTTCTCCAGGGACCAATTCACCATCCGGATCCCGAGAGACTACATCTAACTGCCTGGCTTCTGAATTCCTGATATTAAAGATGAGGCCTTTCCGAGAAAGTCATCAAAACTCTCCAGAACAGCAGGAAACCTGTAACGAACACCATTTACCATAAGATCTGGAAAACCTTAAGGTGGTGTGCACCCACTCGCCCAGACCCTCTAAGGGCTGATGTGGCTCAGATTCTAGACTTTTTACAAGAAGGTCTCAGACCTAGTACTCTTAAGGTCTAGGTAGCGGCGTTGAGTTCATACTTCGATCAAAGACTAGCAGAACATCAGTGGGTGAGAAGACTTATGACAGCAGCCACCCGCATCCACCCTAGAGTAACAGACCTGGTTCCCCCCCTGGGACCTTAACATTGTTCTGAAAGGGTTAACCCTTCCACCCTTTGAGCCCTTATCAACCATAAGACTGGACAGGCTGACCTGGAAAACGGCTTTTCTGGTGGCAATAACTACAGCCAGAAGAGTGTGTGAACTACAGGCCCTTTCGGTCAACGAACCCTACCTGAGAATCCTGGAAGATCGTCTAATTTTCCAACTTGAACCTTCATTTCTACCTAAGGTGGTCTCGAATTTCCACAGATCTCAGGAGATAATCCTTCCATCTTTTTGTGACAACCCAAAAGACAAAAAAGAGATGGAATTCCACACTCTGGACGTTCGGAGAATAGTACTGCACTATCTTCACGAAACCGAAGAAGGAAGGAAAGACAAGAACCTATTTGTCCATACACAAGGTCCAAATAGAGGAAAGAAAGCCGCACAATCCACAATAGCCAACTGGATTAAGAGGGCGATTACGGAGGCTTACCAGATCCAGGATCTACCTCCTCCAGCAAATCTCAAGGCCCATTCTACAAGGGCAATATCTGTCTCCTGGGCTGAAAAAGCCAGCGCATCCATCGAACTGATTGCAGAGCTGCCACATGGTCCTCAATTCATACTTTCTCCAAACACTACAGACTAGACCTAATGTCTGTTGGAGATTTAGCCTTCGGAAGGAAGGTCCTTCAGGCTATTGCCCCTCCCTAGTATATCTTTGGTATACCTCCTGTGTGCTGTCGTGGGGGGTTATTAGAGAAAATAGAATTAGACTTACCGGTAATTCGGTTTCTAATAACCCACCACGACAGCACGGGTAATTCCCTCCCCCTTGCTTATTGTTTCTACAACAGCTTGATCAGTAGGAATAAAAATTAATTTGAAGCATCTATACTCTTGTGGTCCTTTGTAATAACACTGGAGGGAGGATGTGGGGGGGGGGGGCTATTTAAACCTCTTCGTATTTCCTGTCCCTATTAGGGTGGGGTTACATCCTCCTGTGTGCTGTTGTGGTGGGTTATTAGAAACCGAATTACCGGTAAGTCTAATTCTATTTTCTTACATTCTGACCCCATCCAGATCTCATATTTTAAGCATCAAAATCCCACGATAATTAACTTTTTAACCAAAGACGTACATAGGTCCCTGAGCCAGGTTTTATCTGCTTGTAAGCACAGTGGCCAGAGCCTGCTCCAGTCGCTGCCATTTAAATGTCTTTCAATGTCCTTCTCCGGCAATTTAAATGATGTCATTGCTCATGCGTGCGCGATCACGGGGAACCAATGGCTCAGTCTGGCTGCTGGGGAAATGCTGAAGGCGTCAGTCCTTCTGTGCTGCTCTGCTGAGCTCTGCAGGAGAAGCGCGATGTTTGCTATATATCGTTGTATCGCAGTATGTCGTAAAAGCAATCAAACTCCTAAGGAGACTGAAAATTGAAGTAAAAAAAAAATTAAAATTAAAGTTTAAATCCCTCCTTTTCCTCCTTCAAAATATAGAAATTACATTTTTTTTTTGAAAAGTAAACTTTCACTATTCTACTATTCTTGTGTCCGAAAAAAGTCTGATCTACAAAAATATAAAATTTAAACTGTGTAGAAGGCAGGATATATATATTTGCATGTTAGCCCATGTATGTACAGTACAGACCAAAAGTTTGGACACACCTTCTCATTTAAAGATTTTTCTGTTATTTCATGACTAAAAATTGTACATTCACACTGAAGGCATCAAAGCTATGAATTAACACATGTGGAATTATATACTTAACAAAAAAGTGTGAAACAACTGAAAATATGTCTTATATTCTAGGTTCTTCAAAGTAGCCACCTTTTGCTTTGATGACTGCTTTGCACACTCTTGGCATTCTCTTGATGAGCTTCAAGAGGTAGTCACCGGAAATGGTCTTCCAACAATCTTGAAGGAGTTCCCAGAGATGCTTAGCACTTGTTGGCCCTTTTGCCTTCACTCTGCGGTCCAGCTCACCCCAAACCATCTCGATTGGGTTCAGGTCTGGTGACTGTGGAGGCCAGGTCATCTGGCGTAGCCCCCCATCACTCTCGTTCTTGGGCAAATAGCCCTTACACAGCCTGGAGGTGTGTTTGGGGTCATTGTCCTGTTGGAAAATAAATGATGGTCCAACTAAACGCAAACCGGATGGAATAGCATGCCGCTGAAAGATGTTGTATTAGCCATGTTGGTTCAGTATGCCTTCAATTTTGAATAAATCCCCAACAGTGTCACCAGCAAAGCACCCCCACACCATCACACCTCCTCCTCCATGCTTCACGGTGGGAACCAGGCATGTAGAGCCCATCCGTTCACCTTTTCTGCGTTGCACAAAGACACGGTGGTTGGAACCAAAGATCTCAAATTTGGACGCATCAGACCAAAGCGCAGATTTCCACTGGTCTAATGTCCATTCCTTGTGTTCTTTAGCTCAAACTAGTCTCTTCTGCTTGTTGCCTGTCCTTAGCAGTGGTTTCCTAGCAGCTATTTTACCATGAAGGCCTGCTGCACAAAGTCTCCTCTTAACAGTTGTTGTAGAGAGGTGTCTGCTGCTAGAACTCTGTGTGGCATTGACCTGGTCTCTAATCTGAGCTGCTGTTAACCTGCGATTTCTGAGGCTGGTGACTCGGATAAACTTATCCTCAGAAGCAGAGGTGACTCTTGGTCTTCCTTTCCTGGGGCGGTCCTCATGTGAGGCAGTTTCTTTGTAGCACTTGATGGTTTTTGCAATTGCACTTGGGGACACTTTCAAAGTTTTCCCAATTTTTCGGACTGACTGACCTTCATTTCTTAAAGTAATGATGGCCACTCGTTTTTCTTTACTTAGCTGCTTTTTTCTTGCCATAATACAAATTCTAACAGTCTATTCAGTAGGACTATCAGCTGTGTATCCACCAGACTTCTGTACAACACAACTGATGGTCCCAACCCCATTTATAAGGCAAGAAATCCCACTTATTAAACCTGACAGGGCACACCTGTGAAGTGAAAACCATTTCCGGTGACTACCTCTTGAAGCTCATCAAGAGAATGCCAAGAGTGTGCAAAGCAGTCATCAAAGCAAAAGGTGGCTACTTTGAAGAACCTAGAATATAAGACATATTTTCATTTGTTTCACACTTTTTTGTTCAGTATATAATTCCACATGTGTTAATTCATAGTTTTGAAGCCTTCAGTGTGAATGTACAATTTTCAAAGTCATGAAAATACAGAAAAATCTTTAAATGAGAAGGTGTGTCCAAACTTTTGGTCTGTACTGTAGATATACGTATCTATATATTTAATCCCCGCACATGAATATACACTGCTCAAAAGAATAAAGGGAACACTTAAACAACAGAATATAACTCCAAGTAAATCAAACTTCTGTGAAATCAAACTGTCCACTTAGCAAGCAACACTGATTGACAATCAATTTCAAATGCTGGTGAGCAAATGGAATAGACAATAGATGGAAATTATTGGCAATTATCAAGACACCCTCAATAAAAGAGTGGTTCTGCAGGTGGGGACCACAGACCATATTTCTGTACCAATGCTTTCTGGCTGATGTTTTGGTCACTTTTGAATGTTGGTTGTGCTTTCACACTCGTGGTAGCATGAGATGGACTCTACATTCCACAGATGTTGCTCATTTAGTGCAGCTCATCCAGTAAGGCACATCAATGCGAGCTGTGGCAAGAAGGTTTGCTGTGTCTGTCAGTGTAGTGTCCAGAGGCTGGAGGTGCTAGAAACAGACTCCATGAGGGTGGTATGAGGGCCCGACGTCCACAGATGGGGGTTGTGCTCACAGCCCAACACCGTGCAGGACGCTTGGCATTTGCCACAGAACACCAGGATTGGCAAAGTTGCCACTGGCGCCCTGTGCTCTTCACAGATGAAAGCAGGTTCACACTGAACACATGTGACAGAGTCTGGAGATGCCCTGGAGAGCGATCTGCTGCCTGCAACATCCTTCAGCATGACCGGTTTGGCCGTGAGTCAGTAATGGTGTGGGGTGGCATTTCTTTGGAGGGCCGCACAGCCCTCCATGTGCTCGCTAGAGGTAGCCTGACTGCCATTAGGTACTGAGATGAGATCCTCAGACCCCTTGTGAGACCATATGCTGGTGCGGTTGGCCCTGGGTTCCTCCTAATGCAGGACAATGCCACACCTCATGTGGCTGGAGTGTGTCAGCAGTTCCTGCAAGGTGAAGGCATTGAAGCTATGGACTGGCCCGCCCGTTCCCCAGACCTGAATCCGATTGAGCACATCTGGGACATCATGTCTCTCTCCATCCACCAACGTCACGTTGCATCACAGACTGTCCAGGAGTTGGCGGATGCTTTAGTCCTGGTCTGGGAGGAGATCCCACAGGAGACCATCCGCACCCTCATCAGGAGCATGCCCAGGCATTGTAGGGAAGTCATACAGGCACATGGAGGCCATACACAATACTGAGTCTCATTTCGACTTGTTTAAGGACATTACATCAAAGTTGGATCAGCCTGTAGTGTGTTTTTCCACTTTAATTTTGGGGGTGACTCCAGATCCAGGCCTCCATTGGTTAATAAATGTGATTTCCATTGATGATTTTTGTGTGATTTTGTTGTCAGCACATTCAACTTTGTACAGAACAAAGTATTTAATGAGAATATTTCATTCATTCAGATCTAGGATGTGTTATGAGTGTTCCCTTTATTTTTTTGAGCAATGTATATGTATAGTGGTAGACCGGCTGACTCGACAGCACACGGAAGTGGACACGGGAACACTGTCTTTTTAAATTCTTACCAGGTTTATTATACAGGCAGCATAAACCGTGGTCAAGTAAAAATAAACACGGCCCTTTGTGCAAAAACAGGAAAACAAGGCAAAGTGGTAGCACAAAGCACAGTCCTTGTGGTAGCGGGGATCCGCCCGCTCTGAGTTTAGCAAACTATTCAGCTTTTCCTTGCCAGGACACACAGCTCTGGAGTTCCTCTCTCCACCCCTACTGAACTCTGATTCAAAAGGCTGGCTATTTATAGCTCAGGCCACACCCTGGGGTGGAGATATGGTGAACAGCCTCCCACCTGCTCTATAACTGTTCACAGAAAATCCTAGCCCATTAAAAATGGCCGATTTCACTTCTAGACACAGTGTGCTGGAGCAAACTTCTAGGTTTCAACTCACTGAAGCTAATAGCCTCAGTGAAACATATCTCCCCTCCAGTACTTTCCCAATGACTTTGACACATATCCCCCCCCCCCTAGGGATTTTGGCACCTTCAGTCAAACAGGGAAGCCAAGACAGGGCATCTGCATTACTGTGTAGCTTCCCGGGCCTGTTCACATAACAAAAGTCCAGGAGGTCTATAAACCACCTAGTCGCCCGGGCATTCTTCCCCTTTCTTTCCCTCATCCATCTCAGGGGGCGCATAATCTGACTGTAGCATGAACTTTCGGCCTAATAGGTAGTACCTCAGGGTGTCAGTTACCCACTTCATGGCCAAGCACTTTTTTTTTTTTATTTTTTTTTATTTTTACGATGGCGTAGTTTTTTCTCAGTTTTCTGCCATTGCCCCACTATCAGTATTCGGTCAATATTTTTTCTCAGGAGTGTGGGCCAAAACCAGATGAGGAACAATCAGAGAAAAGGTATAATAGAAACAAGTCACCAATTCTGCATTTATCACCCACTCCTGGTTTTGTCTCCTATTCCTGAGGAAAAAATACTGACTGAATACTGATAGTGGGGCCGTGGCCTTCTGCTCAAGTACAGGATGGGATGTCCCTCCCCATTTACGTCTTAGCACAACACTGCTCCTAACCCGACCTCTGAGGCGTCTGTCTGGACTACGAGCTCCTTGTCCGGTGGGTCCAAGACCAGCTGCTTACACAAGGCGAGCTCTAACTCTTGGAACGCCATTTCTGCTTCAGAAGACCATTTGCCCATCAACATCTTTGTGCCTTTAAGAAGGTCTGTTAGCGGTGCGGCTATCATGGCGAAATTGGGGATAAATTGCTGATAGTATCTCACTATTCCTAGAAATGCCTGAATCTGTTTCTTCGAGACCGGTTGCGGCCAATTTTGGATTGCCTCCATCTTTTTTACTTGTGGCTTTATTTCGCCTCTTCCGACAATGTAGCCCAAGTATTTTGCCGCCTCTTTTCCTATGGCGCACTTCTTTGGGTTTATAGTAAACCCTGCCTTACGCAGCGCAACCAGTACCGCTTTGACCTTCTGCAGATGACTTCCCTAATCCAGACTGAAGATCACAATGTGATCCAGATAAGCTGCGGCGTACTTTTTGTGAGACTAGGATCCGGTCCATGGCCCTCTGGAAGGTAGCTGGGGCTCCCTGCAGATTCAGCGGCATCTTGGTGTATTGAAAGCACCTGTCAGGTGTAGAAAAGGCCATCTTCTCCTTGGCACTTGGAGATAGAATTTGCCTGTACTCTTTTGTTTGGTCCAGGGTGGTGATGTATCTGGCTGGACCTAGCCTCTCAATGAGTTCATCCACGCTGGGCATCAGATACGTGTCGAACTTAGAAACCTCATTTAGCTTCCTGTAATCATTGCAAAAGCACCACTCTCCATCAGCCTTGGGCATTAGGACAATGGGGCTGGATCAGCCACTCTTTTGATTCCTCAATGATGCCCAGGCTCAACATTCTCCTCACCTCATCTGAGATGACATCGCGGCATGCTTCAGGAATCCGATATGGATTGAGGTTCACCCATACATGCGGGTCCGTCAGGATTTCATGCTCCACAACCTGCGTACATCCTGGCAACTCTGAAAACAAACAGTTTCCGCTGAAGCAGTTCTCTGCACTGTTGCTTCTGGGTTGGTAAGTGTCTTGACCACTGTGACATCCTCGATCCTGGCTTGAGAATTGGCCTCCAGATCAGTAGCTTCCACAGATTCCCTGTCTCTCCACTGTTTAAGCAGGTTGATGTGTATCTGGTATTGTTTTCTTCTCCCTGACTGGTGGATCTTGTAGTTGACATCGCTCAACTTTTCGACCACCTCATATGGCCCTTGCCACTTGGCCAGGAACTTGCTCTCCACCGTGGGGATAAAAACAACACAAAGTCTCCAAGGCTAAACTGCCTCAGTCTTGCTGACCGATTGTAGACCCTGACCTGGGCCTCTTGGGCTTGAAGGAGGCTCTCTTGCATCTGGGCCACATGCTCGATGTTGCTCTGGTGGGGTGTTACCTCGGCTTCCCAGGTCTCTTTCGCAATGTCCAGTAGTCCCCCGAGGGTGCCGTCCGTAAAGCAACTCGAAGGGGGGAGAATTCCGTAGAAGCCTTGGGAACTTCCCTAATCGAGAATAGCAGGTAGAGGAGTAGGCAATCCCAGTCTCGGCCATCATTCTCCACGACCACCTTCAGCATGGATTTTAGGGTCTTGTTGAACCGCTGCACCAGGCTGTCTGTGTGCGGATGGTACACGGACGACCTGAGTTGTGTAATTTGGAGAGCTTTACAGAACTTGCTGATCAGTTTGGGCATGAAAGGAGTTCCTTGATCTGTCAGGATCTCCTTTGGTAGGCTTGTCCAGGAGAAAATATGCACTAGCTCTCTGGCTATACTCCTGGCAGAGGAGTTTCTCAGGGGCACCGCCTCCGGGTGCCATGTTGCGTAGTCAATCACCACTAGAATGTACTGGTGCCCCCTGGCGGACTTAACCAGGGGTCCGACAAGGTCCATGGCAATACAACTTATTTGCAAGAAACAGACTTGATAAATGAGGAGGAGATGTCGCAAAAGCGTATATCTGCACAGAGATTCAAGCTTCAGAGACAGGGAGTTCTGTGGAAACTGTTTGGGTAAGAATACAAGGAGAGAACAACGGAAAGGACACCATTGTAGGCATTTACTACAGGCCACCTGGGCAAACTGAAGATATGGATGAACTCTTTGTTTCAAATGACCAAGTTCTTAAAAAAAATATGACGTAGTGGTCATGGGAGATTTCAACTATCCAGACATTTGTTGGGAATATCTCTCAAGTAAAGCTAACAGGTCAAGCAAATTCTTATCCTCTTGCTGACAACTTTATCTTCCAAAAAGCAGGGAAGAAAACAAGGGGATCTGCTATTTTGTATCTAATCCTTATAAACAGGGAGGAAATGGTTGAGGAGGTAAAAGTGGCTGCGATCCTAGGAGGTAGCGATCATGCTATTATAGAATTTTGGACAACTAGAGGAGGAAGACATGTGAAGACTCAAACTTCAAGGTTAGATTTCAGAAAGGCGGATTTTAAGCGACTCAAAAAGCGAATAGGAGGGATCCAATGGCTGGATGTCCTTAAGCACAAAAATGTCCAGGAAGGATGGGAAATTTTTAAAAATGAGATTCTCAAAGCACAATCGTTAACAATCCCAAATAGTAGGAAGAATGGGAAGCATTTAAGGAAACCAGGATGGATGAACACAGAACTTAAACACATGCTAAAAAGAAAGAAAATGTATATCAAATGGAAAGAGGGAGGCATATCTAAAGAAGATTATAATGCAGTCTGCAGAACCTGCAGGGCACGTGTCAGGTTAGCTAAAGCTGACAATGAATTAAGGCTTACAAGAGATGTCAAAAGCAATAAAAAAAGATTTTGGGGGTATGTCAAAAGTAAAAGAAAAGTCAAAGATGCTATAGGATTTTTACAGGATGAAAATGGTGAAATTGTAAGAAACGATGTTGAGAAGGCCGAACTTTTTAATTCCTATTTTGCATCAGTTTTCTCTCAGAAAGAAAATGTAACATCAACTGATCTTCAATGTCCTATTAAAGGAATAGGAGAATCCAGGTTATCCTTAAAAAAGAAAGATTGTGAGGGAATATTTAGCTAACATAAATTAGTTCAAGTCTCCAGGTCCAGATGAATTACACCCCAGAGTACTGAAGGAGATCGTAGAAGAAATTTTAGAACCACTCTCCATAATCTTTGAAAATTCTTGGAGAACAGGAGAAGTCCCAGAAGACTGGAGAAGAGCAAATGATGTTCCTATCTTCAAAAAGGGGGAAAAAGGTGGACCTAGGGAACTATAGGCCGGTGAGTCTGACTTCTATACCAGGAAAGATCTTTGAACAAATTATTAAACATGTATGTAAGTACCTGGATAAGAATGAAGTGATTAACCAGAGTCAGCATGGGTTTGTAACTAACTAGTCACGTCAGACTAACTTAATTTCCTTCTATGACAGAATCACTGACTGGGTGGATCAGGGAAATGCTGTAGATATAGTATATCTTGACTTCAGCAAAGCATTTGACAAAGTATTTCACACCATCCTTATTGAAAAAATTACCAAGTATGGAATGGACAAGGCAACTGTTAGGTGGATTCATAACTGGCTTAGTGGTCGTAAATGGCTTCATATCTAGTTGGATGAATGTCTCAAGTGGGGTACCACAGGGCTCTGTCCTGGGACCTGTATTGTTCAACATCTTTATCAATGATTTAGATGAAGGAATTGAGGGTAAACTGATTAAATTTTCTGATGACACAAAGCTAGGAGGGATAGCTAATACTAGAGAAGAGAGAGAGGATTCAAAAAGACCTAAATAAACTGGAGCAGTCGGCTGTAACCAACAGAATGGTTTTTAACAGAGAAAAATGCAAAGTACTACATCTGGGCAATAAAAATTAAGAGCATGTACAGAATGGGAGTAATAGAGCTAAGCAACACTACATGTGAAAAAGGCTTAGGTATACTAATAGATCATAGACTGAACATGAGCCAACAGTGTGATGCAGCAGCAAAAAAGGCAAATACAATTCTGGGATGTATTAACAGAAGCATACAGTCTAGATCATGGGAAGTCATTATCGCACTTTACTGCTCTTTGGTCAGACCTCATCTGGAATACTGTGTCCAGTTTTGGGTACCACATTTTAAAAAAGACATTGACAAACTGGAGCAAGTTCAGAGAAGAGCGACCAGAATGGTGACCGATCTGCAAACCATGTCCTATGAGGAACGGTTACAGGATTTGGGAATGTTTAGCTTGCAAAAAAGACTGAGAGGAGACTTAATAGCTGTCTACAAATATGTCAAGGGCTGTCACATTGTAGAAGGATCATCTTTATTCTCATTTGCACAAGGAAAGACTAGAAGCAATGGGATGAAACTGAATGGGAGGAGACAGATTAGATCTTAGAAAAAACTTTTTGACAGGGTGATCAATGAGTGGAACAGGCTGACATGAGAGGTGGTGAGTTCCCTTCCAATGGACGTCTTCAAACAGAGGCTGGACAGACATCTGTCTGAGATGCTTTAGTGAATCCTTCTTTGAACAAGGGGTTGGACCAGATGACCCAGGAGGTCCCTTCCAATTCTACCATTCTATGATTCTATGAATCCATTCGTATGGGACCTCTATAATGGGTAACGGCACTAGGGGACTGCGGAAGTGGGATACTGGAACAATTAGCTGATAGGGCAGGATCGGCAGAAATTAACAATGTCTCGGTGACATCAAAGCCAGTAGAACCTCTGCAGGACCCGCTCTTGGGTTTTCTCTACTCCCAGATGCCTACCCAAGACATGAGAATGGGCCAAATCTAATACCCTACGCCTATAGGGACCCGGCACCAACAACTGCTCTTTCACTACTTCTCTTAGTTTAGTGACCTGATATGGCAGCTCCCTATTTAAAGCAAAATGTGGAAACCTGGTGTTGGCTCCCAGCTCTTAAGCGACCCCATTTATGGGGCACCTGGTCAAATGCCCCCTTTAAAGTAAGATCCTGCTTTTGAGCAGTCCCAAAATTCCCCTCAAAACCCCAGTTTAGGAATCTCTGCCCGATCGGTCACCGTGTCATTCTCGTCACCAGCAAGGACACTGAGAGCCCATCCACCTCTGACTTCGATGGGGATTAATCATGGTTGACCCGACTCCTGTCTGCGTTTCTTGGCACCCTTCTGCCATAATTCCCAGAACAAACTAAAGTTCCACCCTATTATCACTGGGTGTAGCAGCATGTCTGAATCTCCAACTTCATGGGACTCAGCACCGTAGTTAGTTTTTACAGTCAGTCTAGCAACAAGGTAGTCCTTGGGCCCCGAGAATACATCGAACACCCACGTTTTTCCCAGGGATCAGCTGGTGGGGAAATGTGACTCTTATTAGTCACCAAACTCCCCTAGTCCAAGAGTCCGGTCACCAGTATCCTATTTATTGTTATGGGACATTCCTGCGACCCCCTCACCGTGCTGAGAGTCCACACTGCAGGCTGGATAGGCATAATAGAACAGCGCCTCCCCATGCTGCAGTCCATCTGTTGAGAGGACACGGGACAACGTGCGGCTATGTGTCCAAGACCGTGACATTTCCAACCGGTCAAGTCTTTACCAGCGGCTTTTGGCAACCCCTTAGCGACCCCTTGGGACCTCAAACTCCCCCTCCAGTTGTGGCTCTACTATCCCACCTTTGGGATTCAAGCTCCTTCTGGGTACCCCAGTACGGGGATGCAACAACGCCCAGCTTCCTTAGGGACCTCTCTACCACCTGGTACCTTTCTACTAGGCCAACTAGGTCGTCTGCATTTAAGGGGTCCCCCTGGGCAACCCAGTTCTGCACCAGCCTTGGAAGGGAACGGATAAATCTGTCTATAACAGCTCGCTCGACCATCTGGGCTTGAGTGGAGGACTCCGGCTGCAACCACTTTTGTGCCAGATGCAGTTTGTTGAACATCCGGGAATGAGGGGGCTTGTCACCACAATATGCCCAGTGGTGAACTCTTTAGGCTCTAACCAACAGTCACTCCAGCGAGTGCCAAAATTTCAGTTTTTAATTTGGTATACTCCTATTCATCTGGTAATGCCAGGTCATAAGCCTTTTGGGGCTCACCAGTTAGATAGGGGGGCCAACACCTCTACCCACTCTCGCTCTACTCGTTCAAAGTCAAAAATGCCTCCACATCATCCCCTGGGGTCATCTTTTGCATGGCTCATCTTGCTTCTTTCCTGACATACGAGTCATCACCTGGACTTGGGATAGGGGCCGTCGGCCTCCCACGAACTGCCTGTGTGCAACTCCATATGCTGCAGCTGCTGTCTGTACTGGTCTTGTTGCTGCTGCTGTTCTCGGTACTGGGTCTTGCTGTTGTTGGATCTGTTGCTTCAGCAGCTTACTTGTCTCCTGATGGGCCAGCTGTTGATGCTGTTGGGCCAGCTGTTGCTGCTGTTGAGCTTTCACCAGGTGCTTAATCAAGTCCTCCATGCTGTCTGACTTTGCTTCCTGGCTCACTGCCGACTTCACCCAAGACATGCAGGTCATCACACGTGCTCCCTAGGGAAATTGCCCGCACTTCTATCACCACCTGTGGTAGACTGGCTCACTCGACAGCACATGGAGGTAGACACGGGAACACTGTCTCTTTAAATTCTTCTCAGGTTTATTATACAGTCAGCATAAACCATTGTGGAGTAAAAATAAACACTGCCCTTTGGGCAAAAACAGGAAAACAAAGCAAAGTGGTAGCACAAAGCACAGTCCTTGTGGCAGCGGGGATCCATCCGCTCAGTTTAGCAAATAAACGGTTCAACTTTTGCTTGTCAGGACACATAGCTCTGGAGTTCCTCTCTCCAGCCCTACTGAACATTGAATGATTGAAAAGGCTGGCTACTTATACCCCAGGCCACACCCTGGGGTGGAGATATGGTGAACAGCCTCCCACGTGCTCTACAATTGTTCACATAAAATCTTAGCCCATTAAAAAATGGCCAATTAACACCTAGACCGCGTGCTGGAGCCAACTTCTAGGCTTCAACTCACTGAAGCGAATAGCCTCAGTGAAACACATCTCCCCTCCAGTCCCTGATATGTCTCTGCTTTGCTGGAAGGGGAAGAATTTGTTCTGAACACAGGGAATGCTCAGACTGGGCATATCAAAGGCAGATGGACAATAGTTTTGTAAAGGTAGTGTAAATAGGATAGAATGGAAAAACTGGTTTTACTAGATGTCCAATTCCTATCAGCTGAGTTTACAAAAGTACATTATAGCCCTCAGTCAGTGATGGGGGGGATTGAACCTTAGCCCGTGGGTGGGGAATAATACAATAGACTGACATCATTTCCTCTCATCTTAAATTGGACACTTCCTCTTGTCTGGGGGATTTAAAATCCCAAGATACATGTGCTGGCTCTTACTCCATGGACACCATGAGGAGCATATCTCGCTGAGTATGTACTGATCACCAGTAACCCCTTACTGGGCCTTGCATTACCCCCCTCCATTAGAGATTTATATCCTTAATATAAAAAAAAAACCTTTATTCCCCTCCTGTGCCGTTCCAGCCGTGTCAGCACTCGCGTTCCCGGGTCTCCCGTGCGGTTGTTGTGATATGTGGCGTCACTGTCCCCGCCTTCGTAGAGATTAAACATGAAGAGGAAGTCAGAGATCTGCTGCAGCCCGGACGTCCTATTCATGTTCAAAACGTATGAAGGCGTGGAAAGTGACGCCAGCGCTGATTGGGCGCCAGGCACCGTGTGTCATTCCAGAACTCCAGGACCACGAGTGAGGACACCGCTGGAATGGCGCCAGCAGTGCGGTGGTGTTTACACTGTGCGGTAATGAGGCAGTGACCCAAGGAAAGTTCAAAGTAAATGTCTCTTATTTGTGAAAAACTCACAATTTTAAATGCAAATGACTTCCTCCAAATCGCAGCCGGGTGATCCAAACAATCTGTATACACTGGTTGCCGTGGGCGCCGTTTTGCTCTGATGTGCGCCGGTTACGTTCTCTTCACAGGCCTGTGTTATGCCTTTACACAGGCTTGCCGTGCACAGACCCTGCTGCTCTGCAGCTTGCAAACAAAACACTGACACACTGAAACCTTTGCTATAGGATTAAATGGAAAACCGTGGCCATGAGCCACTCGTAAGACCCGGGCTGAAGGGAGTGATCCACCCCACTGCCATCCTGTAAATCACTCCAAAAATAAAAGCCCATGCCGGGTTTTCTTAAACCTGACTTGGTCAAATAGCTTGACCAAGTCCAAACTTTTATTTTGCACTGCAACCACAGCTGTCTGTGATTGCTATACACTCCAGCAGGTTCAATAATTCTCTATACGCATCCTGGAGAATGCATACCGTCCCTCGCATAATACACTGCTCAAAAAAAATAAAGGGAACACTTAAGCAACAGAATATAACTTCAAGTAAATCAAACTTCTGTGAAATCAAACTGTCCACTTAGGAAGCAACACTGATTGACAATCAATTTCACATGCTGTTGTGCAAATGGAATAGACAATAGATGGAAATTATTGGCAATTATCAAGACACCCTCAATAAAAGGAGTGGTTAAGCAGGTGGGGACCACAGACCACATCTCAGTACCAATGCTTTCTGGCTGATGTTTTGGTCACTTTTGAATGTTGGTTGTGCTTTCACACTCGTGATGGCATGAGACGGACTCTACAACCCACATAAGTTGCTCGGGTAGTGCAGCTCATCCAGGATGGCACATCAATGCGAGCTGTGGCAAGAAGGTTTGCTGTGTTTGTCAGCGTAATGTCCAGACGCTGGAGGCGCTACCAGGAGACAGGCCAGTACACCAGGAGACGTGGAGGGGGCCATAGGAGGGCAACAACCCAGCAGCAGGACAGCTACCTCCGTCTTTGTGCAAGGAGGAACAAGAGGAGCACTGCCAGAGCCCTGCAAAATGACCTCCAGCAGGCCACAAATGTGCATGTGTCTGCACAAACGGATGGAAACCGACTCCATGAGGGTGGTATGAGGGCCCTACGTCCACAGATTGGGGTTGTGCTCACAGCCCAACACCTTGCAGGATGCTTGGCATTTGCCACAGAACACCAGGATTGGCAAAGTCGCCACTGGCGCCCTGTGCTCTTCAGATGAACGCAGGTTCACACGGAGCACATGTGACAGACGTGACAGAGTCTGGAGACGCCGTGGGGAGCGATCTGCTGCCTGCAACATCCTTCAGCATGACCGGTTTGGCAGTGGGTCAGTAATGGTGGGGGGTGGCATTTCTTTGGAGGGCCGCACAGCCCTCCATGTGCTCGCCAGAGGTAGCCTGACTGCCATTGGGTACCGAGATGAGATCCTCAGACCCCTTGTGAGACCATATGCTGGTGCGGTTGGCCCTGGGTCCCTCCTAATGCAGGACAATGCCAGACCTCATATGGCTGGAGTATGTCAGCAGTTCCTGCAAGATGAAGGCGTTGAAGCTATGGACTGGCCCGCCCGTTCCCCAGACCTGAAACTGGTGACAATTTTTTTTTTTCTATGGATTTCATAATTGTTTTTCTACCTGTAAAATAATAATAAAAATAATAATAATAATCACATTGGATATCACAATCTTCGGACTTGCCTGGAAAATCATTTTCCCGGGTCATTCTGTATCGCACAATGAGCAAAATAAAAACAGAACACAATGGTAGAATTGTAATGTTTTTTTGTGGGAAAATTTTGCCCGATTTTGGATTTTTTTTATTTTTCAGTAAAATGATTGGTGCTATTCAAAACTACAAATCATGCCACAAAAAAAAAGCCTCATACAGCTGTGTAGACGGGGGGAAAAAAAGCTGTGGCCTTTTCGTAGCTCCTTGCCGCTCTAGTACTGCCCCCACTTCTTTCTTGTGATCACTGTGACGTCATGACTACAGCATGTGACCGCTGCAGCCGATCACTAGGAGAAGCTACCTTCTAAGTCAGCCAGATCGCTGATTGATTTGCTGTGCAGCAGCCACATGATGTAGTCATATCCCTGTCGCAGCTGAGATGTGATGCTGGAACGGCCAGGGGAGAGTTAGGCTATGTGCGCAGGTTCAGGATTTGAAGCAGAAATTTCTGCAGCGTTTTTGCATCTCCTTGGCAGGAAAAACACTTTTTTATGCCTTTTGTTATGCGTCTGCTAATGCTTTTTGGAGCTAAATAAAGTTATTTTGGTGGGACATTGCGTTAACCCTTGGATTACCGTCCGGACTGGGGTGAGTATATTGGTTAATTTAAATGATTAAATAATGTGTCTGTTGTATTTCAGATAAAGTGTTTTACTCTGTGTGCCTATGTTTATTTAACACTTTACTTTATTTTAATTAGGTTTGCTGATGAAAGGGTCTGATTGACACGTCATCACCAAACTAAAGCGCTAGGTGTCAGCTAATCCCATTCACCCAATCTTCATTAGCATTCCCATTCATGTAATTTCTGGGGCATCTGTGGTCTGCTATTTTTAGCCTAGGAAGGTGCTATTAGGCAAACATGTTCCCTGGCTGTTAACAGCTCACACTTTTGCTGTGTTCTAATTCGGCACTTTTGTTGTCGGTACATGTGAATCCACCACATGTAATGACACTTCAATCTGTAAAAATCTGCAGGGCAGACTGGTGTCCACTACAGAAAATGACATGCTGTGGGTGAGTTTGGGTACGTGGCCATGATCAGGAGCCGCTGCAGGTTTGACTCTGCGTGTTTATACAGCGTCAAACCCGCAGCGTCCAGATGTTACAGCATAGTGGATGGGATTTCTAGAAATCCCATGTCCACTATGCGTGCATCAGAGGCTGCGAATCACCCGTGGACACTGACATGGGTCGCCTCTTTCAGGACCGCAGCATGTCAAATTCTCTTGCCGAGTCGCTAGTCTCCGCAACAGAAATTTGACCACGAGAAAGTATTGAATGCGATAAATCCACATGGTTCAGTGAACACATGTGGTTTTACCTGTGTTCAATAGAATGCAACTTTTTGGACGCAGCAAAAATATGCGTCCAAAGCGCTGCTACGTCCAAATCATGGGCGCACAGCCATAAAAAAAATAAATAAAAGGCGTGGGCTCCCACGTCATTTTTATAACCAGCAGAGAGAAAGCAGACTGCTAGGGGCTTTTATTAGTAGCCGGGGGAGGGGCCAGTAGCCAACAATGTTCCCTGGCTATTAATATCAGCTCACAGTGGTTTGTTTTGCCTTTACTGGCTAGATTACATGGGATCCCAGAAAAAAAATTGACGTAGGGTCCCCCTATAAAATCTAACCAGAAAAGGTTAAACAGACAGCTGCGGGCTAATATTAATAGCCAGGGAAGGGGCCATGAATACGAGCCCCCTCCACGGCTAATAATATCCGTCAGAAGTCCCAGAAATGGCGCATCCATAAGATGCGCAAAATCTGGCGCTTGGCCTCCGTTCTTCCCACTGCCCTGTAGCGGTGGGGTAATGGGGATAGGGTTCACGTCGTGTATTGGCGGCTGACGTGAAGCCCAGGTTAGTAATGGAGGGCGTCTATAAGACATCCCCATTACTAACCGCGTAGTAAAGTGGTCGCCGTTTTTTCAATAAATACATGGCCAGAATAAAGTATTTTAACTTGTTCCAGACCGCCGACTGTACATAAACGTCGGCGCTGCCTGGGCTCTGTGCAGCGCCGACGTTTAAAAAAGGTGGGTGTTCCCGCAGCGCTCAGGACCCCCAGGGTCCTGCAAGCGCTGCAGTTCCGGTGCAGAGCGATAGCTCTGACATGTGGCATCATGGGGACCTGATAGGAACAGGTTAACATCATGGGGACCTGATCCAATCTTCTAGATGCCGCGATCCATAGCGATCGCGGCATTTAAAAGATAGTGACAGCCGGTGGTCGGTGATCGGGACCCCCACATACCTTAGCAGCGAGGGGATCCCGGTGCTGTGACCTCTGACATCATCGAGACCTGATTGGCTCAGGTCTCGATGATGTCAGCGTCACACCAGCCAATCAGAGAGATCACTAGGGAAGTTTGTTTTAGCAACAAACTTTCCTGGGCGAACTGCCTGATGATAAATACACTGTTTCTCCTCCGATCTCAGTGAGAGAGCAGAGGAGAAACACTGTGACAAGAGCTGTCAGCCTTGCCACTGTGAAAGTAAAAAAGAAAGTAAGTAAGAGTTAGGTTAGGGTCAGTCGGTCCAGTCAAAAAATATAAAAACAAATAAAATGGCCCTTCAGACTTATACCGCAGAGGAGGTGTATGCCCTGCTATGTTCTGACACTGATGACAGTGCAATCTCAGATGGAGATGTGGATTTTGAGGGCTTTAGTAGCGGCGACACTGAGAGTTCAGAAATGAGCAGTGATTCTGGTCCATCCTCAAGCCCAAGGACCAGTACAACAATAGGGGCAAATAGCGCTACTGGAGAAACATCTCCAAATCAGGGAACACTGCCCAGTACAAGCGCTGTCCCTGCTACTAGTGAATTGGCGCACGCCAGTGTACAAGGGGCTTTGCCACATGATCTAGCATTTCCCAGATGGGAGGCTTCGGATTCGGCTGCTCCATTCAGCCCTGATTTCAACGCCATTCCTGGTATAAATGTGGAGGTGGAAGATTTTGGACCAATTCATCTTTTTAATTTGTTTTTTACAGACAGCTTGCTAGAGCATATTGTCGTGCAAACAAATTTATACGCATCCCAATTCATAAGCCAGAATCCCCGATGTTACTATGCTAGGGCAAATTTATGGACACCAACTAATGTCCCGGAAATAAAAAAAAATTTAGGACTTACATTTGCCATGGGGCTTGTTAAAAAACCGAGCATTCGATCCTACTGGTCCAACCACCCTGTTCAAGCCACCCCTATGTTTTCAGTCGTTCTTACTAGGACCCGTTATGAAATGCTCATACGGTTTTGGCATTTTAACGACAATAGTCAATGCCTGCCCAGAAATTCCCCAGAACATGACAGGTTATATAAAATTAGACATATCATTGAAAATTTGTCAGAAAAATTCTTAAGGCTCTACACCCCAACACAAAATATTTCTATAGATGAGTCCCTTGTAAAATTCAAAGGAAGACTGCACCTCAAGCAATTTATCCCATCTAAGAGGGCAAGGTTTGTAATAAAGCTCTATAAAATGTGCGAAAGTTCAACCGGATACACATCCGCTTTTCGCATATATGAGGGGAAAGATAGCCAACTAAACCCACCAGGATGCCCTACTCATCTGGGGACATCTGGAAAAATTGTTTGGGAGCTGATAAGTCCATTTTTTCAAAAAGGCTACAATCTATATGTGGACAATTATTACACCAGCATACCCCTATTTAAAAGTCTGGTTGAACACAACATCGGGGCTTGTGGGACCATCCGTAAAAACCATCAGGGGTTTCCACAACCATTGGTCAACCAAAAGTTTCAAAAGGGGCAGTCAGGGGCTGTGCGCAACGGAGAGCTGCTTGCCCTGAAATATAGGGATAAGAGGGATATTTTTGTCCTCAGCTCGATCCACACAGATGCCACAAGGGCCACTGTAGAACTAGGACCCACCACTCCGAAGCAAAAACCTGTGTCAGTCATTGACTACAACAAACACATGGGGGGTGTGGACCTTGCAGACCAGGTTCTACAGCCATACCAGGTATCAAGAAAGTCCTATACCTGGTATAAAAAGTTGGTTATTTATTTGTTTCAGGTGGCCACATACAATTCTTTTGTGTTGTACAAAAAAGCAGGAAATTCAGATCCTTTTCTTGATTATCAAGAAAAGGTAATTGAAAATCTTGTTTTTCAAAGTGTTAGCCCCGCTCATCCATTAGAATCTGGAGGATGTGAAAAGACTCACTGAGCGACATTTTATTGCACTTATTCCAGCAACGGAAACAAGAAGGAACCCCCAGAAAAGATGTCGTGTATGTACTAAGAGAGGAATGAGGCGTGATACCCGCTACTATTGCCCACAATGCCCATCACTCACTGCTTTAAAATCTTCCACACAGAACCACGTTTTTAAACTGTAAAAATGTATCTCATTATGTCATTCAAACATTTGGTTCATTTAGTGAATGACACATTCGAGTAGAGCTCACTTAATTTCCAGGGGTGGGGGGGTTCTCCAGAATCTAAACCTTCCATTGCGTGCTTGTTTCTGGAAATCATCCATTGAGTTAAAATGGTCACTAAACCCATAGATGAATTCCCAGAGGGGTGTCATTTCCAAAATGGGGTCACTTCAGGGGGGATTCTTTAGTTCTGGTACTTGGCGCCTCTGAAAAGTGTCAGAACAGCAGAATCCCCCCTGAAGTGACCCCATTTTGGAAATGACACCTCTCTGGGAATTCATCTATGGGTTTAGTGACCATTTACCTATCTACTTATTTTCCCACCACTAGATTAATTTATACAGAGGAGTAGATTGTAAAATTCGGTCACTTGTTGGGAGTTTCCTCTGTTTAGGCACCTCAGGGGCTCTCCAAATGAAACAAGGCATCCGCTATAGATTCCAGCCAAATTTCCATTCCAAAAGTCAAATGGCGCTCCTTACCTTCCAAGCCATGCCGTGCACCCAAACAGTGTCTTTGCACCACATATGGGGTATCAGCGTGCTCAGGAGAAATTGCACAACACATTTTGGGGTCCATTTTTTCTGGCTGCCCTTGTGAAAATTAAAAATTTGAGGCTAAAGTAGCAGTTTTGTGTTTAAAAATGGGTTTTTTTATTTTCACACTTCAACATTATAAAATTCTGTGAAGCCCCTGGGGGTTCAAGGTGCTCACCACACATCTAGATAAGCTCCTTGAGGGGTCTAGTTTCCAAAATGGGGTCACTTGTTGGGGGTTTCCTCTGTTTAGGCACCTCAGGGGCTCTCCAAATGCAGCAAGGCGTCCGCTATCGATTCCAGCCAAATTTCCATTCCAAAAGTCAAATGGCGCTCCTTACCTTCCAAGCCATGCCGTGTGCCCAAACAGTGGTTTTGCACCACATATGGGGTATCAGCGTGCTCAGAAAATATTGCACAACACATTTTGGGGTCCATTTTTTTCTGGCTGCCCTTTTGAAAATTAAAAATTTGAGGCTAAAGTAGCAGATTTGTGAAAAAAAGTTAAATGTTCATTGTTTTCTTCCACATTCCAAAAATTCCCATGAAGCACCTGAAGGGTTAATAAACTTCTTGAATGTGGTTTTGAGCACCTTGAGGGGTGCAGTTTTTAGAATGGTGTCACTTTTGGGTATTTTCTGTCATAAAGGCCCCTCAAAGTCACTTCAAATGTGATGTGGTCCCTAAAAAAATGTTTTTGTATATTTTGTTGTAAAAATGAGAAATCGCTGTTCAACTTTTAACCCTTATAGCTTCCTAACAAAATAAAATTTTGGTTCCAAAATTGTGCTGATGTAAAGTAGACATGTGGGAAATGTTATTTATTAACTATTTTGTGTGACATATCTCTCTGATTTAAGGGCATGAAAATTCAAAATTTGAAAATTGCAAAATTTTCAAAATTTTCGCCAAATTTCCGATTTTTTCACAAATAAACGCAAGTGATGTCAAAGAAATTTTACCACTATCGTGAAGTACAATATGTCACGAAAAAACATTCTCAGAATCAGCGGGATCTGTTGAAGCGTTCCAGAGTTATTACCTCATAAAATGACAGTGGTCAGAATTGAAAAACTTGGCCCGGTCACGAAGGCAAAAACAGGCTCTGGTGCGAAGTGGTTAATGAAATTAAAAACAGTCTTAAAAAAAATTATTGTACGCTCAGTCCCCAAATCCCTGATCTTCTGTTTAAAAAAAAAAAAAAAATAAAGGTAAAATAAACCATATTCCTCACCTGTCTGCCGTCACAATGTAGTCCACAATTACTGCCTATGTAGGAAATCGCACCCCAAGATGCACTCCGGTGAAAAAAGAAGTAGCGGAGACCCATGTCTTCTAACATGTTTCTGGCTACCGTTTTTTGTACCAGGCTGCGGCCCTGATGACGAGCGTACCGGAGGGCCCTTGATGGGGGAACCTTAGACAGGCTTACCTATTGAAGATCCAGGTACGACTGAGCTGCGCCCCTGCCTGGGGTCGGCAGCTCCAGCTCTGCATGTCGGTGAGAGAGCAGCTGTGGAGCGGCGCCCCTGCCTGGGGTCAGCAGCTCCAGCTCTGCACATCAATGGGGGCACATGTGGATCTGTGCCCTTGGAGCTCCAGCTTTGAGCGGCGCCCCTGGCTGGGGTTGGCCACCCCAGTATTGCTCAGGAATGGCTGGATGGAGGGGAACAGGCCTGTGACTTGGTCCAGCCTCCGAATCCATACAGCTGGTAGTGAGTGATCTTCTTGAATGTTCACATGGTTTATGGGGCGCTTTCCTTATTATGGTTACTAGGAAAGGCTGAAGTAAGTTAGCGCAAAACTCAAAAATGGGTGTGTGTGCGCGCTCTGTAAGACCCCATCTAGGCCAATGGCCTCGTGCTTAAATTTGGCTTCAGGACGGAATCTAGACCTTAGACCTCTAGGCTAAAGTTAGCCACTTGTCTGGGCCGCACAGAGCCTCTTGATTGGGCTTCAGAATGTACCACAAAAATGAGCCTCAATCTGCTCTGTAAATGTTAAAGTAACACTCAGAGGATTTTACTGTTGTCCTCCAGTCTGTGTACTCCATCCATAGGATGGCACATGGTGTTAATACAGCACATGGTCTCTGTGAAGGTCAGCTGCGTCTCATCAGTTGGCTCCTTCGGGTGGGGCTAGTCTGACAATTGAGATTTACCACCCAAAGGAAAGGTTTATCCTTCATCCAGATGGATTACTCTTTTAAATGAAAATCTTAGCGCAGTGCCTCATAAAGCCTCATTCCGCTTCACAAAGAGCACATCATAGTGCCTCACAGAGCCTCATGGCACGTCATAGCGCCTCACGGCACGTCGTGGCGCTGTATAGCGCCTCACGGCACGTCGTGGCGCTGTATAGCATATCATGGTGCATTTGTGGTGCTGTATAGCGCCTGTTAGTACCCCATAATGCCTTAGTGTCTCTTGGTGCCTCAGGATGCCCCTATGCCTCATAGTCCCTTTTTGTAAAGGTACCGGTTGCACAACTAAGTTTGTCTGACAAAACCAAGTTCAGTGACTGTAAACTGTGCATGGCAAACTTACTGAATTCAGGGGTAAAAATATCCTAGCCTCTATTTTGAGACAGAAGGTGGCAGTATTCCTGGCTGGTGCTCAGATGGCACGGGGGAATGCTGGTTGGATGATGTCTTGGGAAAGGCAGGTGACAATAAGAGCGCTTCCTTAGTTTTGCAGGTTAATAAACCTTGTAGGGTTTCACTCTTAAAGGTAGGAGGCATCAAGTATTGCTCATACAGCCGTTGTGGGTTTGGTCCAATCAAGCGCAGTTTTATTGCTTTTTACAGGTTGCACAGGAGTCATAAACATTAATATTTCTGGTCTTCTCCAAGCGCTGACTAAATAGGACAGACCCAGGCTACCTCATATACAGCTCAGCTAACCCAGCTTGATAAAACAAAACAATATTTATCCAGGGCAACCACTGATACTTATGGAGTCTGGCCTGTGTCTCTGATTAGCTCCAAGACACATACCATCTGCTCTGCTTTCCAGCAGTCTGACTAAGGTGAATGCCTAGCCTGCTCTGGTGCTTAGCTCTCCAGGTGCCCTAATCAAGACCTGTAAAGCTATTACTTAACCCAGGCCTACCTGGGTTTGCTACAACCCGATTCCTCAGATTCCTGAGAGTTAGATCATTGGAAATGGACTCTAGAAGACCTGCTAGTAAATCTGCAGTTCCAGATTGCTATATAGTAGTATAGGAGTTTAAGGAGGTATACAATCAGGGTCCAATTCACTTTAGCTTACGTAAACCATTATGGAGGAACTCAGCCAAGATCCTTAATGACACTTATGTCTAATCAGTTCAGATGGCGAAGTCTCACCTTTTATCTTTAACAGTACCTCATATAAAGAGTAAGAGAATTGCAAGTGGACCTTTTTAGCCGTAGACTACTGGAACAGTGTCTGACCTGCATTGAATAAGCAAGGAATGTGAAAGTGAGTTTTGGATCTAGGCCCAGAAACTGAGGGTAAACTCTCAATTCTTCTGAAAATCTCAGAAACCCTTCAAAAAAAAGTCCAAAAACAAAAAGGAGACTGTGCACAGAACCACATCTTTTTGGTAACTAGCTCCAAACCAACCAATTCTACTGTACAAAGGTGACATCAGCTTATCGCCTATTTATGTTTGATCCTAGAAGAAGATTTCGCTGTCAGAGTGGTCCGTGAAAGCCGTGGAGACCAGTGGAATATGTGTAGAGGGAAGGCGACCGTAAGTACTTGCTTTTTGCTTGATTATGCACAAAACCTGCCAAATCGTCAGAAAACAAAAAAACGCTTGCATGACTTCCGTTGTATTGACGTTGTGTTTTAGACTCTGACATGCAGATTTGGCTTGTCTTAAAGGGGGCGTTACATAATAATAGGGCAAAATTCACCAAAAATGTGATGCATTTTTATGTCAAAGTAAAAAAAAAAACAACTAATAGTGGTGTAAACAGAGACCAGGAAGTCTTAAAGGGGTTGTCTGGTCTGAAAGGAAAAGTCTGCAGTCACTGTGCACTGCAAGGATTTGCCGGTTTCTGAGCCGGTAACGGCGGTGATGTTTGCGATATACATACCCCTGGGCAGAAGCAGTCTACTGGGGACGACCTCGCTCCATGCACATGTATACATCACTGTCATTGCCCGCTCTTCCAGCATATTACATGGTAAAATTAATATCGTTATCCAAAAGTACAACTCGCCCTGCAAAAAAAACGTATCATATGGATGGAAGAATGCAAATGTTATGGCTCTTGAAAGGTGTTAAATATACTTATTTTCGTATATTTATTTATACAGGACTTGTTACCAGATGCGATTCTTCAAAGAACAAATCACGATAATCTTATAAAAGACAAAAAAAAAAAAAAAAATGTAGCGGTTTATTCTTGGATTGTCTA